>NC_083292.1:40604597-40952706 GCF_963506605.1 Zootoca vivipara
TTGCAACTTTAATAATAATTACGTGAGTAATAAATGCTTCCCAAATGTATCAGATGCTTTCATTGTTATTATCTACCAATCACCCCTTCATTACTTTGCACAACGATCATCTCACCTCATCATCACCATCTTCTGTGTGGCTCCTCTCTGAGATCAAAGAGGAACATCTGTGGAGTGCAACATGAGACACATTATTTAGTCCATGGCACTGACCAGTCTCTGCCTCTTGGGATAAGCAAAAGAAAGGGAGAGGTATATTTGGCAGGGAGCCACCATTTCAGGAGAGATGAGAAGAAGAGCAATAGAGATGGTCCTACCTCTTCTATTCCTTTCTAATCTGATCTTCCAACACTTCCACATCCATAGCTGCCAAGTTTTCCCTTTTCTCATGAGGAAGCCTATTCAGCATAAGGGAAAATCCCTGAAAAAAAGGGATAACTTGGCAGCTATGTCCACATCACCATCACTGTTATCAATGGCAGAACAATGAGGACAGTGATAAGCCACGGATCCCAACTCGAGGGTCTAAACTGTTCACCTGCAGTGAACAATAAGAGTCTCTCAAAACATACTCTAATAACAACCGACAGAGTGACTCTCATAGAGACATAGAATTGTAGAGTTGGGAGGGATAAGTAGAGTCATCTAGTCCAACCCCCTGCATTGTAGGAATCTTTTGCTCAAAGTGGGGCTTAAACCCATGACCCCGAGATTCAGAGCCTCATGCTCACACCTGACCGAGAGCAGTAGAATAAATAACAAGAGATAAGCAAGTGTTGCTAATCTTTCCCCTTTGTATTGCAATGTTTTGGACTGTGAATGCCTGCCAGACACACTTGCCTGCTCTGAATCAATTTCTTAAGCTAGGAAAAGGAGAAGATGGGGGCAGCAGCAGCAATTCACAGGATCAGGTCAGTCTTCAAGGAGCTCTGTGTATGCTCTGATCTTGCTCACAATCATGTGAAGAGCGGCATTTATTAATACAAACACATCTCCTCAAATCCCCGATGTCAAGGGCCAGCCTGCGTATTCACCACCACAAGCACCTCCTCTGGATAATGAAGAAAAGGGTATATTGCTCACCTTCATCACTCTGGCAGATGTTGAGCAATTCAAATGAGGCTCCCTTTTCATCAACAGGATTGCTGACCAGGCAGGTGAATTTGGAGTCAAAAGAACTATTCCAGGAGAAGACCCGGTGCTCCTGGCCATTTTCAGAAACCTGGCATCGATTCACACTCTTTCCTAAGGCCCTGTGCGGATCCCCTGTTTCCCAGGAGATATTGATCTCTTCCCTTCCACTTGTGTGGCATCGCAAGGTCACATGACATCCACCTGGAGTCTTGGATTCCACATGGTGGTCTATCTGTGGTGTTGCCACTGGCTCTGTTGAACACAAATGAAAGTGACATGAAGCCTGTGTCCCACATGCCTCTCAGTACATATGTAGGAAAATGCTGTTGATCCTATTCCTTTATCAAGACAGTGAAAATAACAGCTTACCATAAACAGTGAGGCTGAAACTCTGTCCTTGAAACAATGATTTAGTAAACCAAACACAAGCTCCGTATATCCCACTGTCATTCAACTCCAGGTCTTTAATCCTCAGGATTTTCTGGTTTGCCATGTCTAGGCGTTCTCCAAACCGGTCAGTGGGATTTGGGTGATCTGGTTTCCCACGTCTGTATCCCCTAAGCCTAAAGGCCCGGCCACCACTTTTTGGGTGGAAGTCCCATTCTATTTTCTTCACTATTATTCCTTGGGATACGTTGGCAGGAAATGAGACAGATCCTCCAAGGATCCCATTCACCTGATGGGGTGAATTCCCCACTGGATGCCTTAAAGGTTCTATTGAGGGGAGGGTGGTGGGGGAGGAGATACAAACAGAGAAGGAAATTAGTATCATTATTGTTTTTTAGTAAAGTGTGAACTCCATCTGTAAACAAAAGCAACCAATTAAACACTTAAATCTTTTCAAAGCTGCCCATTAGTCATATTTTGGGGAACATCTGGCTCTGTGTAATTATCGCAAGGAAAAATTCTGGAAAAGTTGAGTTCTGAAAAGTGGGTTGAAATCTGACAAATGGAACGCTAGCCAAATGGATCGAGGGACCTATACGTGCCAATGCACGTGACCCTGAGCTTTCTCTCTTGGTCAGTACATTGGAACACTCACCCGCCTCTCCCTATATTCAGGGCTTGTGCGCTTGACCTTGCTATACCGTCATGTGTTGCCTGTCGTTGGGACAGGGACACGGCAGGAATTTCCCCCACTTGGCTGATTGGCTGGTGCCATTTGGGTTTCACCTGCCACTTGTAAGGTTGTGGATAGGCTCTGGTTCAGGTGATAGGAATGGGGGAACGCTCTTGCTATCCCTATGTTGAGGGGTATTCTGTTAAAGGAATCCAGGGACTCGATGGTTTGGTTAACCCTGCAAGGGGTTGTGCCTGTGCCTGAGTCCAGGGGGACATCTGGGTGGTGGACATAGCATGTCCCTGGCTTCCTGCCTTTCCAGGTGTTCACCCTAGGCTGACCTATGGTAGAGCTCTGGGTCAGCGCTACCTGCAATGGTGCAGGGAGCTAGGCAAACCAGAGCCTTTGCAACCACCCACTTGTTGTAATCAAGAAAGTTGTGGCCTAAATTCTGCCAAAAACCAAACCAAAAAGTTGAGTCTTGTGTGAATTTATTTAAGGGGGAGGTTTAAAGGTCTAAACACACAAAAAGGATCAAACTTTCACCAGCCTTCTATTGGAGCTTCCTTTGACGCCAGCAAGGGTGTTCTGGGAGGGTTCCAGCTGGGGAGAGGAGGCCCTAAGTCAGGCATCCCCAAACTGCGGCCCTCCAGATGTTTTGGCCTACAACTCCCATGATCCCTAGCTAACAGGACCAGTGGTCGGGGATGATGGGAATTGTAGTCCAAAACATCTGGAGGGCCGAAGTCTGGGGATGCCTGCCCTAAGTACTAGTAACCAATATTGCCAATAACCAGAGCTGTAGGTAGGCGATCTTGCACCCCTGGCACAACTGTCCAGATTGCGCCCCTAGCCACAGACAGATTAGCTCTTCTTTTGCCTCATATAAAGACCCTCTATTGAAAATATTTTATTGTGAGGCAATAATCAATATTTTTATTTATACACATATTTTTGGACATATTTTTTACCTGATTTTGCACACACACCCTTGCTTGCGTCCCTGGCGGGGGCCTTCCTCACCACCCCCTAGCTACCAATAATTTCCCTCTTCATGGCAAATCAAACGCAGAGTGCCCCCTCCATGCAATTAAGTGGTTTTTTTTGTTTTTTGTTTTTTTGTTTTTGTTTTTGAGGGAGAAAGCAGTGAAATCCTTACCCAAGGAAAAGTACAGCAATAGTCTGAAGAAGAGGCCTTCTGTGAGAAAAATCCATCATCGTATCTCTCCAGAAATGCAGAGAGCTATGAGCGGCAGTCACGCCACAGAATGCCCCTTCCTGGGATGCACTGATGGGGAGACTTGTTGCTGTTGAGCTCAGGTTCTGGCTGTGGGCATTGTGGCATCTGTTTCACCACTGTGAGAAGGACAACTTCATTTTTCTGCACAGGATAGATGCTCTAAAATAAGCCTGTTCATCCATCTTATAAGCATTGTGTGACTACAGAGACTTATCAGCAAGGTATCTGAAGAAGTGTGCATGCACACGAAAGCTCATACCAATGACAAACTTAGTTGGTCTCTAAGGTGCTACCGGAAGGAATTTTTTTATTTTGTTATCAGCAAGAGTCATGCACATTTGAACACAAAGGTCAGCTCCTTCCATCCTCTCGCTTCCCAGCAAATCAGATCCTCCTCTTTAAACCAGCAAGGCTGTCTGTGAGGTCAGGGTGTTTTTTCTCTGTGTTATACACCTGCCTGTGTGCCTGTCAAAGGTTTCTGTTAAGAAAAGGTGTTTGATTCTCACCAGCATTTTGAGTCCTGCAAAACCCTTGCAAAGGAGAGAAACAGTTGCAAATGTGCAGCAACACAACACAGCAGTGGAGACTGTTCCCAGAGGGTGAATGGGGCAATGGCTTGCCTGCTTCAGCCTGTCCTTAGCCAGTCCCCACCTGCCTTTTTTCCACTAGCCCTGGCACTGCCTCCTCCTGAGTATCTGTGTTACTCTTGTAGCTCTCAATAGGGCAGGCAGTGAGAGAACTAGAATTAGTTGGCTCTACCCAGTGCTCTTTTTCCCCTAAAAAAATGTTTTGGCATACTTTCACTTTCACTCAAGATAATCACCATTCTATAGTTCAAATCAGGAAAAATAAATGAATAAAAATAAAAATAAAAATGGACAAAACTACAAAAATGCACAAAATGTTTAGGGGTATGTGTACCCTTGGTCCCCTCAGAAAAAGCACTGGCTCTATCTATCATAGGCTATGGCCACAAATACGGTTAGGCTCTCTAACTTCCGCCTTTGTCATATGCACAGATTGTCCTACGAACTGAGCTCAAATGACAAAGTTCATAGAATCATAGAATCATAGAGTTGGAAGAGACCACAAGGGCCATCCAGTCCACCACCCTGCCAAGCAGGAAACACCATCAAAGCATTCTTGACAGATGGCTGTCAAGCCTCTGCTTAAAGACCTCCAAAGAAGGAGACTCCACCACACTCCTTGGCAGCAAGTTCCACTGCCGAGCAGCTCTTACTGTCAGGAAGTTCTTCCTAATGTTTAGGTGGAATCTTCTTTCTTGTAGTTTGAATCCATTGCTCCGTGTCCGCTTCTCTGCAGCAGCAGAAAACAACCTTTCTCCCTCCTTTATATGACATCCTTTTATATATTTGAACATGGCTATCATATCACCCCTTAACCTTCTCTTCTCCAGGCTAAACATACCCAGCTCAAATAACAAAGTTCACTGTGGTGGTGCCCCACACTCACGATGAACTGGGTTCTAGTAACCAAGAGCAGCTGTCTCAGATACGTCCCTCTTGATTGGGATTGATTGAGTTTATTTATATGTGTCCCTTCCACAATGAGCTCTGCCGAGAGTGGCTCACAGCAAACATTCAAAACATCAAAATACAGAGCATTGAAAATACAAATGTATGAAATATGGAACATGACAGTAAATTAAAAGATGATGGGAATGGTATTTTTGGACAAATACATAATAAATTCAATATTAACCCCCCCCAGTCTTTTATTTAAGTACATAAATACAAAGCAACACAAGAGTAAACTGACTTAAATGCATTTCAGAGGGGAGGGGAAGAAGGCATACAGCTGGCTCACATATCCTTCTCCAGACCTTTCTAGGATCCTCTGCATGGATGGTTCATTGAGCTCTCCAGGGTCTGTCCCAGTCTAGCTGTTCCCTCTGGGGGATCCTGCACGGTCAACTCCTCTCTGTCCCCAACCTCTTCTGGCCAGCACCCCAAACCCCCTGGGCCACCATGATTGTTTGGGCCAGAATGTGAACGCAGTGCTGGAAAGGAGGAGAAGGTCTGCTGGGGTGAGGGCTCTTGTCAGTGGAATGTGAGCCCCCAGCAGGTGCCAAACCACATTGACCCTAACACCCTGGTGGTGGTGGGGAGCTTTCAGAGAGGGGTCTATTATCCAGTTGACCCCAGCATTGTCAGTTACTTTCCCCTTCATCACCAACCCAACCTATAGCCTTTCATCCTATGCTTTCAGCTTTTCTTTGCAAGGACTTACCCAGAGAAGAGAAGATCCATGGACCAAAGAAGAGAAGGATCACCAGGCTCCTGCTTGCAAAATTCATGAATGTTTCTGGCCAGGAATATAGGGAGCCTCCGGTATGGCTTATGCTGGCGGAGAGTTGATTTGTCCTCACTGGTCCAGCAACAGGCTCCTGCTTTTATTCCCACCATAAGACATGCTGCAGGTCACACCCCCAAAGTTCCCTCTAAGAGGGAAAGGTTGCAGAGTACTTTAGCTGAAACCATGATACATCATTCCAGGCTGAGAAAGCTGTGAGCTAAAAATAGGAAAGGATCACGAGGTGCCCAGACAGAAATTCAATACAAGTTGCAGCTTGAGGCATTAACTTTTCTGTATCTATGTTTAGTTTAGTATCTATGTTGCGTTTAGCACTTAGTTTGAATCAAAGAATCATAGAATGGTAGAATTGGAAGAATTGGAAGGGTCATCTAGTCCAACCCCCTTCAATGCAGGAATCTTAGCTAAACCATCCATGACAGATGAAATCCACACTTGTCTGAATTTTGCTTTGCTGTTCAGCAGCCGATTTACATGTGCAAACATCTATGTACTTTGAGAATGTGTGCACATCAGTGCAGGAATGTTTTGTATGCATTAATCATAATATGTACAAAGCATTATTGTACAAGCATTATTGAAAATAACACAAAATGTGCTAAATTAAGTAAAATTGCTTTGCTGAAATGGAGTTAGGGAGAGATGGGACCCTGTGGACACAAGGGAAGGTCTCTGCAGGCAAATGTGGCTCCAGGGTCTCTAGCCCAGCTTATTTTGAGGGGTTCTGGGGCAGAGCAAGCCACTCTGGGGTGAATGTGGGTGGTGCTGAAGCTGGGATTCTGCCCCACTGGTTAAACTTTTGATTCTCTCTCTCTCTCTCTCTCTCTCTCTCTCTCTCTCTCTCTCTCTCTCTCTCTCTCTCTCTCTCTCTCTCTCTCTCTCTCCCTTCTCCTTTTGAAATACCACCTGGAGAACTTCTGCCTCTTCAGACAAAATACAAGTTCACTATTCTCAAAAACCCACCCCCTCCTCCGAGACCACAACCACATCCCACAGTCTGATGAGGGATGAGAAGAAGCAAAGAAAGAATAAAACGAAGATTGAACCAAACAGCAAGAAGAACTGGCTCATGTATAAATGCCATAATGTTTGATTTGCACTTTCCAAGGGATCATTTTTTCAGGGTTGGCAGCACTACTCTTTGGAACTCCCTGCTTATTTACACCAGACAAGCACCGTCACTCTGCTGTTGTTAAAATATTTGCCTCTCTACCTATTAGTTCCTCTGGTACGGAAAATATGTCTCCTTCCCAAAAGAAAGTCTCTTTTGTGGATGTTTTGCCAGAGAGAAGAGTGAAAACAACCTTGCATTCCAGACCAATGTATTGTTGCAAAAGTCGGGTGCCTGCCTCTCTCTCTGCCTAGCAATGGCAAGAGCCCATAGGATCCCAGGCATCACACACGGTCTAAGAAAAAGGGTTTATTCACCTATTTACACCTTCAGTCTGCATGGCATTAGTCCAGATCTTATGGCATGGTAATTTCAAAGTGCGACAGCGCCTGCAGCCAACCTACCCAAGATAAATCTCAGTTCTTACTCTTCCTTCTTCCTCCCAGTATCCTCCTCCCCTGGCAATCTTCCCAAAAAACCCCTTCCTGTTCACACCTGGGGCAAGGAGAAGGAAGTTTTCTTGTATTGTTAATGTCATAGAATCATAGAATTGGAAGAGACCACAAGGGCCATCCAGTCGAACCCCCTGCCAAGCAGGAAACACCACTAAAGCATTCCTGAAAGATGGCTGTCAAGCTTCTGCTTAAAGACCTCCAAAGAAGGAGACTCCACCACACTCCTTAGCAGCAAATTCCACTGCCGAACAGCTCTTACTGCCAGGAAGTTCTTCCTAATGTTTAGGCGGAATCTTCTTTCTTGTAGGTTAAATCTATTGCTCCGTGTCCGCTTCTCTGGAGCAGCAGAAAACAACCTTTCTCCCTCCTCTATATGACACCCTTTTATATATTTGAACATGGCTATCATATCACCCCTTAACCTTCTCTTCTCCAGGCTAAACATACCCAGCTCCCTAAGCTGTTCCTCATAAGGCATGGTTTCCAGGCCTTTTACCATTTTGGTTGCCCTCTTCTGGACACGTTCCAGCTTGTCAGTATCCTTCTTGAACTGTGGTGCCCAGAACTGGACACAGTACTCCAGGTGAGGTCTGACCAGAGCAGAATACAGTGGTACTATTACTTCCCTTGATCTAGATGCTATACTCCTATTGATGCAGCCCAGAATTGCATTGGCTTTTTTTAGCTGCTGCATCACACTGTTGACTCATGTCCAGTTTGTGGTCTACCAAGACTCCTAGATCCTTTTCACATGTACTGCTCTCAAGTCAGGTGTCTCCCATCCTGTATTGGTGCCTTTCATTATTTTTGCCCAAGTGTAGTACTTTACATTTCTCCGTGTTGTCCCTCAATTTTTTGCTATTGTTCCTTGATGGTCCTAGCTCAGGCAGGCTGTTTGGCATGAGCTGAGTGGCACTGTGGTCTAAACCACTGAGCCTCTTGGACTTGCTGATCAGAAGGTCAGCAGTTTGAATCCCCGTGACGGGGTGAGCTCCCGTTGCTTGGTCCCAGGTCCTGTCAACCTAGCAGTTCAAAAGTACATCAAAGTGCAAGTAGATAAATAGGTACCACTCTGCTGGGAAGGTAAATGGCATTTCTGTGTGTGCTCTGGTTTCGTTGTTCCATTGCACCAGAAGCAGAAGCGGTTAGTCCTGCTGGCGACATGACCCGGAAAGCTGTCTGTGGAAAAACACCAGCTCCTTCGGCCTGTAAAGAGAGATGAGCGCCGCAACCCCAGAGTCATCTGCGACTAGACATAACTGTCAGGGTGTTGGGAGAAAACACCTTGGGGTGCCTGCAGCCCCCATTCCTCTGGACGTACTCCAGTGAGTGTAACTCTGGAAAAGGCACCCCCTTCTTCTCCAGGGCTCTCCCAGTGACCTACACCAGCTGGTGTAAGCACACTATCCTTCTGGCTCAACACAGCAAGAAGTTAGAGACATTGTGGTTCTAAACTACAAATTTATTTACAGAATATACAGACAAGCAATCATGGTGCTCTCTCTCTCAGCTCTGAGAGCAGAAGAATCCACAGCGTAAAAGTGAAAGTACAATTTTACAGTCTCATACTGGAAGAAAGATAAGCCTGTCTTCCCTTCTTAAGCTCCTCAAACAAACCATACAATGCAGTTTCGGGTCCTTTACCTTTACCTTTTAGCCTAGGATTTCCTCTGCCTGGCACAGCCCTGCAGCCTGTACTTTAATCCATATCCCAATTAATCAAAACCCTGCCATTTATTCATTGTTATGGTTTGTGGGGACCCTCCCACCCAAATCTACGCATTTCGTAAGCAGAGGCGTTATTTCTGGGCATGCACACACAGCAAAACCTGGGAGAATACACTTCCGGGTTTGCCACATTCGCAACCCGAAAATTACGTTACCTGAAGGTAACATAACCTGAGGTTGCACTGTATTGAACCAGCAGTCACAGAACAATACCACCTCTCTCTCTCTCTCCCCCCCCCCAAAGCAGGAGCAAAGGCAGGGCAGAAACCACCATTGCCCTTGCTGGAGACGAACAGCTTTGCTTTCAGTCATTTTGGTCTTCACTTTCCCTTTTTCTGGTAGTCACCCCAGTCCCCCTTCCAACAGGATGGATTCTGTTGATACCAAGTGACAGCCTTTAAAAGCTCCTGGGAGTAACTAAGCTTCCTCTTTTCTGGAAGAAATGGGTCTTCTGTGCCCAGCATTATTGAAAATAGACACCCCCCCCCAAAAAAAACCCCTTCATTACAACCATCCTTGGTTCTGTACCAAAGCTGGTTCTTTGTTGTTCTCACATTCTGCTTTAATAGGACCACAAACCTGGCCTCTTCCTGACCTTCCTTGCTCTCAAGGAGACCCCAACCGCATTCACTGGACAAGAATGGTTGCGTTGCTCTTTGGCATGGTCAAGGGACTCTTGGGACCAGTGTTCAAAGGTGCTGGGCAGGCTGTAGTTCCGGCTCAACTGGGAGCATTGAGAGGTCTTCAATGGCTCTTTCCCCTGAGGAACCTTTAATGAATTCCTTGGCAGTGGCTCCAGGAGATGTGCCTGATCTCCCATGTTGGTCTGTGGGATGCAGTATTCAACCTCTGAGGGCTCTGTTTCTGAGATTGCATAAGAACCGAGAGAAGGAAAGGATCCCCTGGGTAGTTTGGAACTGCTTGAGAAATCCTCTCTGTCTGAGTCAACCTGCAAGGGAAGAGAAAATATGAGAGGAGGGACTCTGGGGATGCAACTCCTAATAGAGTTCCTGGGCATTTGGGCCCACCTGAACCCTGGACCAAATTAAAGTCATGTCCAGGTCCAGAGTTCTCTAAGAAAGGATACCAATTGGCCTAAAAGCAGGAATCTCCCCTGCACCTCAGTCCCATCCTTTAGGGCTAGCTTTCTAGTTCCACGGGCTACTGGAGAACTTGCCATAACAAAGTCCATAAGAGAACGGGTGGAATTGCCCATTTTGAATTGACAAAAGTATGTCATTTCCATTCTCCAGCACTCAGTTATTATTTGAGATTCCAGGTTAAATCAATGATAAAGTTTGTATTTTGGGAAGAGTCCAGAACACCTGGTGATTGGAGAGTGCAATCCTGTTGGGGGCACTGGGGAAAACATGCACTGAGGGCAGAGGGCTGAATCCTCCATTTACTAGCTGGTGAGAGGAGGGTTCAATTCAGCTCACTTTAACTGTGCATGCATGATCCCCCTGATGGGAACAGGATCTTTGCACAAGCTGCCTGCCACAATCAATTTCAAAAGTCTTTTGTTCAAGAGGTTTGGGTCACTGGCCTGTTTTTGTTTTCTTTCATACAAATAATTGTTATTAGTTTTAATGTAAATACAAGAGCAACATAAATTTCAGTAACTTGTCCAGTGATGCAATCTTATTAAGTTTCATATACAGTACACAGTTCACAAGCAATACATTTATTTATGGATTGTCAAGTCAAGTAGCCTCTCCACAGAGATTCTTATGTTGTGGATGGAATAAAAGCATATTCTGTCTCATTTTATAAAGGATCAGAATGGAAGCCCAGTCTGGCCAAAGGTGTCTGTTTTTGAAGTTCCTTTAATTGCCCTTCTATGGCTAAGTAAGGAGTTCTGATAGAGCCACGTTCCAAAAGTTATTTACCCAGATTCCAAATGGGGATTTCTATAGCTTGTTTCCAGTATTGAGCTATTATAAACTGGGCTGCTGAGTTTAATGATAGCAAGGCAAGAACTGAATTGGGTGGAAGCGATTGCTGCGTAATTTTGGAAATAATGTGAAACACCTTTTCCCAAAAGGAGTATACCAACGTGCAACTCCACCATCATGAAAATGAGCCTCTCTCTCTGCAGCCTTTCCAGCATAAGGGAGAGATGCTGATGTTTATTTTGGCTGGATGTGATGGGAGTCCAGGGCCAGCAAAAGGTAATTTTAAGAGAAGCTTCCTGCAGACGAGCAGAGATGGTTCGTAGGGACAGGTTGTGCCAAATTGATTGCCATTTATTATCGGGTCCCTAGCCTATTTGAAATTTGTTTGTTGTTGCCTTTGCTGTCTTTTATATATATATATAAAATAACAGATTAAAACTTTAATAATAATTTTGTGAGTAATAAACAGAAGAAATACCAACAACCTCAGATATGCTGATGACACAACCTTGATGGCAGAAAGTGAGGAGGAATTAAAGAACCTTTTAATGAGGAAGAAAGAGGAGAGCGTAAAATAGGGTCTGAAGCTCAACATCAAAAAAACCTAAGATCATGGCCACTGGTCCCATCACCTCCTGGCAAATAGAAGGGGAAGAAATGGAGGCAGTGAGAGATTTTACTTTCTTGGGCTCCATGACCACTGCAGATGGTGACAGCAGTCACGAAATTAAAAGACGCCTGCTTCTTGGGAGAAAAGCAATGACAAACCTAGACAGCATCTTAAAAAGCAGAGACATCGCCTTGCCAACAAAGGTCCGTATAGTTAAAGCTATGGTTTTCCCAGTAGTGATGTATGGAAGTGAGAGCTGGACCATAACATGTTGGTACCTTTTAGACATTATTATGCTTATTGATTTAAAAAGGGATATGTAAATGCTTACAGAGTACATTGTAAATTATTACTTAAGATGAAGTCCGTCCCTTGCAGAAACTGTACCAGTGAAATGGGAATAACACAGACGAGGACGCCTGAGAGACTTTCACACCTCATTGCATTGGACTTTCTGCACATTGAACATTGCACTTTTTGAGCTTTATCTGTCTGTTCAGAGACATATGCATATGTATTATGTATTCCATCCCTTCCGGTTGCATATATATATGATTTAGTGCTTTCACGGTTTTTGTTATTTCTATACATCCGGACCATAAAGAAGGCTGATCGCCGAAGAATTGATGCTTTTGAATTCTGGTGCTGGAGGGGACTCTTGAGAGTCCCATGGACTGCAAGAAGATCAAACCTATCCATTCTGAAGGAAATCAGCCCTGAGTGCTCACTGGAAGGACAGATCCTGAAGCTGAGGCTCCAATACTTTGGCCACCTCATGAGAAGAGAAGACTCCCTGGATAAGACCCTGATGTTGGGAAAGATGGAGGGCACAAGGAGAAAGGGACGACAGAGGATGAGATGGTTGGACAGTGTTTTCGAAGCCACCAACATGAGTCTGACCAAACTGCGAGAGGCAATGGAAGACAGGAGCGCCTGGCGTGCTCTGGTTCATGGGGTCACGAAGAGTCGGACACAACTAAACGATTGAACAACAACAACAAGTAATAAATGCCTCCCTAATGTATCAGATGGGCGAGGGACAAATACGTTGTTGTTGTTGCTGCTGCTGCTATTGTTGTTATATACCAATTACCCCAGGCATCCCCAAACTGTGGCCCTCCAGATGTTTTGGACTACAATTCCCATCTTCCTCGACCACTGGTCCTATAGCTAGGGATCATTGGAGTTGTAGGCCAAAACATCTGGAGGGCCACAGTTTGGGGATGCCTGAATTACCCCATCATTGCTTTGCACACCGATCATCTCACCTCATCATCACCATCTTCTGGTTTGCTCCTTTTTGAGTTCTGGAATGTAAGAGTACTATACCCCTTCTTTTGCATCACAGAGTGAATACCTGTGGAGAGAACATGAAAGACAATATTGAGTTCATGGCACTGACCAATCTCTTCCTCTCAGGATGAGCAAAAGAAATGTAGAAGTATATTTAGCAGGAAGCCCCCATCTCAGGTGAGATGGGAAGAAGATCAATAGAGATGGTCCTACCTCTTCTAAGCCTTTTAAATATGATCTTCCAGCACATCCAATTCGCCATCGCCATCACCATTATCACCAGAATAACTATGATGGAAGGGATAAGCCATGGACTCCAACTCAGGAGTCCAAACTGTCCACCTGCAATGAGCAAAAAGAGTCTCTCTAAACATACTCTAATAATAGCCAGAGTGAATCTCAGAGAATTGTAGAGTTGGAAGGTACATCTAGAGTCATCTAGTCCAACCCCCTGCAATGCAGCGCTCTTTTGCCCAAGGTGGGGCTTGAACCCATGATCCCGAGATTCAGAGTCTCATTCTCAAGCTCAGCTGAGAGCAGTAGTATAAATAACAAGAGATGAACAAGCGTTGCTAATCTTTCCCATTTGAAATACAATGATTTGGGCTGTGAATGCCCTGTCATCAATTTCTTTCCTGCCCTGAATCAATTTCTTAAGCTAGGAATGGGAGGATATGGGGGGGGGGCAGCAGCAATTCACAGGATCAGGGCAGTCTTCAAGGAGTGCTGTGTTTGCTCCAATTCTGCTCACAAACATGTGAAGAGCAGCATTTATTAAAACAAACACATCTCCTCAAATCCCTCATGTGAAGGGACAGTCACAAGAACCTCCACCACAAAGGACCTCCTCTGGACAATGAAGGAAAGGATATATTGCTCACCTTCATAACTTTGGCAGATTTTGAGCAAGTCAAATGAGGCTCTCTTTTGGTCAACAGGATTGCTGACCACGCAGGTGAATTTGGAGTCAAAAGACCTGTTCCAGTAGAAGACACGGAGCTCCCTGCCATTGTCAGAAACCTGGAACTGATTCACAGCCTTTCCTAAGCCCCTGTGAGGAACCCCTGTTTCCCAGGAGACCTTGAGCTCTTTCCTTCCAGGTGTGTGGCATTGCAAGGTTACATTACATCCACCTGGAGTCTTGGATTCCACATGGTGGTCTATCTGTGGTGTTGGCACCAACTCTGTGGAACAGAAATGAAAACAGAATAAGCTTTCACCCCACCCCTACCAATGCCTGTGTAGCAAAATGGTGCTGATCCTATTCCATGAGCCAAACACTGAAAGCAAAAACTTACCATAAACAGTGAGGCTGAAACGCTGTTCTTGAAACTGTGCCTTAGTAAACCAAATGCGAGTATTGTAGATTCCACCATCATCCAACTCCAGGTCTTTGAGCCTTAGTGTTGTCCCTTCCACCAAGTCTAGCCGTTGTCCAAACCGGTCAGGGGGACTTCGGTACGCCCATTTCCCATGTCTGAATTCCCCCAGCCAATAGTCTATGCCATGCCTTTGGGGCCGAAAGTCCCATTCAATTTTCTCCACTGTTATTCCTAGAGATACATTGGCAGGAAACAAAACTGATCCTCCCAGGATTCCCTTCACCTGATGGGTTGGATTCCCCACTGCATGGCTTAAAGTTTCTAATGAGGGGAGGGTGGTGGGGGAAGAGATACAAAAAAAAAAAGGGAAAAAAGAAGGTGAAAATTAGTACCATTAACATTTTAAACTCCTTATCCATCCTCCTTCATAAGGTCCACAGAGCAGGTTACAATAATTTAAAGTTCAGCATTAAAAAGTAATAGGAAGGGTCCTAAAATGATATTGCAGGTGTCAATGGTAGGGGAAAGGGATGAATCTTCGGCATATAATGGAAACTCTTCAATGAAGGTGATGGGTGCACCTCTGTGGGGAGAGACACCTACAGTTTAGCAGCCAGCCACAAAGAAGGTTTTCTCCTGGGCTGACACTCCCCCCAAATGTTTGAGGGAGGTGAAACTACCAAGAGGGCCCCTTCTGCTGGTTTTAACAGCTGAGATGGTCTACGGGGAAGGAAGTAGTCTCCCGGGTATTTGGGACCTAAATCAAAGGATGTTTACCATTTCCAAGATTAATCTGAACTGTTGCTGAGTTGTACATTGACCCACTTGAACTGCTCACTCTCTAGTTAAACTAGGCATCCCCAACCTTCGGCCCTCCAGATGTTTTGGACTACAATTCCCATCATCCCTGACCACTGGTCCTGTTAGCTAGGGATCATGGGAGTTGTAGGCCAAAACATCTGGAGGGCCGCAGGTTGGGGATACCTGAGTTAAACATTTATTACATTCTCCTAGCTGTCCTAACAATGTGGTCCTTTCCTGTAGGAGAAGGGCATTGTTACAAGTACAAAGGAGGTACATAATTCCAAGCAAAGAGCAGTGGAGGAGGAGAAAGAGTGTGAGAGCTCAGGGTGCTTCTATGTGGTCTAGCAATGCACACCTGCTGTACTCCTGCCTGTGTGCCTGTCAAAGGTTTCTGTGAAGATTAGGTGTTTGATTCTCACCAACATCAGCAACCTTTCGGAGTCCTGCAAAACCCTTGCAAAGAAGAGAAACAGTTGCAAATGTGCAGCAACACTTCCCGGCAGTGGAGACTGTTCCCTGAGGGTGAGTGGGGCACTGCCTGCTTCAGGCTGTTCTTAGCCAGTCCCCACCGGTCTTCTTTTTTCATATTCAAACAGCCCTGGCGCTGCCTCCTCCTTAGTATCTGTGTTATTCTTGTAGCACTAAGTATCTCAGGCAGAAACAGAACTAGAATGAGTTAGCTCTACCTATCATTGACTCTGGCGCCCCCTACCGTTGGGCACTCTAACTGCCGCCTTCATCTTATGTGCAGATTGTCCTACAAACTGAGCTCAATAATAAAGATCACTGTGGCATTGCCCCACTCTCACGGGAAACTGGCTTCTAGTGACCAACAGTGATTGTTTTCTTTAAAAAAATGTTTAGGGCTACTCTCATTTTCCTATTCATATTGAGATAAGGCCCGCAATGAGGCCAAACTTAGATTCACAAAATGTTTAGGGGCATGCGTAACCCTGCATCCACACAGGAAAAAAAAATACTGGTAACCAATAAAGCAGGTTCTCCCCTTAAGGAGAGCATGGGTTGCGGAAGGGTTAACAAGACATCCCCTGGTTTGTTGGGCGGGTCAGTTTGGATGGCCACTGGGTGTTTTGTTGCTGGGGAAAATGTTATGTTGCAATTTATTTGATTGACAGCCACAGCCTATATATACTGAGCAAGCAGCTTGCGGTTTCACTTTTGGTGCTTGCAACGGATCTCCCTCCCTCCCTATATTTAGGGGTTTTGTTTGCGCATGACGTTGCTGTGCCTGTCATGGGGTCGTCCATTACTTGCGTGTTGAGGTACCAAGACTTCCCACCAGTAACTCACACTTCACACAGAATTTAAGTTTAAGGTTTTTTGGCGTTAATTTTGGCCACAACTTTATTTAAATACAACTGAAGTGAGTGGTTGCTTAGGCATTGGTTCCCCAGCCATCTGTTCCCCGCCTGGGACAGATCGGACTCCCCTAGCGTACTGGGGAAGCCAGGATAAGTAAGCACCCTCTGAGAGGCCGCCAAGCCCTTGACCTCTCTCCCAGATGCTCCCCGAGGCTCATGCACCAGGGGTATGGACCAACATGTGGAGCCCCAGGATTCCTTTAACGCAATACCCCTAAAGGCAGCAGAAATTTTGAGTGGCAAGCCCAGCCAAATCTGTACCCCTCCACCATCCAATTTGAACCAATGCCTAACCGCAACCTTACAAGTTGTGACATTTTGCTATGTAGTAGGCAAAAACCACAAGGCACCAGCCAATCAGCCGAGTGGCAAAATTCCTACATGACAGGCACAGCAACATCATACACAAACAAAACCCCTAAATATAGGGAGGGAGGGCGGGAGATCCGTTGCAAGCACCAAAAGTGAAACCGCAAGCTGCTTGCTCAGTATATATAGGCTGTGGCTGTCAAACAAATAATTGCAACATAACATTCTCCCCAGCAACAATACACCCAGTGGCCATCCAAACTGACCCGCCCAACAAACCAGGGAATGTCTTGTTAACCCTTCCACAACCCATGCTCTCCTTAAGGGGAGAACCTGCTTTCTCTCTTGATTGGAATTGATTGATATGCATCTGTTCCTCAATGAACTGAGCCGAAAGTGGCTCACAGCAAACTTTCAAAACATCAAAATACAGAGCATTGGAAATACAAATGTACAAAATACAGAATAAATTGAAATAAACAATTTGGCAAACACAGAATAAATTCAATATTGCCCCCCACACACGCACACAAATTGAAACTTAAGTACATAGATACAAAGCATCACAAAAGTTAATGGACAATGAAGTTTCTGGCCCTAGTCTTCCTACACTCCAGGCAGCCTGGCTTAAATGCAGTTCAGAGGGGAGGGGAATATGGCATACAGCTGGCTCCCATATCCTACTGCAGAGGAGTCCGGCAGCTGCAAGAGGCAAATGTCAGGGAAGACAATGATGGTCAGTCTGTTCCCCAGCCTCCTGGAAACACCAGCTGCTGGCGCAGATCTTACTCTTTAGGACAAAGCAATGTGGGACTTACCCAGAAAGTACAGCAACATTCTGAAGAGGAAACGTCTGCAATAAAAAGCCATGCTTGCTTCTCTACGGAAGTGTAACGCTGGGTGTGGTTTGTAGGGGAGGAGTAGAATTGTTCTCTTTGCAAAGACTGGGTAATAACAAAAGTCTTGTGACAAATCTGGGCAGAGCCAAAGCAATGAAAAATGCAAGTAGCTTTTGCAGACTGAGGAAACTCTTACAAATTTAACAACAACAAAAAGCATTATAATTGCCCAGATGTTTATTTACTTGAAAGAAGTTCAAAGAAGCAAAACTCACATGTAACTAAACCCCAAAGGAATGTTCATTTGCCCCCAAACTCCAAAGGTATGAAATTAACTCCAGAGGGGAAATCAGGAACATCAGAACATCAGATCCTGTCAGTGGCTCATCTAGCCCAGTGATGGGCAACCTTTTGATCTTGGTGCGTCAAAATTCACCCAAAAACTGAGCATAACTCGGGTGGTGTGTCACTTCGAGAGAAAAAACCATAATTTCACGATATTTATAGTTTAAATAACAAATATGTATGAATGTAATATATAACTGTATTTAATAAACCAAAAACTAATTATTTAACCAAACCAAACCAAAAAACCCTTATTTATCACAAAGTGCCCAGAGTTGTTGAGCTTTTTTGGGGGGAGCTGCTGACCAAAGTTTTGGAGGGTTTTTTTGGGGGGGTGCAAAAGTTGCTTTGCTTTTTGGGGGGGAATGCCCCAAAGCTGCTGCGCTTTTTTTGGGGGGGGGGAAGAGAACAGAAATAAATGATGAATAATATACATTCGCTGAAACTTACACGCAGCACCGACATAGTCTGCGAACATAGTAACGAACGCTGTTACACCCAATCATAGTCTGCCAAAGAGCCAGAAAAACAGCACAGAAAGGGTTAAAAAACCAATCTCTGGCTACCAGCAACAACAACAACCAAGGATCCGGGTTTTAACAGCGGAGACAAGCTGTAGCGGAGACAAGCTGTAGGAGAAGCGGAAGAACAAATGGGGGGGGACAACAACAACAGTGCGAATGGGCCGATGGGGCGCGTGCCAGCAGTGAGGGCTCTGCGTGTCACGTCTGACACGCGTGTCATAGGTTTGCCATCACTGATCTAGCCTGACATCCTGTTCTTCTCACAGTGGCCAGCCAGACCTGAGCACAAGAATGCTCTATCCTTCTGTGGTTTCCAGCACCTGGTATTCAGAAGCATTGCTGCCTCCAGCCGTGGAGGCAGAGGGGAGCCATCCTGCCTAGTATCCCTCACAGCCTTCTCCTCCACAAATGTATCTCATCCTCTTTTCAAGCCATCCCGGATGATGGTCATCACTGCCTCTTGTAGGAAGATGCCTCTTCCATGGGTGGTGGGATCGTGGTAGTTAAGAATATAGATCAGCACATAGATACTTGGGTGTGTGATGAACCATGGGGTGAACGAAGGTAGTGGATGTTGCTCATTGCCTAAATGCCCTAGCAGACAGTGCTGGGGAGGAGTCAGTGAGCACAGTGCATGTTGGCACCAGTGACATGGGGAAATGAAGTGTAGAGGGTCTGGAAGTCCGTCAGGGCCAAACGGACAAGCAGAGCAGTGTGGTCTCCGTGTGTGGATGACATGATAGTGTTTGGAGAAGGAGTTTGGGTTTGTTCTGCACTGGGGAACATTCTGGGGCAACCTGGGCCTGCGCAAAAGGGATGGGCTCCACTTAAACAAGGACTGTTTTATTTTAAAATAAAAAAGGTGACAGAGCAGCTTTAATTTTTTTGTGGCAATTTAAATGTGGGTGGCTGAGAATGAGGGAGCGTAAGTGCAGGGGCACCATATAGCCATTCAGAGAGAATTTAGGCAGGAATAACCAGCAGCACAAATATAAGATTGGGGGGGGGCACCTGGCTTGCCAGTAGTACAAGTGAAAGAGATCTAGGGGTCTTAGGAGATCACAAGCTTAACAGGAGTCAACAATGTGATGCAGCAGCAAAATAAAATAAAAAGCTAATGCTATTCTAGGTTGCATCAACAGAAGTCTAGTGTCCAGTTCAAGGGAAGGAATAGTCCCACTCTATTCTGCCTTGGTTAGACCACACTTGGAATACTGTGTCCAGACCTAGACAACACAATTTAAGAAGGAAATTAATAAGCTAGAACATGTGCAGAGGAGGGCAACTAAGATGATCAAGGGCAGGCATCCCCAAACTCGGCCCTCCAGATGCTTTGGCATTACAACTCCCACCATCCCTAGCTAACAGGTCAGGGATGATGGGAATTGGAGGACCGAGTATGGGGATGCCTGATCAAGGGTCTGGAAATCAAGCCTTATGAGGAACGGCTGAGATAGTTGGGTACAACACTGTGCTTGATCTCAGGCTGGGGCTGGGAGAGTCTGTCGGTTCCCAAGGTGGAACCAGTGGTGCAATAAGCCAAGTGGTTGAGCCAGAGCCTGACTCTGGCAGCTCTAAAGATGAGGCCAGTGCTGCACACTAGAGTGACTGACAGGGAGCCTGGACAGGACAAGGGGAACCCTCCCCACTAAGACCTCTCATTGAGCTCCCCAGGGTCTGTCCCAGTCTAACTGGTCCCTCTGGGGGATCCTGCATGGGCAACTCCTCCCTGTCACCAGCCTCATCTGTCTAGCGCCCCAATCCCCCTGACCCACCAAGGTGGTTTGGGCCAGAATGTGAATGCAGTGGTGGAAAGGAGGAGAAAGTCTGGTGGGGTGAGGGCTCTTGTCAGTGGAATGTGAGCCCTCAGGAGGTACCAAACTACATTGACCCTGAGATTCCAGTGGTGGTGGGGAGCTTTTAGGCAGGGGGGCTATTCTCCAGTTGACCCCAGCAATGTCAGTTACTTTCCTCTGCATGACAAAGCAAACATGCATTCTGGTTTTCTTACCCAGGGACTTACACCCAGGGAAGAGAATGTGGGAATGTTCAGGGAGGCAGGAGAGGATATATTGTTTATTAATATCCTTCCTAACTTGCACTAGCAAGTTCTATAACTTAGCAGACTTTTACATTCCCCTTTTAAACGCACAGCAGGTAGCTGGTGGCAGGCTTGTTTAACCTCTCAATATTAGATTCCTGGTACGTTCCCTTATATCCCTCTTAAAAGAATAAACACGCCACAATCTTGTGTAAAGTATATAAAATAAGTTTACTCAAATCATCAGTTCACAGTTGGATCCCTGAAGGCAGACTTAGTTACAAAGTATATACATGTGGAGCTATCCTATATGGAGACAATCCCTGTGTGCATTTCTAGATAAAAGTTGTTGCTCCAATGGCGGAGGAAGTCAAAGAGGGAGTGTGTGTTGCATGCCTTGCCCTTTTGTTACCTGCACAGGTAAGGTCACACCCACCACTAGTCACATTTAAGAGGAAGGATGCTCCAAGCCAGGGGAAAACATGGAGTTTTCGAGTGGCTGGACCAAACATTCCCTTGCATGTCCACTCTAGGAAAACTAGGAATGTTGTATTTGACTGCTACTTATGTATCACATCCCACAGAGAAGATCAATGGACCAAAGGAGAAAAGAATCACATGGCCTCTGCTCACAAATTTCATGAATATTTCTGGCCAGGAACATAGGGAGCCTCAGGTGTGGCTGCTGCTGGTGGAGAGTTGATTTGTCCTCATTGGTACAGCAACAGGCTCCTGCTTTTATTCCCACACATAAAAAATGCTGCAGGTCACAGCCCCAAAGCTCCCTCTAAGAGGGAAATAGTTGGTAGTAACTGATAAGCTTGTCCACAGTCATCCAGGCCGAGAAAGCTGTGAGCTAAAAACAGGAAATGGGCACCAGGTGCCCACACAGAGATTCGGAACTTCAGTGAGTCAGTTGCAGGTCTTATATTTTACACTATGATGATATGAGGCATTATTTTTTCTGTATCTATGTTTAGCAACCCCCTGTTTCTTTTTGCACTTAGTTTGAATCATAGAATGGTAAAATCTCCCAAGGGTCATCTAGTCCAACCCCCTTCAATGCAGCAATCTTAGCTAAACCATCCATGACAGATGAAATCAACACTTGTCTGAATTTTGCTTTGCTGTTCAGCAGCTGATCAATATGTACAAATATGCATGTACTGGGAAAATGTGTTCGCATCAGTGAAGGATTGTTTTGTAAGCATTAATCATAAAGTGTACAAAGCAATACAAGGATTAGTGAAAATAGCACAAAATGTGTTAAACTAAGCAAAATTGTTTTGCTAAAATGGAGTGGGAGGGGGGACCCCATGGACCCCAGGGAAGGTCTCTGTAGGCAAATGTGCCTCCAGGGTCTCTAGCAAAGCTTGAGGGGTTCAGGGGGAGAGCAAGCCACTCTGGGGTGGATATGAGTGGTGCTGAGCCTGGGATCCTGCCCCACTTCTTATTTCCCCCGTTCAACTTGTGACTCTCTCTGTGTCTCTCTCCTTTTGAAACACGACACCTGGAGAACTTCTCCCCCTTGACACAAAATACAAGTCCCAGGTTCTCAAAAACCCTCCCCCTCCTCCCTCATCCAAGACCACAACCACATCCCACAGTATGATGAGGGGTGAGGAGAAGAAGCAAAGAAAGAACAAAACAAAGATAGAACCAAAGAGCAAGAAGAACTGGCTCATGTATAAATGTCATGATGTTTGCTTTGCACTTCCAAGGGATTAATCTTTCAGGGTTGGCAGCACTACTCTTTGGAATTCTCTGCTTATTGACACCAGACTACACCGTCACTCGGCTGTTGTTAAAATATTTGCCTCACTCCTTTTTAGTTTCCCTGGTAGGGAAAATATGTCTCCTTCCCCCAAAAAAATCTCTTTTGTAGATGTTTCACCAGGGAGAAGAGTGAAAACAACCTTGCACTCCAGACCAATGTATTGTTGCAGAAGTCGGGTGCCTGCCCCTCTCTCTGCCCAGCAGTGGAGAGAGCCCAAGGGATGCCAGGCACCACACAGGGTCTGTGTTCCTTTGTAAAATGGAAGACATGACAGAGAGTGGTTGAGTTTTAAGGAAAAGGGTTTATTCACCCATTTACACCTTCAGTCTGCATGGCTATTAGTCCAAGCTAAATAGGAAAAGAGAGGCAAGGCAAGGCAAGGCACCTGGTTTGAAGGAGCCAGAGCCCTGTGCTTTTTGCAGCAACAGGAAGACTGAAGAGGAGTGCATCTGCTTCTGGTTATGAAGCTGTTCCTGAGATTCCTTGCACACAAGGAGACCCAGACCGTTGGACCATCTTGATCCAATGCAGATGTTTATCTCTCTGCCTCCCCTGTTCCTGATGTATATCTTCACTCACCCCTTCTTGCCTGTGCTGTTTCCATCAAAAGCAAGGCTGAAGAGGAGTGCCTTATACACTCTTGTAGGTGCTGGTGATGAAGGCATTTCTGGCACTCCTTGCTCTCAAGGAGACCCCTTCCATAGTCACTGCATAAGTCTTGGTGCATTGCTCTTTAGCCTGGTCACGGGACTCTTGGGAGCAGTCTTTAAAGGCGCTGGGTAGGCTGTATCCCCTGCTTAACTGGCAACAATTGTAATACCGAGTCTTAAAACTTCGAAGCTGCTGCCTAATTCCGGTTCACCAAATATGAACAAACCCCAACCTCTTCTAGGAATTGACAACCCCTTTCCAGGAAAGCCCACCTTTGACCAAAATTGTACATCTGCAGTTACCTTACAAGGATGGCATACCCATATTCCTTATAAAGACATGTCCAGCCAAACTTGGGGTTAGGATGACCTCGTGGTTTGCAAAGCATGTAACTTTCACCCAGTTTGCATGATGCTTGAGCAGTATTCCTCCAAACCAGACCCCTCCCTCCTGTAGGACTCAAGCCAGCTTTCAGTCCCCTTATAGAGAGAAGCTAGGTTTCCAACACAGGTACGTTCCAACATCCTTATTTCCATTACAAATACATTCAACATTATTGATATCTAAGAAAACAATACAGAAAGGAAAAATGATTATTAGATATATATTCTCTTGCTTAGAATCTACGAGTCCACACATAACCCTTTCGCCTGATTTCACAATAATGCCTCCCCTATCAAGAGTTCCAGGCAATCCGCGAGTTCCTTCAGAAACCTTGAACATCTTCTATCTTCTGAACCTATTCTTCTTAGCGAAGAACACAGACTAAAACCAGGTGGTTGTAATCTCGGATGAGGATACGCTTGTAATAACATAGCATCCTTCTTCCAGTGGACCAAAGAGCACACAGACCAAAGAAATGATTTCTGAAAGAAATCTAAATTGCTTTTAGGCAAAAGTGAAAGATATAGCTCAGGCCTTGCAGATATGTACCTGAGACATAGGCTTGATACCTGAGGGCATGTACCTGGGTACATCACAATGAGTGCTCTTCAATGGCACTTTCCCCTGAGGGACCCTCAATGGATTCCTTGGCAGTGGCTCCAGGAGATGTGCCTGATCTCCCATGTTGGTCTGTGGGGTGCAGGGTTAAATCTGCATTGGAGAAAAAATATGTCAGGAGGGACTATTGAGATGCAACTCCTAAAAGAGTTTCTGGGCATTCCCTGCACCTCAGTCCCAGCCTTTAGGGCTAGCTTTCTAGTTCCATGGGCTCCTGAACAACTTGCCATAACTAAGTCCCTGAGAGAGCGGGTGGAATTGGCCATTTAGAATTGACAAAAGTATGTCCTTGCCATTCTCCAGCACTCACTTATTACTTAAGATTCCAGGTTAAATAAATGATAAAATGAGTATTTTGGGAAGAGTCCAGAACAGCTGGTGAGTGGAGAGCGCAATCCTGTTAGGTTCACTGGGGGAAGGATGTGGGAAGCAGAGTCCTGCAGCCAGAGGGCTGAATTCTCCATTCACTAGCTGGAGAGGGGAGGGTTCAATTCTGCCCCCTTTAACTGGCATGCATGTTCTCCTGATGGGAACAGGCACTTTGCACAATCTGCCTGCCTCCCCTTGTGCCATAATCCATTTGTTCAGTCTTTAGATCAGAACATATGGGTCACTGGCCTGTTTTTGTTTTCTTTCATCCAAATAATATTTATTGGTTTAATGTAAATACAAGAACAACATGGAACTACAGTAACTTGTCCAGTGGAACATTCTTATTAAGTTTCATATGCAGCAAACAGTACACAATCAATACATTTGTTCATACATTGCCAATTCAAGTAGCCTCTCCACAGAGATTCTTGCGCTGTGTGTGGAATAAAAGTATATTGTGTCTCATTTTATTAAGGAAAAGAATGAAAGCCAAGTCTTGCCAAAAGTGTCTATTTTGAAGTGTCTATGGTGAGTAAGGCGTTCAGGTGGAGCCACATTCCTAATGTTATTTGCCCAGATTCCAATGGGGATTTCTATAGTTTGTTTCGAGTATTGGCCTTTTGCAAATTGGGCTGCTGATAATTGTAAAAAAAAAAAAATACAAAGTCTCTGCATTGAAGGTTATTGTTTAAATTTGAGTCTAATGATAACAAGGCAAGAGTTGATGTGGGTGGAAGAGATTGCTGTGTAATTTTGGAAATAGTGTGAAACACCTTTTCCCAAAAGGAGTACACCAATGTGCAACTCCACCATACATGGAAATATGAGATTTTCCAGCATAAGGAAGAGATGCTAGAGTTTATCTTGGTTGGAAGTGATGGAGTGCAGTGCCAGAAAAAGATAGTTTTAAGAGAAGCTTCCTGTAGACATGCAGAGATGGTTCGTAGGGACAGGCTGTGCCAAATTGATGGCCTTTTATTATCGGGTCACTGGCCTGCTTGAAATCTGTTTGCTGTTACTGTTGTTTCTTTACAAATAACAGATTACAATTTTAACAATAATTTCATAAGTAATAAATGCTTCCCATATGTATCAGATGCTTTCATTGTTATTATCTACCAATCACCCTGTCAGGGGACCTCCGTACAGGGAGCCTCCGCCTCTCCTGCTCACCAGCACCTCGCCCAGTGAGACTGACCAGAGGATGCCAACATGAGCCAACAGGAGCAGGCGGCAGCCGCCCAGCAAGCAGCTCAGGGTGATGAGGAGGCAGCAGAGCTCGTGAGGCAGCTGGAAGCCCTAACTCGGAGGAATGCTGAGATAGAGGTGCACACCGCACTTCTCAACGCGAGGCTGGAGGTGCGCAGGTTGCAGGACCAGTAGCCATAGCTGGTAAGCCTGGGCAAGAAGGTGCCCTCTCTGGTGAGCAAATTCAGTGGGAACCCCCAGGAATATTTATGGTTTAGGACTGAGATAAACTACACCCTGCAATTGCAAAGGGGGGCATTTGCCAATGACAGAGAGTGAGTGGCTTTTGTCATCGCCCACCGGGAAGGCTCCGCGCTCAAATGGGTCAGACCGTTAATTGCAGCAGGAAATGACACCCTCCAAGATCTTAAAAAGTTCAATGAAGCGATGGATATAATGTTTACCAGTGAAGTGCAGGAAAACGTGACAGAACAGGAGCTGCTTATGCTCAAGCAGGGCTCCATGACCATACCCAGCTACTGGGCGAGGTTTGTGATGTTCGTGCACAAGCTGGGCTGGGAACTGACACACTCCTTCATTACTTTGCACAACAATCATCCATCTTATCATCACAGTCTTCTGTGTGGCTACTCTATGAGTTCCAGATTGCAAGAGAACTTTCCCCCTTCTCCTGCATCAAAGAGCAAACACATTTGGAATGCAACACGAGACACATTATTAAGTCACCATTATCACCAGAAGAACTATGAGGGAAGCAATAAGCCATGGAATCCAACTTGAGAGTCCAAACTGTCCACCTGCAATGAGCAATAAGAGTCTCTCAAAACATACTCTAATAACAACCGACAGAGTGACTCTCATAGAATCACAGAATTGTATAGTTGGAAGGGACAACTAGAGTTCATCTAGTCCAACCCCCTGCATTGCAGGGATCTTTTGCTCAAAGTGGGGTTTAAACTCATGACCCCATGATTCAGAGTCTCATGCTCACACCAGATCAAGAGCAGTAGAATAAATAACAAGAGATAAGCAAGTGTTGCTAATCTTTCCTGTTTGTATTGCAATGATTTGGGCAGTGAATGCCCTGTCAGACACACTTTCCTGCCCTGAATCAATTTCTTAAGCTAGGAAAAGGAGAAGATGGGGCAGCAGCAGCAATTCACAGGATCAGGGCAATCTTCAAGGAGCTCTTTGTTTGCTCCGATCCTGCTCACAAGCATGTGAAGAGTGGCATTTATTAATACAAACACATCTCCTCAAATCCCCGATGTCAAGGGCCAGCCTTCATATTCACCACCACAAGCACCTCTTCTGGATAATGAAGAAAAGGATATATTTCGCACCTTCATCAGTCTGGCAGATGTTGAGCAATTCAAACGAGGCTCCCTTTTGATCAACAGGATTGCTGACCAGGCAGGTGAATTTGGAGTCAAAAGAACTGTTCCAGTAGAAGACCCGGTGCTCCTGGCCATTTTCAGAAACCTGGCATCGATTCACACTCTTTCCTAAGGCCCTGTGAGGACCCCCTGTTCCCCAGGAGATATTGATCTCTTCCCTTCCACTTGTGTGGCATCGCAAGGTCACATGACATCCACCTGGAGTCTTGGATTCCACATGGTGGTCTATCTGTGGTGTTGCCACTGGCTCTGTTGAACACAAATGAAAGTGACATGAAGCCTGTGTCCCACGTGTACATATGTAGGAAAAATGCTGTTGATCCTTTTCCTTTATCAAGACAATGAAAATAACAGCTTACCATAAACAGTGAGGCTGAAACTCTGTCCTTGAAACAATGATTTAGTAAACCAAACACGAGCTCCGTATAGCCCACTGTCATTGAACTCCAGGTCTTTAATCCTCAGGATTTTCTGGTTTGCCATGTCTAGCCGTTCTCCAAACCGGTCAGTGGGATTTGGGTGATCTGGTTTCCCATGTCTGTATTCACTAAGCCTAAAGGCCCGGCCACCATATTTTGGGAGGAAGTCCCATTCTATTTTCTTCACTTTTATTCCTTGCGATACGTTGGCAGGAAATGAGACAGATCCTCCCAGGATCCCATTCACCTGTTGGGGTGGATTCCGCACTGCATGGCTTAACGAGCCTAGTGTGGGAGGGGGAGATACAAGCAGAGGGCCAAATTAGTATCATTATCATTTTGAGCTCCTTATCCATCCTCGTTCATGAGGTCCTAAAGCAGGTTACAATAATTTTAAAATGCAGCATTAAAACGTAATAGGAAGGGTCCTACAAATTATATTGCAGGTGTCAATGGTAGGGTAAAGGGGTGAATCTTTGGCATATAATGGAAACTCTGCAATGAAGGTGACAAGTTCATCTCTGTGGGGAGAGACACCTACAGTTTAGCAGCCTGCCACAAAGAAGGTTTTCTCCTGGGCTGACACTCCCCGCAAATGTTTGAGGGAGGTGAAACTCGAAAGAGGGCCCCTGTTAACAGCTAAGATGGTCTATGGGGAAGGAAGTAGTCTCTCATGTATTTGGGAACTAAATCAAAGGAAGTTTACCATTTCCCAGATTAATCTTAACTGTTGCTGAATTGTACATTGACCCACTTGAACTGCTCACTCTCTAGTTAAATTAGGCATCCCCAACCTTCGGCCCTCCAGATGTTTTGGACTACAATTCCCATCATCCCTGACCACTGGTCCTGTTAAATAGGGATTGTGGGAGTTGTAGGCCATAACATCTGGAGGGCCGCAGGTTGGGGATTTCTGAGTTAAACATTTATTACATTCTCCTACCGTGTTTCCCCTTTTTTAAGACACCGTCTTACAACTTTTTTTCCTCAAAAAAACACACGGTGGCTTATTTTCAGGGGGTGTCTTTTTTTTTTTTAAGTGCCGGTACAACTGGGTCCCACTGGCTCAGGACACTTGGCGCTCTCTTCCGCGCACATTTTCTGCCTCTTCTATTGTCTCCGTTTCCCCTCCTCCCCATCCTGAATCAAGGGCCTGGAGGCTTCTAAGCAGAGGCTGGGTGGCCACCTGTTTAGGAGACAGACGTGCACACGGGGGGGGGGGGACTTCACTCAGTAAGGTGGATTTAAACCTCGTAGGATGCTGGAGTAGGAGGCATATACGAAGCTGCCCACCGTCATGTTGGTGTAGGTGGGACTGCGCTGGTCGCAGTCGAAGCACTTGCGGTTGGGTGGGAACACAGGGAGGCTGCTCATCTCCCTCAGCAGCTTTAGGTGCTTCTCCTCCTGCTTCGGCTTGGCGCTCGCCGCCATGGCTTCGAAGGCGGCGGCGGCCGGGTGTGTGCGCGCACGGAGGAATAGAGGCTGCTACCCGGGCTCTCACACGCTGGCCGGGGAATGAGGAGGGAGGCTGGGACCCGTCCCACTCCGAGACGCTCGTGAGGGAAGCGCGAGGGGGACCGACGGAAGGAAGGAGAGGGGGGAAAGGGAAGGAGGGGGAGAGGAGCGGCGTCAGCTCTCAGCGAGGAGGCCAGGGCAGCTGAATGACGAGCCAAAGAGGAACCTGAGCGGCACCTTTTCTCGGGGGGGGGGGGGGGAGAGACGCGATCACAAACATACAGAGAGAGACAGACGCGCACACAGGGGGAGAGAGAGAAAAAGACGCACGGGGGAAGAGAGAGACGCGCATGCACACACAGAGAAAGAGACGGACGGACGCACACACACACAGAGAGTGTGCAGCGCTGCCTCGCGCTTTGTCAGCGCTGCAGCCGCCGCCGCTTCCGAGCGCCAACCCGACCTGGCAGGCTTACTCCTCCTGCCATGGCCGGCATTGCAGGAGCTGGGTCCTGCTGGCTTGTGCCCTTGGTGCTCCGTGCGGCACTGCTGCACGCTTTATCGGTGCTGCTGCAGCAGCAGCCGCTTCCGGACACCGACCCAATCCGGCAGGCTTCCTCCTCCTGTTGCGGCCGCCGTGCTGGGTCCCGCTAGCTGGCTGGGGCACTCGGTGGTCTTGCTCCGCACGTCGCGGAAGTATGGCTTATTTTCGGGGTTGTTGTTGTTTAGTCGTTTAGTCGTGTCCGACTCTTCGTGACCCCATGGACCATAGCACGCCAGGCACTCCTGTCTTGCACTGCCTCCCGCAATTTGGTCAAACTCATGTTCGTAGCTTCGAGAACACTGTCCAACCATCTTGTCCTCTGTCGTCCCCTTCTCCTAGTGCCCTCAATCTTTCCCAACATCAGGGTCTTTTCCAAGGATTCTTCTCTTCTCATGAGGTGGCCAAAGTATTGGAGCCTGAGCTTCACGATCTGTCCTTCCAGGGAGCACTCAGGGCTGATTTCCTTAAGAATGGATAGGTTTGATCTTCTTGCAGTCCATGGGACTCTCAAGAGTCTCCTCCAGCACCATAATTCAAAAGCATCAATTCTTCGGCGATCAGCCTTCTTTATGGTCCAGCTCTCACTTCCATACATCACTACTGGGAAAACCATAGCTTTAACTATACGGACCTTTGTCGGCAAGGTGATGTCTCTGCTTTTTAAGATGCTGTCTAGGTTTGTCATCGCTTTTCTCCCAAGAAGCAGGCGTCTTTTAATTTCGTGACTGCTGTCACCATCTGCAGTGATCAAGGAGCCCAAGAAAGTAAAATCTCTCACTGCCTCCATTTCTTCCCCTTCTATTTGCCAGGAGGTGATGGGACCAGTGGCCATGATCTTGGTTTTTTTGATGTTGAGCTTCAGACCATATTTTGCGCTCTCCTCTTTCACCCTCATTAAAAGGTTCTTTAATTCCTCCTCGCTTTCTGCCATCAAGGTTGTGTCATCTGCATATCTGAGGTTGTTGATATTTCTTCCGGCAATCTTAATTCCGGCTTGGGATTCATCTAGTCCAGCCTTTCGCATGATGAATTCTGCATATAAGTTAAATAAGCAGGGAGACAATATACAACCTTGTCGTACTCCTTTCCCAATTTTGAACCACTCAGTTGTTCCATATCCAGTTCTAACTGTAGCTTCTTGTCCCACATAGAGATTTCTCAGGAGACAGATGAGGTGATCAGGCACTCCCATTTCTTTAAGAACTTGCCATAGTTTGCTGTGGTCGACACAGTCAAAGGCTTTTGCATAGTTAATGAAGCAGAAGTAGACGTTTTTCTGGAACTCTCTAGCTTTCTCCATAATCCAGCGCATGTTTGCTATTTGGTCTCTGGTTCCTCTGCCCTTTCGAAATCCAGCTTGCACTTCTGGGAGTTCTCGGTCCACATACTGCCTAAGCCTGCCTTGTAGAATTTTAAGCATAACCTTGCTAGCGTGTGAAATGAGCGCAACTAAGATGATCAAGGGCAGGCATCCCCAAACTCGGTCCTCCAGATGTTTTGGCACTACAACTCCCACCATCCCTAGCTAACAGGTCAGGGATGATGGGACTTGTCGTCCCAAAACATCTGGAGGACCGAGTTTGGAGATGCCTGATCAAGGGTCTGTAAATTAAGCCTCATGAGGAACGGCTGAGAGAGTTGGGTAGAACACTGTACTTGACCTCAGGCTGGGGCTGGAAGAATCTGTCAGCTCCTGAGGTGGAGCCAGTGGTGCAACAGGCAGAGTGGTTGAGCCAGAGCCTGACTCTGGCAGCTCTGAAGATGAGGCCAGTTCTGCACACAAGAGTGACTCATGGGGAGCCTGGACAGGACAAGGGGAACTCTCCCCACTAAGACAGCTCACTGAGCCCCCCAGGGTCTGTCCCAGACTCCCAGTCTAGCTGGTCCTTTTGGGGGATCCTACATGGGCAACTCCTCCCTGTCCCCAGCCTCCTCTGGCCAGTGCCCCAACCCTCTTGGGCCACCATTATTGATTGGTCCAGAATGTGAACGCAGTGGTGGAAAGGAGAAGGTCTGGAGGGGCAAGGGCTCTTGTCAGTGGAATTTGAGCCTCTAGCAGGTGCCGAACCATATTGACCCTGAGACTCCGGTGGTGGTGGGGAGCTTTCAGGGAGGAGGCCTTTCTCCAGTTGTTTTTTTTAATAAACATTTTATTAGATCTTCCAATTTAAATATCTAATCCATTTTCCAATTATACAAATATCAATTAAACATTTTATCCAAATCTTCTGCCAAATTATACAAATTTATCGACTTCCCATGCTCCAGACTCAGAAGGCCTAGCCCTCTTATAGTGCTGCAATTCTTTCTCGTTGTCCAGATCTTGTTCCATATTCTTTTATTATCATTCTTTCTTTTTTCCAAGTCACTGAGTTCCTTCCAGCAAGCAAATTTAATCAGATCATATTTGATTCTGTATGAATTTATATTATAGTTGCCTTTTGTAATTTTAGCACTGTCTCCTCGCACGCTGGCATCCTGCCAAGTCCGTCCATAAATCCACAAATCTTCTTTACAGCTGGTGACCACAATCCTCAAACAGTCCCAATAAATCTGGTGTTTCTCCACAGCAGCCTTTCCAGGGAAGGTTAGCTAGGCCACAACCGTATACACAAATCTGATGTCTTTATTTATGGCTCCCTCCCCCTTTGACTGCTGTTACGGCCGGCTGTCTCTTAAAATGGCGGAGACTGTTTTTTAAAGCTGCGTCAAATCTCAGAAATTTCTTGACAGGTTTCCAACTGCTAATGAGCTTGCTTCTTTCTGATATCCATAAATTTAGGGAGACTTTGACCACATTCCAAACAAATCCCCGATTATAAACTTTAATTATTTATACTTTTCAATTCACAGTCTATATTCCAATTTCACTTGCTTTATGAATATTTTAAACGGTTCAGTAAAGCACAATCCCCCTTGTGCTCTGTCGCATACCTTCTTAATCTGATGAAAGACATTCCTCGGTCTTTTGTTTTCTCAGTGACTGTATTTTGCAGTATAAATCTCCTTCTTTGTCTGAAGCATGTCCACGATTCAGATCTAATTTCTCTTTTAAGTCATGGAGCCCAAAATCGCTCATAAAAACAGCGTCTGGGAGATCCAGGCTCCCACGGGGGCTTTCCATCCAGTGCCCCCAACCCCTCCTTCCTTCCGAAGTCTAAGCTGGTGGTGGGCATCTGCGGATGAGACTGCATCTTCCCGTACTCCCCAGGAAGATTTTGGCAGGCTGCTACTCCCATTACAGCCTCGTAAATTTCCTCATGGGTGTTGGAGAGTTGGAATTTTTGGCCATCTTCTACGGCACTTGGGCGGAGGTGGCCTATTCTCCAGTTGACCCCAGCATTGTCAGTTACTTTTCCCTTCATGTCCAAGCAAACCTAAAGCTTTTCACCCTATGCATTCTCCTTTTCTTACCCAGGGACTCACCCAGGGAAGAGAAGATCCATGGACCAAAGGAGAGAAGGATCGCCAGGCTTCTGCTCACAAAATTCATGAATATTTCTGGCCAGGAACATAGGGAGCCTCAGGTGTGGCTGCTGCTGGTGGAGAGTTGATTTGCCCACAGTTGTACAGCAACAGGCTCCTGCTTTTATTCCCACGCATAAGAAATGCTGCAGTGCACAGCCCCAAAGCTCCCTCTAAGAGGGAAAGGTTGCAGAGTAACTGATATCATGATACTGTACAATCATCAAGACTGAGAAAGACATGAGCTAAAAATAGGAAATGTTTACAAGGTGCCCACACAGAAATTCAATACATGTTGCAGCTGTTATCTTGCACTATGACAACATAAGGCATTAACTTTTCTGTATCTATGTTTAGTTTAGTATTGAAATGGGAAAAAGCAGACCAGACCAAGGGTACCCGAAAAAGCAAGGCTATTTGCCCGAGATTTATTTGCAAACAAAATAATAATCTGTTGCAACAGGGTGTTCTCTCTCACACAGGAGAAATGAAGGACCCCCAACCAAAGGCGTGTCAGCCCCTATATATACTTTTGAAATTGCCCACCTCAAATTCAAGACCAGTCCCAGAAGCGTCATCAATACATCACAGTAGGGATGCAGCCCGGGACCACCACCCCCAATACATCACAGAAGGAGGTGGTCTCCAGCAGAAATCTGAGTACCTTTACCAGTTTACCTGTTAATGGTCATTTGACTGGATTACCTGAGGAGCCCAGCCAGTCTTTTGTAATGATAAATACTTCGTTCCTGAGCAGGGACACAGGCTCACAGGCTCACCCTATTCACACCCCAAATGTGCCCTTAAGGCAGGATTTGTGAGCACAGAGAGAGACAATGGGGAGTTTTTTTTCCATTTCCTCCCTCCTTGCAGAGAAACACCTGGTCAGTTTGGGAGAGTCAAAATGGCTCTAGGACTATCTTCATACACTGCTTCAGACAAACAGAAAATACAAGTTGCAGCTTGAGGCATTAACTTTTCTGTATCTATGTTTAGTTTAGTATCTATTTTGCTTTTAGAACTTAGTTTGAATCAAAGAATCATAGAATGGTAGAATTGGAAGGCCTCCCAAGGGTCATCTAGTCCAACCCCCTTCAATGCAGGAAGCTTAGCTAAACCATCCATGACAGATGAAAGCCACACTTGTCTGAATTTTGCTTTGCTGTTCAGCAGCCGATTAATATGTGCAAACATCTATGCACTTTGAGAATGTGTGCACATCAGTGCACGCATGTTTTGTATGCATTAATCATAAAGTGTACAAAGCAATGCAAGTATTAGTGAAAATAGCACAAAATGTGTTAAATTACGCAAAATTGTTTTGCTAAAATGGAGTTGGGGAGAGATGGGACCCTGTGGACACCAGGGAAGGTCTCTGTAGGAAAATGTGCCTCCAGGGTCTCTAGCCCAGCTTATTTTGAGTGGTTCTGGGGCAGAGCAAGCCACTCTGGGGTGGATATGAGTGGTGGTGAAGCTGGGATCCTGCCCCACTTCTTATTTCCCCTGTTCAACTTGTGATTCTATCTCTTTTTCTCTCCTTTTGAAACATGACACCTGGAGAACTTCTCCCCTTTGACACAAAATACAAGTCCCAGGTTCTCAAAAACCCTCCCCCTCCTCCCGCCTCCAAGACCACAACCACATCCCACAGTCTGATGAGGGGTGAGGAGAAGAAACAAAGAAAGAACAAAACAAAGATGGGACCAAACAGCAAGAAGAACTGGCTCATGTATAAATGTCATAATGTTTGCTTTGCACTTCCAAGGGATCAATCTTTCAGGGTTGGCAGCACTAGTCTTTGGAATTCTCTGCTTATTGACACCAGACTACACCGTCACTCGGCTGTTGTTAAAATATTTGCCTCGCTCCTTTTAAGTCTCCCTGGTAGGGAACATATGTCTCCTTCCCCAAAGAAAATATCTTTTGAGGATGTTTTGCCAGGAGAAGAGTGAAAACAACCTTGCGCTCCAAACAAAACAACCTTGTATTGTTGCAAAAGTCGGGTTCCTGCCCCCCTCTCTGCCCAGCAGTGGAGAGACCCAAGGGATCCCGGGCACCACACAGGGTCTCTGTTCCTTTCGAGAATGGAAGACATGGCAAAGACTGCTGTAGCTTTAAGGTAAAGGCTTTATTCACCCATTTGCACCTTCAGTCTACATGGAGGGAGTCCAAGCTACCGTGTTTCTCATATTTTGAGACACCGTCTTATATTTATTTTACTCAAGAAAATAAGCCTTTGGCTTATTTTCGGGGGGTGTCTTTTAAAAAAAATAAATAAAATACCTGTAAGTTGCTGCTGCTGCTGAAGTGCTGACAAAGAGCCCAGCAGCACGCGCCGTGTGAAGCCCCAAGTCAGCGGGACCCGCTGAAGCGCCGACAAGGTGCCCAGCAGCGCCGCGCAGAGCGGCCCGAGCCGCAGCAGCAGGAGGGGGATTCTCTTTTTTTTACTGTATAGCTTTTATTTTTATGTTTCAACATTACAAATCAGCATTACAAGTCAAAACATCACCAATAACATAAACAGAAAGAAGAAAAGACACAGAAGAAAAAGAAGAAAAAGAAAAGAGAAATGAATAATAGTAAATCATATAAAATTATAATCCTATAATATTCAACATAATCTGTACATTGTATGTACAAACAAGGAAAGTAAAACTCAACAAAATAACACCAGTTACAGGTAGGTAGCCGTGTTGGTCTGAGTTGAAGCAAAATTAAAAAAAAATCCCTTCAGTAGCACCTTAAAGACCAACTAAGTTTTTATTTTGGTATGAGCTTTCGTGTGCATGCACACTTCTTCAGATACACTTGAAACAGAAGTCGACACCAATTAATAATAATTAATAACAATTAATGACAATTAAATAACACCAATTAATAACAAAACATCAAATAGAAACAAAAGCAAAACATAATGACAATTTTTTTGGAGTTATAAATATTTACTTGTATTCCTATGTTCCTATGTCCCTCCACCCTACCCACCACCCACCGTGCATGATTTGATACTTCCAGCCATATATTGTTCTGCGCCTTTCATGTTCTTTTTTTTTTTGAAAAACCTTTATTTACTTATAAAATTTCAAAAAACAAAATACATAAGAAAATACATACAAAGCACATATTATTCAGTTACAAAAACAAAACAAAATATATATAGCAAATAAACAATATTTTCGAATTGTACCGTTATGAAATCGGCCTCCGAATCTCGGTAATTTGAGATTTGATCTTTACAATTTTTATAATCTTGGACCGAGAGGCTCGAAATATAAAAGCCAGATAAGAAGAAAGCAGGAGAGGAAAGAAGACAAAGGAGAGGAGAGATCCCAGGTAAGTCAGTGATAAGGGGAGGAAAGGGGGGGTAAGACAAGGGGGGGTGGGATAAAATAAAGAGGGAGGGAAAACAGGGGGAGAGGGGGGGGAGAAGGAAAGAAAACGAGAAAAGTAAGAGTAAGGAAAGTAAAGGTAAGTATGATGTAAAGTAGAATAGAGATGTGACTTCCAAACACTTATCATCGGTTCCCTCTCATTATTATGTTCTATTAAGCTTCTCCTTTTCTTTTTAATTAAATATCTTTCTCTACTCCCATCACCTTATTTCTTATTCTCTTATGTCTCTCAATCTAAACATATCACTAATTTTGTGCTTATTTTTTGTTTATAAAAATATTCATCCACATATTTCCATTCATCTTTAACTTTTTGTTTAGGTATCCTTCTGATCACTGCGGTTAACTTTGCTAGTGTCATGTATTCGGTCAATTTTAGATACCAATCTTGAATGGTTGGAATCTTATCTCCTCTCCAATTTTGGGCGATCAGCACCCTGGCTGCCGCACACGCATAGAGTAGAATATTCCTCCTATCCGATGGTATGTTCTCCGGGATCATGCTTAACAGCATGATCTCGGGTTTTTTCTCGAATGTAAATCTCAACATTTTTTTCAGTTCTTCATATATACTTGACCAATATGAGCTGATCTTACTACAGCTCCACCAGCAGTGGAAAAAGTCTCCCAACTTCTCCTTACATTTCCAGCATTTATCTTGATTGTTTCTGTAAATTTTTGCCAATTTGGCTGGTGTGAGGTGGTACCTATAAACCATCTTCCATATATTTTCCCTTATTGTCATACAAGCTGTAAAATTTATATCCTCGGTCCATAATTTCTCCCACTGCTTAACATAGATTACCCTCCCTATATCTTTAGCCCATTTTATCATTACATCTTTTACTATCTCATCTTTCATGTCCCATTCTAATAAAAATTTTTGCCAATGGTTTTTCCTGATTTTCCAATAATAATTCTTGTAATTTTGATCTTTTATCCTCAAATCCAATTACTTTATGTCCTTTAAAAATCGATTGCAATTGAAGATAATGTAACCAGCTTTGACAATATTGTTCGATTTGGTTATATGGTTTTAGCTCATATTGGTAATTTACTTTTCTAAGCAGTTCTTTATATGTCGGCGAATTACTCCCTTTGGGTTCCTTACTTGTTGCTGAGATTTCTACAGGTGAGGCCCACCATGGAATTTTAGGCTCTAATAAGCATCTAAATTCCTCCCATATATCTAATAGGGGTTTTTTAAATACATGGTTTGTAAATGATGTGTATTCACCTCTTTTTTCTTTTAATAGGTGTGCATGCCAACCTCCGATGTTTTTAAAACCTTCCAATTTGAGTAGCTCCAAGTCATCCAGCATGAACCATTCCCGCATCCAACACAGGCAAGATGCAGCGTAATACAATTTGAGATTCGGAACTCCTAATCCACCTCTTTCTCTTGCATCCGTTAATAATCTATATTGTACTCTTGCCTTCTTTCCTTGCCAAATAAAATTGTTTAGATCTTTCTTCCAGGTGTCAAATGTTTCTTTTTTTAATTTTATTGGCAGCATTTGAAACAAAAATATCAATTTCGGTAAAACCATCATTTTAATTGCGGCAATCCTGCCGGAAAATGTTAGATTCAATCCCTTCCAATTATCCGTATCTACTTTTATTTTCCTCCAAGTTTTAGCATAATTATTATCAAATAATTCCACTTTATTATTAGAAATAATGATTCCCAAATATTTAATTTTCCTCACTATCTCCCACCCGCTAATCATTTGTATTTCTTCTCCTTCTGCTTTTCTTATATTTTTAATCATCAATTTAGTTTTTTGATTATTAACTTTTAATCCAGCTACTTTCCCATAATCCAATAACTTTCTTTTCAATTTGGGTAGGGTCTCCACTGGGTCTTCCAGCATTATTATCAGATCGTCGGCGAAGGCTCGTATTTTAAACTCACTTTTCCCGACCGATATACCTTTGAGGTCTTTGTCCATTTGAATATCTTTTATTAAAAATTCCAGGGCCCATATAAATAATAGCGGGGACAATGGGCATCCTTGTCGCGTTCCTTTAGTTATTTCGAATTCCTTTGTTATGTTCCCGTTAATAATCAACCTCGCCATTTGTTTGCTATATATGGCCTTTATTCCTTCCATAAATCTTCCTTTGATTCCTAATTTTTCCAACGCCCCCTTCATAAATTCCCATGCCAAATTGTCAAATGCCTTTTCGGCGTCTAAAAATATAAAGGCAGCCTTCTTACTAGGATTCCATTCCACATATTCAAACATGTCCAACAGAATCCTAATATTAGTTGACATCTTTCTTTGGGGTAAAAATCCTTGTTGTTCCTTCCCTATTACTCTATTTAGAACACACTTAATCCTGTTGGCTAAAATTCCGGCAAATACTTTATAATCAATATTTAACAATGAAATTGGCCTGTAATTCCCTATTTCCTCTTTTCTCTCTATATCTTTAGGTATCAGGGTAATATATGTGTCTTGCCATGTTCTTGGAAACTCTCCTCCCTCTAAAATCCCATCTACCATTATCTTATACACTTCTTTTAATTCCTCCTGCAGCACTTTATAGTGTTTTCCTGAAAGGCCATCCATGCCTGGTGATTTCCCCAATTTGAGTTTATTTATCTCTTCTTCTATTTCTTGATATGATATTGGCTTATTTAAATTCTCCAATTCTTCTGACCTAATACTAATTCCATTAAATTTGTCTAAATATTCTTCTAATTTCTTTTTATTAATATTTTCCCCTTTATACAATTTACTATAATACTTCACAAAACAATCTTGTATTTCATCCGGGTTGGTCTTAATTTTATCCCCATCCTTTATAGCTATAATTTGTTGTTGACTTCGTCTTTTCCTTAACTGCCAGGCCAATAATTTGCCAGACCTATTTCCAAATTCAAAAGTTCTTTGTTTTGCCCACATGATTCTATTCTCTATTTCCTCATCCATTAGCTGTTTTAGATTATTCTGTAAGATTTTCACTTGTGTCTTTATATTCACATTTTTCGGGTTTCTCCCCAACTCCCTTTCTTTTAGTTCTATCTCTACTTTTAATTTCTCTAATTTTGCCTGTTTGTCCCTCTTATATCTACTTTTTTGTTGTATATACAATCCTCGAATAAAGGCCTTACTAGCATCCCATACAGATGTTATATTTACCTCTGGCGATATGTTGAGTTGAAAAAATTCTTTAACCGATTCTTTCAATTTTCTGGCAAAGACCTCATCCTCCAACATCCTATCGTCCATTCTCCACCTTTTAATGCTTTCCCTCACTTCTTTAATCTGCACCATCACTGGGTTATGGTCCGTTACCGATTTGGCCATAATCTCACATCTTTTAACCAATGTTGTTAGACCTGTGGAGACCCAAATTATATCTATCCTTGAGGCTGATTGTTTAGCTTCGGAGAAGAACGTATATTTCCTTTCCGTTGGTTGCTTGAGTCTCCACATATCTTTTAACTCATAATTCTCAATTATTTGGAAGAATGTTTTCGGCAGCTTACCTCCCTTTTTAGTGTTGCTTGATCTGTCTAAATTTGGTGATACAACACCATTAAAATCCCCCACAAATATTATCTCCTCCCCATCAATAACCTCATTTAGATTTTGTTCAATTCTTTGGAAAAAGTTGGATTTACATCCATTGGGTGCGTATATGTTTATCACTATTACTTTTCCTCTCGGAGTGTAAATTCTCACCCCTACCACCCTCCCCTCTTCATCCTGGAATACCTTTTCTGATTTTAAGTTCCCTTTTACATATATTACTACTCCTCTCTTTTTCTTCTTTTTGTCAGCCGATACATACTCTATCCCCAATCGTTCATTCCTTAAGACTCTTTCGTGTTTTTTTACCACATGGGTTTCCTGTAGACAAATCACATTCCAATTTCCTTTTTTCAAAACATGTTCCACCCTATTTCTTTTCCTCTTGCAGTTCAACCCATTTATGTTCCATGACACTATATTTAATTCCATAACTATTTTGATACAATTAGAGTTACTGTCGTTCTATATATCTATATGTATACCTACTTACGTATACGTATAGATATTCCTCTTAATAATTTACTTCTTTTTCTTAAGATTGTCAACTTTTATTATTTCGATAAGAAGGATAAAGAAAACTTAATACATGAACTTATTACATGAACTTCTATCATTCAATGTTATAATCACCTCACCTCCACCCCTCAATAAAGATTACTTTCAGTTGCAAACCTTTTCTTGTCAGTTTACTTCAATCTCAATTCTCTTCCTCCTCTCCCCCTCCCAGCAATTCTTTCCCTGATCTCTCCAAAAAGGCTTCTGCGTCCTCTGCACTCTTTATAGTTTTCCTTCTGTCTTTAAATGTGAAAGTGAGACCCTCAGGAAATTCCCACACATACCAAATCCCCTTCGTTGTTAGGGCGTCCGTCAATTTTTTATATTTTTGTCTCTTAAATCTAATTCGTTTCGGAATCTCCTTAAAAATGGCAATCGATTTGCCCTCAATCACCAAGGGTCCCTGTTTTTTCTTTTGGAGAATTTTGTCTTTTAGCAGACCAGAATTTAGAAATATGAGGCAGTCCCCGGGTCCTTTAAATCTTTTGGATCTGTCCCCTCTAACTCGGTATATCTTGTCCACATCTAGTATCAGATCTTCTTCTTTAACACCAAGCCATTCCGCCAAATCTTTACATAACTTCTCATCGATCTTTTCACCTTGCCTTTCAGGGATGCCTCTCAATTAACTCCTTCTGTCTCATCTCTACGAGGGCTAGTTGATCCGCCAGCTCCTCTTGCATCTTTAATAATTCTCTCCTCTCTTTGTCATTTCTTTCTTGGGTTCTCCTCAGGTCTTTGCTCTCTGTTGTTAATTTACTAATATTATCCTCTTGATTGTTAACCTTGGTGTTCAGCTCTTTCACCGCCTTTTCCATTTCCTTGCTCTTGCCAAAAAGTTCTTTAATTTGGCCGGTCAATTCTGAGATCACTTTAGAATTATTCTCTAATTTAGCCTCAACAGAGTCCAATTTGTCGTTTAAAGTTTTATTTATTTCGGTAATTAGAGTTTTATTCATTTCGGTGATCAGATCCTTGACATCACCTAACGGGTCGTTGTCTCCCGTAAGGGATTGGCGTTTTGTAGTTGCTGTTGCCGTCGCTGCTCTAGTTTTGGATCCCATGTTCTTCCGTTTCTTTCCAAATTTTGTTATTTCCGAAACAGGTGTCCACTGATTCTCCAGATTCACCTTAGTCACTTTCTTTAAGCCCCAGTCCTTTATTTGTGGGAATCTCCTTGCACGGACTCTAATGAGTCATTATTCCCAAATTAAAGTTGAAAACATAAAATTGAGAAGTATAAAGAATTCCGTCTGATTTGGGCCTTAATTGATGAATTCCAGATACATCTGTCTTCGCAGGGAGGGTTTGGAGGTCGTAGAATCACAAACTCAAGGGAGGGGGGTGAAATGCCTAGATGTCGTTAAGGTGTTCAGCCACTAGATGTCACTCCAATCAAACCCTCCAAGTTCACCCACTTCCTCAAGCAGTGTTTGTCTGAGCGGTTTAGCAAGAGCGGGCGATCGCCATTTTCTTTCAATATATCCTAAGCCACCCCTTCTCTCATCCCCCTCCTCTCCCTCTCCTTTTGCCACGTCTTCTTTCCTCCAAGATGTTATTTAATTCTCCCTTCTTCACTCCTCTTCTCCCCTTCTCTAAAACGCAGTTCCAAGCCACAAATCACAGTCAGACTCGATCGTATAACAGTCAAAAAGTCTCCCGGTGTTAATAGTCTCTTTGGCGCTCAGCACTCTAACCTTTTTGTAACTCAAATTGTGATATTTTCTTACAAGTTACGCTTAAACACAAGCAGATATTGTAGCTATTCTTTCAGCCAGTGATACTGTGTTTCTCCGACTTTGTCCTCTCCCCCCCCCGCCTCTCCAATCGTCCTCTTAAGCAGCGCTTTTCTATGCTGCAAGATTTTCACTCTTTAGTGATTAGTTTGTACTTGCTTTATTCCTCCGACCTTCACGGGGGGGGGGGGGATCCCTCTTGATAATCTCTAAGTCGGTGAGTTTCAAGCGCTTACCGGGCAAGCCTGCCGCGTCGAGATAATGGCGTCTGTAGTTAAAAGCTGGACTCCTCTCCGCCGCCTCCACAAAAAGTGCCGGTTGCGGAGTTCTGTCCCTCTTGCCGCTTTTTTCTTTCTTTCCGACGAAACCCCCGTACTTTCGTCGTTTGGAGGGGGCTTTGACGCTAAGCACCCCCCGTTAAACGCCACTATCCTTTTAGTTGGGCTCGGCAAAACGCGGAGCTCCAAGTTTTCGTGACTCGCTCTCAGGGCGCCTTCACCGGAAGTCATGTTCTTATGAGCAATTGTATACCTGATTACTTGTTCTAATTCTATTAGTGAACCTTTTATTTCTGAGCCCTCATATGGCATCTGCTAGCGAGGGATTTTCCACCATTGTTGTTAGATTATTTCTATATTCCCCCCAATCTTTATTTCTGGTTTCCTCATTAATTCCTTTAACTTCAGCATTTTTTGTTGCTGAGTTATTATATATTAACAATTTATTCTGCCAATCCTCTTTGGTCGGTATCTTATTGCTTTTCCAATTTGAGCCAATTAAATTTCTAGCTGCTGTCGCTGCGTACATTACAATGTTTCTGTCTTTTGGGCAAATTTCATCATGGAGCATGCCCAGGAGGAATAGTTTGGGGTTCTTTTTAAAGGAATATCTAAGTATTTTTTTCATTTCCTTATATATCATATCCCAGTATGGTTTGATTTCACTGCACCTCCACCATATATGAATATAACTACCTATCTCCGTTTGACACCTCCAGCACTTCTCATCCACTCCTTTATACATTTTGGCCAATTTTTGCGGTGTTAGATGCCATCTGTATTGCATCTTGATTAAGTTTTCCTTCAAATCATAACTTGGTGTATAATTCATATCCCTGCTCCATAATTTCTCCCAGCTCTCAATCATGATTTCCTTTCCCAGATCCTGTCCCCAACGAATCATTGATGTTTTAGTTAATTCTTCTTTTGTTTCCCATTCCAGTAATAAGCTGTATATATTTTTTTATGTATTTACTCTTGCCAATTGTTAGAATTTTGTCAAATTTAGAGATTTCCTTATTAAATCCTATCTTTCTATCTTTTTGGAATCTTTGATTTAATTGGAAATATTGCAACCAACTATTTAGGAGATGTTTTAATTCATTATAACTTTTTAATTTTAATTTACCCTCATCCTCTTCTAGTACCTCTTTATATTTTGGCCAATTTGTGCCCATGTTACGTTTTTTAATTGCCACCGCTTCTAATGGTGATATCCACCTGGGAATTTTTGTTTCTAAAATACCGCGGTGTTTTTTCCAGATTCTGTAGACAGACTTCCTAATAATATTATTGAAAAAAATATTTGGGGGCTTTAAGTTCTCTTGGAGTAGATAGAAGTGCCACCTGAAACCTTCCCCTTCCCCTTCCAAACCAATATTTCATCATTCTTGAGGTCCACCCACTCCTTCATCCAATAAAGGGCTGCTGCGTCATGGTAGAGCTCCAGGTCCGGTAGGTCCAGGCCACCTCTGCTTCTGTGATCTATTAACACCTTATTATTTTATTCTAGGTTTTCTGCCTCCCCATATGAATTTGGTGATATCCTTTTTCCAATCCCTAAAGCATTTCATTCCGCGTCCGCCTAGGATGGGTAAATTTTGAAAGTAATAATTCATCTTCGCTAAGACTGACATTTTAACCAATGATATTCGCCCCAATAATGAGATTTTAAATTTTGTCCAAATTTCCATTTTCTTTTTAATCTCCTTCCAGATTTTAACATGATTTTCCTGAAATAAATCAGCCTGCTGGGCGCTTTGTCGGCGCTTCAGCTGGGTCCCACTGGCTCGGGGCTCCACACGGCGCACACTGCGGACGTTGCTGGGTCCCGCTGGCTCGGGGCTTCGCGCTGCGGGCATTGCTGGGTCCTGCTGACACGGGGCTCCATGCGGCGCGTGCTGCTGGGTGTTTTGGCGGGGCTGCAGCAGTTTCGGGCCCAAACCCGACAGGCCTCTTCCTCTTCCTTGGCGCCCTCCGGAACTGCACTACGGGATGTCTTATATTTTTTCAAGGCATGAAAACCCTGCCATGGCTTATTTGATAGGTGCGTTATATTTTATGAGAAACACAGTATACACGAGAAGAGAGGAAAGGCAAGGAAAGGTGCCTGGGTTGAAGGAGCCGGAGACCTGTGCTGTTTGCAGCAACAGGAAGGCTGAAGAGGAGTGTATCTGCTGCTGGTCATGAAGGCGTTCCTGAGATTCCTTGCGCACAAGGAGACCCAGACCATTGGACCATTTTGATCCAATGCAGATTTTTATCTATCTGCCTCCCCTGTTCCTGAATCTGATGTATATCTTCACTTACCCCTTCTTGCCTGTGCTGTTTCCATCAAAAGCAAGGCTGAAGAGGAGTGCCTTATAGACTCTTGCTGGTGCTGGTGCTGAAGGCATTTCTGGCTCTTCTTGCTCTCAAGGAGACCTTGTCCACAATCACTGGATAAGTCTTGGTGCATTGCTCCTTGGCATGGTCACGGGATTCTTGGGACCAGTGTTCAAAGGTGCTGGGTAGGCTGTATCCTCGGCTTAACTGGCAGCAATGAGAGATCTTCAATGGCTCTTTCCCCCGAGGGACCCTCAATGAATTCCTTGGCAGTGGCTCTGGGAGATGTGCCTGATCTCCCATCTTGGTCTGTGGGATGCAGGGTTCAATCTGCATTGGAGAAAAAATATGACAGGAGGGACTCTGGGGATGCAACTCCTAAAAGAGTTTCTGGACATTTTGACCCACCTGAACCCTGGACCAATTTAAAGTCCTGTCCAAGTCCAGGGTTCACTAAGAAAGGATACCAATTTAGTAAAAGGCGAAAGATTTATACGATCTGAGGTGAAATACATATAGGATGAATAACAAATGGATAATAAATGGAGAAAATGTCAATTTGGTAGATAATGTGGGGACAGAGATAAAGCAGGATAAGGAAGAACTGACAAAGGGAAGTGATGTTCAAACAATAGGAAATGTTTTTTTTCTTTTCTTTTTTAATCTATATTATATTTCTATGTTTATGTATGTGTTGTTTTTTTACCTGGTATGTATATGTACATGTGTATGTACACATATTACATATGCATGGGAGTATATATATATGCTATATTCTCTTTCTTTTTTTTCTTTTTTTTCTTTTTTTCTTTCTTTTTTCCCCCTTCTACCTTTCTCCTATCTTATTGATTTATGTTTTATGATTTTGTTATGTAACTTTGATATATAATTTATGATTTATGTTTTATGATCTTGGTTTGTAACTATAAAATACGAAATAAAGGTATTTAATTTTTTTTAAAAAAGGCAAAAAAAGAAGAAAGGATACCAATTTGCCGAAAAGCAGGCATCTTTCCTGCACCTCAGTCCCAGCCTTTAGGGCTAGCTTTCTAGTTCCACGGGCATAGCTGTCAACCCTCCCCATTTTTTGCGGGAAACTCGCTTATTCCAGTGCCGTTTCCGGCTGCTATACTGGATTGTTAGATATACTGTAGACTGTCCCCGGGACAGGTGAGGCTGCTGATCCCTTATTTTCAAATCCGAAAGTTGACAGCTATGTCCACGGGCTCCTGAACAACTTGCCATAACTAAATCCCTGAGAGAGCAGGTGGAATTGCCCATTTTGAATTCACAAAAGTATGTCCTTTCCAATCTCCAGCACTCAGTTATCATCAATGATAAATAATCAAAGATAAAAGTAGCATTTTGGGAAGAGTCCAGAACAGCTGCTGAGTTGAGAGCACAATCATGTGTGAAGCAGAGCCCTGCAGCCAGAGGCCTGAATTCTCCATTCACTAGCTGGTGATGGAAGGGTTCAATTCTGACTCCTTTAACTGGGCATGCATGTTCTCCTGATGAGAACAGGCTCTTGACACAAGCTTCCTGCCTCCCCTTGTGCCATAATCCATTTGTTCGGTCTTTCGATCAGAATGTTTGGGTCACTGGCCTGTTTGTGTTTTCTTTCAACCAAATGATATTTATTTGTTTAATGTAAATACAAGGACAACATATAACTACAGTAACTTGTCCAGTGGTACATTCTTATTAAGTTTCATATGCAGCACACAGTACACAAACAATACATGTATTTATGCATTGTCAAGTCAAGTAGTTTCTCTACAGAGATTCTTACGTTGGGGGTGGAATAAAAGTATATTTTGTCTCATTTTATGAAGGAAAGGAATGGAAGCCTTGTCTTGCCAAAACTGTCTATCTTTGAAGTGCCTTTAATTACCCTTCTATGATGAGTAAGGCATTCTGATAGAGCCACATTCCAAATGTTATTTAAGCAGATTCCAATGGGGATTCCTATAGGTTGTTTCCAGAATTGGCCTTTGTAAATCAGGCTGCTGATAATAGTAAAACTACAATGTCTCTGCCTTTAAGGTTAGTGTTTAAATTTGAGTTTAATGATGACAAGGCAATAGTTGATGTGGGTGGAAGGCATTGCTGCGTAATTTTGGAAATAATGTGAAACACCTTTTCCCTAAAGGAGTATACCTACCTGCAGTTCCACCATACATGGAAATATGAGCCTTTCCAGCATAAGGGAGAGATGCTAGAGTTTCTCTTGGATGGAAGTGATGGAGTCAAGTGACAGCGAAAGATAATTTTAAGAGAAGCTTCTTGCAGACGAGCAGAGATAGTTCGTAGGGACAGGTTGTGCCAAATTGATGGCTATTTATTATTGGGTCACTAGCCTGTTTGAAATCTTTTGCTGTTACTTTAAAAATAACAGATTACAATATTAATAATAATTTCATAAGTAATAAATGCCTCCCAAATGTAGCAGAGGCTTTCATTGTTATTATCTACCAATCACCCCTTCATTACTTTGCTCAACAATCATCTCACCTTATCATCACCATCTTCTGTGTGGCTCCTCTCTGAGTTCCAGACTGTAAGACAACATTCCACCTTCTCTTGCATCAAAGAGCAAACGCCTGTGGAATGCAACATGAGACACATTATTGAGTCCATGGCACTGACCAGTCTCTGCCTTTCAAGATAAGCAAAATTAAGGGAGAGCTATACAGTGGTACCTCTAGCTACGAACTTAATTCATTCTGGAGGTCTGTTCTTAACCTGAAACTGTTCTGAACTAGTGGCATGCTTTCGCTAATGGGACCTCTTGCTGCCGCTGCGATTTCCATTCTCATCATGGGGCAAAGTTCTCAACCCAACGTAACTCTTCCAGGTGAGCGGAGTTTGTAACCTGAAGCGATTGTAACCTGAGGCATTTGTAACTCGAGGTACCACTGTATTTGGCAGGAAGCCCCCTTCTCAGATGAGATGGAAAGAAGAACAATTGACATGGTCCTACCTCTTCTATGCCTTTTTAAGCTGATCTTCCAGTACATCGACATCACCATCACCATTATCGCCAGGAGAGCTATGAGGGCAGGAATAAGCCATGGACTCCAACTCGAGAATCCAGACTGTCCACCTGCAATGAGTAATAAGAGTCACTCAAAACGTGCTCTAATAACAACCCTCTGCAATGCAGGGATCTTTTGCCCAAGTTGGGGCTTGAACCCATGGCCCTGAGATTCAGACCTGGCCCGGAACAGTAGAATAAATAACATGAAATAAGCAAGCATTGCTAATCTGTCCCATTTGTATTGCAATACTTTGGACTGTGAATGCCCTGTCAAACACTCTTGTCTGCTCTGAATCTATTTCTTATGCTAGGAATAGAAGGAGATGGGGGCAGCAGCAGCAATTCACAGGATCAGGGCAGTCTTCAAGGAGTGCTGTGTATGCTCCAATTCTGCTGAGAAGCATGCAAAGAGGAGCATTTATTAATACAAACGAATCTCCTCAAATCCCTCATGTTAAGAGGCAGACTGCCTATTCACCACCACAAGCACCTCCTCTGGATAATGAAGGAAATGATACATCGCTCACCTTCATCACTCTGGCAGATGTTGAGAAAGTCAAAGGAGGCTCCCTTTTGATCAACAGGATTGCTGGCCTGGCAGGTGAATTTGGAGTCGAAATAACTGTTCCAGTAGAAGACCCGGAGCTCCCGGCCATGGTCAGAAACCTGGAACTGATTCACACTCTTTCCTAAGGCCCTGTGCAGACCCCCAGTTTCCCAGGAGATATTGAGCTCTTCTCTTCCAGGTGTGTGGCATCGCAAGGTCACATTACATCCACCTGGAGTCATGGATTCCACTTGGTGGTCTATCTTTGGTGTTGGCACCGGCTCTGTTGAACACAAATGAAAGTGACATGAAGTTTGTGTCCCTCTACTCTCAAGAAAAATGGCACCAATCCTGAACATTGCTCAGAACTGTGAAAATCGTAGCTTACCACATCGCTCTGTGGAACACAAATGAAATCAGCTTAAGGTTTGCCTCACCCATCCCAGTACCTATAAAGAGAATGGTGCTAATTCTATTCCATGAGCCAAACAGTGGAAGTAATTACTTACCATAAACAATGAGGCTGAAACTCTGTTCTTGAAACAATGATTTAGCAAACCAGATGCGAGCATTGTAGATCCCACCGTCATCCAGCTCCAGGTCTTTGATCCTCAGTGTTGTCTCGTCCACCATGTCTAGCCGTTGTCCAAACCGGTCAGTGGACTTGGGTGCTGCAGTTTCCCATGTCTGAATTCCCCCAGCCAAAAGCCCAAGCCACCCCTTTGGGGTAGAAAGTCCCATTCCATTTTCTCCACTGCTATCCCTTCAGATCCATTGGCAAAAAACAAGACTGATCCTCCCAGGATTCCCTTCACCTGAAGGGTTGGATTCCCCACTTCATGGCTTAAAGTTTCTAGTGAGGGGTGAGGGGTGAGGGGTGGGGGAAGAGATACAAACAAAATTAGTATCTGTCACAGGGGTCTGAAGGGCTACTTCAGAGTAACGACTCCACACAGCTCTGCATTTTATCTTTTATTTGGTGCTGTGTATTTACAGTGCTAAAGGCAGTGCTATTTACAGAGGAACATCTTAACCGCTTGAGTCAGAACCTCCGAATGGCGTTTGGCGCGTCTTTCTCCAACATAACAACTTGGGGAGACCCAGCCTCTTCCCCCGACGCCTCCTGCGCAATTCCGGAGTTGGGGGGATAGGCTTGCCCCCCTTGCTTCCCCCTTCCTGTCCCACCTGGGACGATGGCTCCGCTACCTTGCCTGAGCCTCGGACACGACTTCCTGCTTCCCCACTTGAGTCGGAACTCTCCCTGCTTTCCCCTGCGCTCGGGGATGGGCTGGAACTCAGGAGGGGAGGGACTTCGCGATATCCCCTGTCCCTCACAGTATCATTATCATTTTTAGTGAAGTCTGAAAAAGCAATTGATTAAACACTTAAATCTTTTTAAAGTTTGCAATGCTGCGATTTTTGGAATATCTGGTCTTGTGTAATTGTCCCAAGGAAAAATTCCAAAAAATAAGTAGAATTTCCCCTCACATGGAACAAAAATTCATTTATTTCAGTTCACAAGATTAATACTTCTTGGTTGTCATAAAACCTCAAAGCAGTTTACAAAATCAGAACTTTGCAAAATGTTTTTGTGTTAAACTGAGCTACGTTAAAACAGAGTTCAGAGAAGAAATTGACTCTGTCCCACCAAGATCCCCAGTCCTCTTTTCCTACTCATTGGTTGGCTCCCCCAATTCTGTGTTTCCTCTGACATTTATTTTGTATTAGTTAATGACTGGCACAGTGGAAGTGAGGAACAGGTTTAAGGATTTAGATTTGATGTAAATTTCCTTGTGAGTGTTGGAGAGTTGGAATTTTTGGGCATCTTCTACGGCGCTTGGGCGGAATTGGCATATTCTCCAGTTGACCGCAGCATTGTCAGTTACTTTCCCCTTCATGACCAAGCAAACCTAAAGCTTTTCACCCTATGCATTCTCCTTTTCTTACCCAGGGACTCACCCAGGGAAGAGAAGATCCATGGACCAAAGGAGAGAAGGATCGCCAGGCTTCTGCTCACAAAATTCATGAATATTTCTGGCCAGGAACATAGGGAGCCTCAGGTATGGCTTCTGCTGGTGGAGAGTTGATTTGCCCACAGTTGTACAGCAACAGGCTCCTGCTTTTATTTCCACGCATAAGAAATGCTGCAGGTCACATCCCCAAAGCTCCCTCTAAGAGGGAAAGGTTGATGTGCTTTCGAACTGCTAGGTTGGCAGGAGCTGGGACCAAGCAACGGGAGCTCACCCCGTCACAGGGATTCAAACCGCCGACCTTCTGATCAGCAAGCCCTAGGCTCAGTGGTTTAACCACAGCGCCACCTGGGTCCCTCTGCATGGAAGGAGTCCAAGCTAAATAGGAAAAGAGAGGCAAGGAAAGGAAAGGCATCTGGGTTGAAGGAGCCGGAGACCTGTGCCGTTTCCAGCAACAGCAAGGCTGAAGAGGAGTGCATCTGCTGCTGGTTATGAAGGCATTCCTGAGATTCCTTGCACACAAGGAGATGCAGACCATTGGACCATTTTGATCCAATGCAGCTTTTTATCTATTTGCCTCCTCTGTTCCTGATGTATATCTTCACTCACCCCTTCTTGCCTGTGTTGTTTCCATCAAAAGCAAGGCTGAAGAGGAGTGCCTTATACACTCTTGTAAGTGCTGGTGATGAAGGCATTTCTGGCACTCTTTGCTCTCAAGGAGACCTCCTTCATAGTCACTGCATAAGTCTTGGTGCATTGCTCTCTGTCCTGATCACAGGACTCTTGGGACCAGTGTTCAAAGGCGCTGGGTAGGCTGTAGCTCCGGCTTGACTGGGAGCCATGAGAGGTCTTCAATGGCTCTTTCCTCTTAGGGACCCTCAGTGGATTCCTTGGCCGTAGCCCCGGGAGATGTGCCTGATCTCTCATGTTGGTCTGTGGGATGCAGTGTTCAATCTGTATTGGAGAAAAAATACGACAGGAGGGACTCTTGAGATGCAACTCCTGAAAGAGTTTCTTGGCATTTTGACCCACCTGAAGTCCTGTCCAAGTCCAGGGTTCTCTAAGAAAGGATACGGATTTGCACCTTCCCTGCACCTCAGTCCCAGCCTTTAGGGCTAGCTTTCTAGTTCCATGGGCTCCTGAACAACTTTCCATAACTAGGTCCCTGAGAGAGCGGGTGGAATTGGCCATTTTGAATTGAGTAAAGTACCGGTATGTCCTTTCCATTCTCTAGCACTCAGTTATCATCAATGATAAATAATCAATCAAGTAGTATTTTGGGAAGAGGGCAGAACAGCTGGTGAGTGCAGAGCATAATCCTGTTGGGTTCACTGGGGGAATCATGTGTGAAGCAGAGCCATGCAGCCAGAGGGCTGAATCCTCCATTCACTAGCTGGTGAGGGGAGGGCTCAATTCTGTTCATTTTAATTAGCAATGTATGTTCTCCTGATAGGAACATGCTCTTGGCACAAGCTTCCTGCCTCCCCTTGTGCCATAATCAATTTGTTAGGTCTTTTGATCAGAACATTTGGGTCACTGGCTTGTTTTTGTTTTTGTTAATCCAAAAATTTTTTATTGGTTTAATGTAAATACAAGGACAACATATAACTACAGGAACTTGTCTAGTGGTATATTGTTATTAAGTTTCATATGCAATACACAGTACACAACAATACATTTATTTATTCATTGTCAAGACAAGTAGCCTCTGCACAGAGATTCTTACGCTGTGCGTGGAATAAAACTATATACGGTAGGGTCTCATTTTATTAAGGAAAAGAATGAAAGATAAGTCTCGCCAAAAGTGTCTATTTTGAAGTGCCTTTAATTAACCTTCGATGGTGAGTAAGGTGTTCAGGTGGAGCCACATTCCAAATGTTATTTACCCAGATTCCAATGGGGATTTCTATCGGTTGTTTTGAGTATTGGCCTTTTGCAAATTGGGCTGCTGATAATTGTAAAAATACAAAGTCTCTGCCTTTAAGGTTATTGCTTAAATTTGAGTTTAATGATGACAAGGCAAGAGCTGAATTGGGTGGAAGCCATTGCTGCATAATTTTGGAAATAATGTGAAACAGCTTTTCCCAAAAGGAGTATACCAAAGTACAGCTCTACCATGAATGGAAATATAAGCCTTTGAAGTGCAAGGGAGAGATGCTCGTGTTTATTTTGCCTGGATGGGATGGAGTCCAGAGCCAGCGAAAGATAATATTAAGAGAAGCTTCCTGCAGAGGAGCAGAGATGGTTCGTAGGGACAGGTTGTGCGAAATTGATGGCCGTTTATTATCGGGTCACTAGCCTGTTTGAAATCTGTTTTTTGTTGCTGTTGTTTCTTTAAAAATCAAAGATTACACTTTTAATAATAATTTCATAAGTAACATATACCTCCCAAATCAGATGCTTTCATTGTTGTTATCTACCAATCACCCCTTCATTACTTTGCACAACAATCATCTCACCTTATCATCACCATCTTCTGAGTGGCTCCTCTCTGAGTTCCAGACTGTCATGGAACTTTTCCCCTTCTCTTGCATCAAAGAGCAAACACTTGTGGAATGCAAAATGAGACACATTATTGAGTCCATGGCACTGACCAGTCTCTGCCTTTCGGGATAAGCAAAAGAAAGGTAGAGGTATACAGTGTTACCTCTAGTTACAAACTTGATTCGTTTCCTGAAGTCTGTTATTAACCTGAAACTGTTCTGAACTAGAGGTGTGCTTTTGCTAATGGGGCCTCTTGCTGCCGCTGTGATTTCCATTCTCATCCTGGGGCAAACTTCTCAACTCGAGGTAACTCTTCCAGGTGAGCGGAGTTTGTAACCTGAGGCATTTGTAACCCCAGGTACCACTGTATTTGGCAGGAACCCCTCTTCTCAAGGGAGATGGAAAGAAAATCAATTGACATGGTCCTGGGCGAGGCATCATGGCGCGCGCCACGGCACCACGGAGCTCTTGAGGGCGGCCGGTGAGTTCGCGCTGCCTGAGCGGCTCCTGAGCCGCTGTGACCGCCGCTGCAGTTGCGTGGGTGCCGGGGGTGCCCAGTGGACCATCCGGGAGCCCCCCCTCCCCTGCGAGCGCGGCGGGTTGGAATCCAGGACACCCGTCCGCCCATCGGCCGCTGATTGAGCGAAGCCCCGAGGCCCAGGATTTCCCGCCTCACGGCGCGCCGGGGCCTCGAGGGCAGAGGGAGAGAGAGGTGGTCGTTGGGGGTAATAGCCCCGACCTTTTTGCTGCCGCGGCCGCCGCTATCGCCATCACCGCCGCGCTTGCCCAGGATTTCCCGCCTCACGGCGCGCCGGGGCCTCGAGGGCAGAGGGAGAGAGAGGTGGTTGTTGGGGGTAATAGCCCCGACCTTTTTGCTGCCGCGGCCGCCGCTATCGCCATCACCGCCGCGCTTGACCTGAGGAGGGAGAGGAGTCCCTCGGAGAGTGGAGCCTTGAGCCTCGGACCTGTCAACTTCCCTGCTGCGGCTGCTGCTGCGCCACCGTCGCACCGAGGTCACCCGGCTGCCCAGGGCCCCGAGACCGGAGAGACCCGGGGGCAAGCGCGAGCTGCGTGGGGGAAGGAGGGAGGTCCTGCCAGCCTGGCCCAACTGCCCCGCCATCGATCTGCTGCCGCTACCGCCGCCAATACTGTGAGAGAGGTAGGAGGACGGACTGAGGCCACGAGGAAGCACACGGCTGGGCCTAGACCCAGCCTGAGTCCACTTTCCCGCCAACTATTGAGGAAGGAGCGAACCAGAAGCCCAGAGGGAGGCCCACTAGAAAGGCCTCGTTTTTTCCATTTTTAATTTTTTTTTAAAGAATTTTTTTTTAAAAAAATTATATATATATATATAATATTAAATTTTTATATATCTATATATCTATACATTTTTTAAATATATATATATTTATAAATAAATAAATAAATATATTCTTTTTCTCCCCTTTTCCCACTTTTACCCTTAATTTTTTTTCTACAAAATAAATAGAAATAATTTTTCCTCTTCCCCCTCCTCCCTCCCCACTTTTTTTTTAATAAAAAAAATAATATTCCCCCCCTTCCCCTCTTTAATCAATATTTATAGTATTATTACCATTTATCACCTCCACCTTTCACCTTTTAGCACCCAACTCTTCTCTCTTCATACATTTTAACCCTTTAAGAAAAAACAAAGCAAAACAAAATCAACCCCCCTCCCCTGCAAGCTCCCAACTCTTTTACTTCACCTATACCACTTTAAAGCTGTTGTCCTCTCCCCCTCAACCTCTTTTACCCTAGCTTTATATTATTCACTCCGTCTTAATACATAAGAATACTTTTTTAAAGTATTTTAAAAACAAGAGAATGCCAAACAAACCTCAAACCAAAAACGTCAAGGAAATGAAGGTGTCACCAACTAAAAAGATGGTAAAAAACATTGAGATCGCAACACCTCCTCAAAATGATGAAATATTACAACACCTAAGAGAAATGGAAGAGAGGATGACAAGTAAACTGGAAGCTGCAGTGGAAAATGCAACGACCCCTATACAGCTACTAATCAGCAATCTTACCTCCAGAGTGGAAGCTCTAGAAAAGAAGAATCAATTGCAAGAAAGAACAATAGAGCAATATCGGGATGAAACCACACGCATGAATGAGAAATTGTGCGAACTGGAAAGAGAAAACAAAGAATTGAGAATTAAACAAGCAGACATCGAAGACCGAAACAGACGTTGCAATATCCGCTTCCGCAACTTCCCAGAAAAAGCAGAGGAGAAAAGCCCAGCAGACCTAATTGTGAGCTGGTTGAAAGATACAATCCCAAATCTGACACTCGAGATATCTGATCTGGAAAGGGCACACAGAGCTCTAAAACCTTTGCCAAAACTTGGTGCCCACCCAAGAGACATCATAGTGTGCTTTTCACGCTACAGAAAAAAGGAGGAGATATGGAACAGCCTCAGAAACTCAACCAACCTCCAATACAAAGACAATTCCATATTGGTCCTACAAGATTTATCCCAGGACACCCTAAATCGGAGGAAAAGCCTACGTCCATACACTCAACTTCTTCAGCAAAAAGGGATTCGATATCGTTGGGGCTTTCCCTTCTGTCTCATCGTGGCAACTGATACAACGCAATACATGGCTACAAACGAAACGGAAGCCCAACAACTATTGAGGAACCTTGGGCTCGACCCTCCATTGAACCAGCAACAGAAAGACCTACCAAGTGACAGCCGAGATCAAGAAAATGGAACAGCAGTAAATGAATGGATGGAAGTAAAGAGAGGAAAGAGACAACAGAAGCAATACGTCAAGACTCGTCGATACAATCATCTACCATCGTGCACAAAATCATTCTACCGAACATTCTCCACAGGACGCCAATCCATGATCAACCGAACCAAAACATCACTGAGGAACAACCCTACAACAACAACAACAACAACAACCACAGCTGAATGAGGCAACCGGAAAACATATCGAACTGCAAGTCTGGTGATCCCCCTACCCCCCCTACCCTCCTCCCCATAGGCCTTGAACATAACTAACATCATCAGTATCCCCCCCCAACACCACACCTCCATAGAACCTATCCCAACCCCACCCCGACACCAGTCCAGATAACCTCAATTACATTCCCCATCAACCACAACCCATATCTCCAGTATCCCTTTCATACCAAACGAGAGAAAAACAGCTCCCCCAACATCCATAACACAACTCACTATCAGGCTAAAACATGATACATATTCAACAACATGGTGGCACCAGAGCGCGCCAACACATACACACACTCTAACACATCAGTGATGTTGCTATTAACATTGGCAACATTGCTCACAAACCTTGTACCTGACACTGACATTACAAAACCACTCTACAAAGTCTCACTGATCACCCCCTGTCACAAACGACGAAGGGGAAGGCCTGTCCTTGAGTACAGCCCTTCACATCAGCCGAGACCAAGGACCAACTGGCTAATTGCCGTAAGGTCCAAAATACCCCAAACAAACACCTATATAACTACATATAGGAAACCCTCTATAACTTACCCCCCACTCTTTCACCCGATTCTAATTCTAATCCCACTGAACCCCCACCTGCCACACCATAAGTCAGCGTGACCCCAATGGTTCAATACACAACACGAAGTGAGGGACATAGGGCAACCCAGACGGGTTGGCAAGGAACCATCCTACAAAATAAATAAACAAGATGGCTAGCTTAAAAGCAATCACATTAAATGTGAGGGGGCTGGGAAACCCCATCAAGAGAAAACGTATCACCTCATACATAAATACCATGAAACCACACATCACCTTCCTGCAAGAAATACACAACCCACCCAAAGGGAACAAACTCCTGAATGACCCTCGTTTTAGTCAACAATGGGTAGCACAAGGCTCAGGAAAGGCCCGCGGAGTAGCTGTAATAATTAGTAGGGACCTAAATTTCAACGCCACAACAGTCCTAAAGGACAAAAAAGGTAGATTCATTTTCATTAAAGGAATACTAGATGGCAAAATTAAACTGACAATCGGCTCATTATATGGCCCTAATTCGAGACAACTTGAATTCTTTCAAACAACACTAAACAAGTTCCTTTCTTTCTCTGAGGGGGAAGCAATTCTAGGAGGCGACCTTAACTTAAATATAAAGGGCATAACTTTGGAAAACACACATCCTGTAAACTCACAGGCAAACCTCCTCAACCCCCCCTCCCAAACAACTAAGGCTTCTTACAAGTTACTAAAAATGTTAAAAAACAGGGGTCTCTATGACATTTGGGGCAAACACAACCCGGGAGACACCACCCACACATTCCAGTCCGGACGCCATGGTACAACGTCCAGACTGGACAGCATCATGCTCACGCAGGGTCTGATCCACTTAGTAGAATCAACAAACATAGGCAACATCAAAATCACAGATCATGCCCCAGTAGAAGTCACTGTTAAAATAGGTGAAGAAACGCAAACCACTCCATCATGGTCTTTCAGTCCCATCCTAACCACAAACACCCAAATTAGAGCAAGTATCACAAAAACTCTTCAAAACTATTTTAAGGAGAATGATGTAGACAATATAAATACCCCCCTCTTATGGGACGCAATGAAAGCGGTGACCAGAGGAGCTTGCATAAAAGAGAAAGCACTCCTTAAAAAACAAACCTCTTCAAAAATTAACAAAATAGAACAAGACATCACTGCCCTCTCATCACGTTACAAACAAACAGGTTCCAAAAAACTACTTAAACTTCTAGAACAAAAGAGAAGAGAATTAGACTCCTTAGAAATCAACAAAACAATGATCAATATTTTATATTCTAAACAGCACTTTTATGAGTACGGAGGGACAAACTCCAGACTATTAGCAAATAGATGCAGGAAGAAAGCACTTAAGACAAGAATACACTGCATCACCAAAAAAGACGGCAACGTAACATTTTCCCCGAAAGAGATAACCTCTGAATTTGCAGAATTCTACTCCAATCTGTACACTTCTCACAACCCAACTGAGGAGGGAATTAGAAAATTCCTGACAAACCTGACCATGCCCACCTTAACCGACGAGGAACAAGAATTTATGGACAGCCCTATCACCCCTGAGGAAATAGATACTATAAAAAATTCAAGGAACCCCTGATGCCCTACATGATCCGCCTATTCAATGATATCATGAAAGGGGGGCTCATCCCCAAAACATGGAATCACTCCAAAATAGTCTCCATCCCAAAACCATTAAAGGACAGCCTCAAAGTAGAATCTTACTGCCCAATTTCACTAATAAATCAGGATTACAAAATATTCACATCAATCTTGGCCAATCGCTTAAAATTCTTTCTAGGCAATTTAATAGTCCCAGACCAGACTGGCTTCGTCCCTGGTCGCAATATTACAGACCCCATCAGGAAACTACTAAACTTAATCAACCACAGCAAGGCAACTAAACTTCCACTGACAATTATGTCCCTAGATATCCTCAAAGCTTTTGATTGCTTAGAGTGGAAATACTTACTAGCAGTACTAACTAACATGAAATTTGGCCCCAACTTCCTACAAATCCTCAAACAAATATATTCCCAAGCCTCAGCAAAATGCAGAATTAATAATATGGACTCAAACACCATAGCAATCCAAAGAGGCACAAAACAAGGATGCCCGCTGTCTCCATTCCTATTCATCCTAGCTTTGGAGCCCCTAGCAATCCGAATCCGAGCAGCCGCAGACATCAAGGGAGTGGAAATAAAAGGCAAAAATTATAAATTAGGGCTCTTTGCGGATGACCTGATGGTCACAACACCAGACCCCTTAAATACAGCAACCTCCCTAATCAGAGAACTCAACACATTTGCAATGGTGTCGGGTCTACAGGTAAACTTTGGAAAATCAGAAGCCATGTGCTTCAATACCCCTCCCCATATCCAAAAAGAACTTACTAATATCACCAAAATAAAACTTTGTCACACCAAATTCAGATATCTAGGGGTACAAATAACCAAGAACCTCAATAAATTATACCTCCATAATTACAAACCCATGTGGTGACAAATAAACAAAGACCTAAAGAAATGGGACAGTATGAGTTTCACTCTTTCAGACAGGATAGCCATCGTCAAAATGGTCACCCTCCCAAAACTGACATACTTATTCCAAACCCTCCCAATCTGGATCTCCCCAACCCAACTTCGCAAATGGCAGGGAAAATTACATTCTTTTATTTTCTCACATAAAAAAACAAGGATTGGCACCAAATACCTTCACCTCCCCACCTCAGTAGGAGGCTGGGGAATCCCTAACATAGAAACATACTACAACGCCAACCAAATACGCCATATAATCCCATATATACTAGAAGACGAGACAAAACAATGGGTACATCTGGAGAGGGATTCAATTGAAAATATCTGCACCACAGCATATCCATTTCTCCCAAACAAATTAAGGAAGATTCCCACAACACTCAACAGATACACACAAACCATGTTCAAAGCATGGAAAGCAGAAACCAGTAAATTATCTCCAACCCCATCCCCATTAATTCCCCTGGCTTACCATCCATTGTTCCATCATGCAGCACAAAACCTCCAGATAAAGACCTGGCAAACCAAAGGTTTACATCGCCTAATGGACTTCTATAAAGATAACAAGCCTTTGTCACCACAAGAAATGCAGGACAAACTAGAAGACATCCCAATGCCCTGGTTAGCACAACACCAACTACATGCCTTTCTGAATAACCCAACTGTAAAATCAGCAGCAACTAGACCCCTGACAGCTTTCGAAAGCCTCCTCCAATTGCCAAGAGGACACGGAAAAGGGATGGTATCTGCAATTTACAAAATACTAATTCAGAATCCCATAGATCCCCTGGACAAGATAAAACGACAATGGGAGGATGACATAGGATATGAAATCAACCCTACCCAATGGACTAAAATGTGGTCGAAACCCCCTTTCAAATCTATATCAATGAAAAGAAAAGAACTCTCGTTGAAACTAACTCACAGATGGTACCTGACTCCACGAAAACTATCACTAATACGTCCAGGAATCTCATCAAAATGTTGGAGAGGATGCACTTCCACAGGCACATATCTCCACATGTGGTGGGAGTGCCCTAAAATTCAATCATTCTGGAAGTCATCCATGCAAGAAATTTGTAAAATAACTAAGCAAGTGCTAGAAATTATCCCAGAATTGGTTTTACTAAATATCTTTCAAGATAACAACGCTCACTCAGATCATAAAGAACGTATTATTCATCTGTTATCAGCAACCAGAAACATCATAGCCAGGCACTGGAGGGACCTATCGGGAGTGGGCTTGGACCACTGGTACCAAGTTGTATGGGAAACAGCCCTACTAGAAAAGCTAACCAGTAAGCTGAAACTGACACGGGGACAAACAGAAGAAGACACCTTCACCCCAGTATGGTTCCCCTTCATCACTTATACAGCCCAAGAGGACAATGACAACAACTTACCATCAGCATACAAATCAATATGGCTAACTTGATCAAAACACCCTCCCACCCCACTCACGCAAGAAACTAAGGATCATCACAGCCAACCATAAATGAACAACCACATTCTAAGACAAATCCTGACCTCTCTCACCAACAAAGAAACACGAACAGACAACAGAGAACCTGCACAAACGTTGCTGACGCCGAACCCCTACACATATCAAGAAAGACAGAAACATCGACAATCCATCACACCCAACTCCTCATCCCACCCACCTCTTTCCCCCCTTCCTCATAATGTCTCAACAAGTAAAATTGATGTGTAAAAATGACGCATGAAAAAAACATCAACGAGACATTGCACTACCTTTGTAACCCAAGAAAATCTTTAATAAAAATAATTATATAAAAAAAAAATTGACATGGTCCTACCTCTTCCATTCCTTTCTAATCTGATCTTCCAGCACATCCAATTCAGCATCACTATCACCATCACCATCACCATTGTCACCAGAAGAATTGTGACGGAAGGGATTAGCCATGGATTCCAACTTGAGAGTCGAAGGTGTCCACCTGCAATGAGCAATAAGAGTCTCTCAAAACATACTCTAATAACAACTGACAGAGTCTCACAGAACCATGGAATTCTACAGTTGGAAAGGACAACTAGAGTCATCTAGTCCAACCCCTGCGTTGCAGGGATCTTTTGCCCAAGGTGGGGCTTGAACCCATGGCCCTGAGATTCAGACCTGGCCCAGAGCAGTAGAGTAAATAACATGAAATAAGCAAATGTTGCTAATCTGTCCCATTTGTATTGCAATACTTTGGACTGTGAATGCCCTGTCAAACACTCTTGTCTGCTCTGAATCTATTTCTTATGCTAGGAATAGAAGGAGATGGGGGCAGCAGCAATTCACAGGATCAGGGCAGTCTTCAAGGAGTGCTGTGTATGCTCCAATTCTGCTGAGAAGCATGCAAAGAGGAGCATTTATTAATACAAACGAATCTCCTCAAATCCCTCATGTTAAGAGGCAGACTGCCTATTCACCACCACAAGCACCTCCTCTGGATAATGAAGGAAATGATACATCGCTCACCTTCATCACTCTGGCAGATGTTGAGAAAGTCAAAGGAGGCTCCCTTTTTATCAACAGGATTGCTGGCCTGGCAGGTGAATTTGGAGTCGAAATAACTGTTCCAGTAGAAGACCCGGAGCTCCCGGCCATGGTCAGAAACCTGGAACTGATTCACACTCTTTCCTAAGGCCCTGTGCAGACCCCCAGTTTCCCAGGAGATATTGAGCTCTTCTCTTCCAGGTGTGTGGCATCGCAAGGTCACATTACATCCACCTGGAGTCATGGATTCCACTTGGTGGTCTATCTTTGGTGTTGGCACCGGCTCTGTTGAACACAAATGAAAGTGACATGAAGTTTGTGTCCCTCTACTCTCAAGAAAAATGGCACCAATCCTGAACATTGCTCAGAACTGTGAAAATCGTTGCTTACCACATCGCTCTGTGGAACACAAATGAAATCAGCTTAAGGTTTGCCTCACCCATCCCAGTACCTATAAAGAGAATGGTGCTAATTCTATTCCATGAGCCAAACAGTGGAAGTAATTACTTACCATAAACAATGAGGCTGAAACTCTGTTCTTGAAACAATGATTTAGCAAACCAGATGCGAGCATTGTAGATCCCACCGTCATCCAGCTCCAGGTCTTTGATCCTCAGTGTTGTCTCGTCCACCATGTCTAGCCGTTGTCCAAACCGGTCAGTGGGACTTGGGTGCTGCAGTTTCCCATGTCTGAATTCCCCCAGCCAAAAGCCCAAGCCACCCCTTTGGGGTAGAAAGTCCCATTCCATTTTCTCCACTGTTATTCCTTCAGATCCATAGGCAAAAAACAAGACTGATCCTTGCAGGATTCCCTTCACCTGAAGGGTTGGATTCCCCACTTCATGGCTTAAAGTTTCTAGTGAGGGGTGAGGGGTGAGGGGTGGGGGAAGAGATACAAACAAAATTAGTATCATTAACGTTTTTAGTGAAGTCTGAAAAAACAAATTGATTAAACACTTAAATCTTTTTAAAGTTTGCAATGCTGCAATTTTTGGAATATCTGGCTTTGTGTAATTGTCCCAAGGAAAAATTCCAAAAAATAAGTAGAATTTCCCCTCACATGGAACAAAAATTCATTTATTTCAGTTCACAAGATTAATACTTCTTGGTTGTCATAAAACCTCAAAGCAGTTTACAAAATCAGAACTTTGCAAAATGTCTGTTGAAAACTCAACACAGAAAGATCTAACCCAGGGAAAAATTATTCTAAGCAGCAATCGAAAAACCATCTGCTTGTGTGTTTCAGGAAAAATGTTTATGCACTATTTTTTGTCAATAATTTGGCCATCCTGGGGGCCAGCTGTTAGACTGGTCCCACAGGCCAAATATGTGATTGCTCTCACAAACATGATGAGCACAAGTCAGTAAATAAGGCTAAACTGCTTTATTTACATATAAATAAACTGGGAGCTCTACATCATGGCTCCCTCTCTCTGGCATCACAGTCAGTAAAGAGAAAGAACAAAGAAACAACAGTCCCACGTAAACATCCTGTCTACGTCACTTCCACTCTGTGGAATGAAAACACATACAGTCATATGATACACAATAAACCTATGACTGCAGATGGGGAATGAATCTCCTAACAAACTCCCCCGATTTATCCTGTGCTGCAGTTCACCTTTGGAACTACCTGCAACTGGATTTGCCTTTGGCCATACCATCTTGCACATCTGATAAGTCATGGTGTCATAGCACATTGACTATCAGTAAATTGCACAGTTGGCTTTGTTGGTACACACGCCCATTTGGTCCAGCTTCCTTCTCCAAGGAAAATGGTCTTTACCCATACAGCCTTTGGGCATGGTTCACTGCCTCTTGAGGACAAACTCTGTACCCTTCTCTGTACTCCGGGTTTTGAGACCTGTGGTGAGCTACTTACAACAGTGAAATCAAAACATCTGTGTTAGCAAACTCTTCAGCATACACATACCTTTGTGTATCGAGCTGCCTGCAAACAGCGCCATCTTTTAGCAACTGTGCTAGCAACTCTTGCACTATGGCAGTGGAAACTCTTGTGAGCACATCTGCTGTTTATAACAGCGAAAAACTTACTATGTAAGTCTGCAGCAATGGGGTTGTCTAGGAAAACATCTAGAACTACCTCCCACACTGCACTGCACTCAATAGAGTATAAACAAATCGGTATGAGGCTTTAGTACTTTGTACATGCCTCAATACCACAGGAAGAAGTTATGCTCCCTGTTTTGTGACTTTCCCAACCCACATGTCAGATGCAAACATTGGCAAACTGGCTTTTTCTGGGTTTTGTCACTGTCTCTATCCAGGAAAAAACTTGCTAAATATGTTTGCTAAGCATTGTGTGCTGTGTGTGTGTGACTTTGGAACCCACATATCAGACCCTGCCACTGGAATCTAGACTTTTTCCGGGTACACTTTGTCACTGACACCAACTTCCTCCCCCCATTTGCGACGTTCTGATCACTGGTACTTTGACCATTTTGGTGACAGACATATCAGCATCTGGGAAGTCTTCGTGCTTACAACCTGCATGGAAAAATATGGTTAACAGACAATACATCACATGTTGCTGTAACCTTTCCACCATCCTCATGTGTACATAATAACACAACATGGTAAAGAACAAGCTACTTTTGCACTTCAGGCTGAGCTTTAGTTCCTTTGGATAGCTTGTGTTCTGAGAACAGAACAGTCACACTGCGAAACCTGGAAACCCATTCACCTGCGCTTGGACCTGGAATGAGAAAAACATGTTAAACAACAAATGCTTTTCAGTCCCATGGTCTCTCTGGTGCAATGCACTCAGCAAAAAGAGATTGCTTCTAGCAAAAAGTCCCCTTTGTGAAGCTTCTTGCTTCTGTGTGCTGCTGTTGGTCTTCTTGACACGATTGCAGCTAATGTCCAAAAGTCTTTGCCTCTGGACATGAGTCCAAACATCACAGGACAAAAGTTCCAACTGCTTCTCCCAAAGCAGTGCCACCTGCTGGTTGCAGTGGTCATTGAGATGACGTCACAGTCTTCTCCTTCCGTTCTGGAAAGTTTTCTTCAGAACAGGAAAACAGTTCCATCTCCAGCCAAAATGCCAAACACGACTGGGGCTTTTGGCTTCAGGAAACAAAAACTCCCACATCACGTGGGTGTCGGAGAGATCAAATTGCAGCCCTCCAAACAGGCTGCTCTCTGGCAAATCTTGCCACTTCAAATTGCTGTGAAGTGGAATGTGAACCACCAGCAGGTGCCAAAACACATTGACCCTGAGATTGCGGGGGGGGGGAGAGTTTTCAGGGAGTAGGCCTATTCTTTAAATGAGCTCCGCATTGTCAGTTACTTTCCCCTTCATTACCAACCAAACCTATAGCTTTTCACCCTATGCATTCTGTTTTTCTTACCCAGGGAAGAGAGGATCCATGGACCAAAGGAGAGAAGGATCACCAGGCTCCTGCTCACAAAATTCATGAATATTTCTGGCCAGGAACATAGGGAGCCTCAGGTGTGCCTTCTGCTGGTGGAGAGTTGATTTGCCCACAGTTGTACAGCAGCAGGCTTCTGCTTTCATTCCCACGCATAAGAAATGCTGCAGGTCACATCCCCAAAGCTCCCTCTAAGAGGGAAAGGTTGCAGAGTAACTGAAATCATGATACCATGAGCCAGAAATAGCATGATATTGTCTTCCAGGCTGAGAAAGTTGTGAGCTAAAAATAGGAAATGTTCACGAGGTGCCCACCCAGAAATTCAATGTAAGTTGCAGCTCGTATCTTTTACACTATGAGGGCATGAGGCATTAGCTTTTCTGTATCTATGTTTACTTTAGTATCTATGTTGCTTTTAGCACTTAATTTGAATCAAAAAAATCATAGAATGGTAGAATTGGAAGGGCTCCCAAGGGTCATCTAGTCGAACCCCCTTCAATGCAGGAATCTTAGCTAAACCATCCATGACAGATGAAATCCACACTTGTTTGAATTTTGCTTTGCTGTTCAGCAGCCGATTAATAAGTACAAATATGCATGCTCTGGTAAAATATGTGCACATCAGTGCACACGTTTTGTATGCATTAATCATAAAGTGTACAAAGCAATACAAGCATTATTGAAAATAACACAAAATGTGTTAAATTGAGCTAAAATGGAGGAAGGGGGCAGATGGGACCCTGAAGACACCAGGGAAGGTTTCTGTAGGCAAATGTGCCTCCAGGGTCTCTAGCCCAGCTTGAGGGGTTCTGGGGCAGAGCAAGCCACTCTGGGGTGGATATGAGTGGTGCTGAAGCTGGGATCCTGCCCCACTTCTTATTACCCCTGTTCAGCGTGTGATTCTCTCTCTCTCTCTCTCTCTCTCTCTCTCTCTCTCTCTCTCTCTCTCTCTCTCTCTCTCTCTCTCTCTCCCCCCCCCCCCTTTTGAAACACAACACCTGGAGAACTTCTCCCCCTTGACACAAAATACAAGCCCCAGGATCTCAAAAATCCTCCCCTTTCCTCTCTCATCCGAGACCACAACCACTTCCCAGTCTGATGAGGGGTGAGGAGAAGAAGGAAAGAAAGAAAGAACAAAATGAAGATGGAACCAAACAGCAAGGAGAACTGGCTCATGTATAAATGTCATAATGTTTGCTTTGCACTTCCAAGGGATCACTCTTTCTTTTTTCTTTTTAAATAATTTTTATTAAATTTTCCAAACAAACAAAACAAATTACATTTCAACATATATTCACCCTTCTCAATCCATTCACTCTGCCAAGCTTATGACTTCCCTCCCTCCCACCATTTGGCTTTGTTTCTCAGTCCAAGTCTCATAGTTCCTTCTGATAACTCAAGTTCATATCGTAGGATTTATTTCAATCCTGCAAGTGTCTCCAAACCTCTACAGTTATTCTTATTATAATCAATTTATTTACTCCATTCTCTCTGGAACTTTGTCTCGCCCTGATTTCGGATCCCGCATTTCAACTTTGCCAGTTCAGCATAGTCCATCATCTTCGTTTGCCACTCCTCAATCGTCAGTATCTCCTGTAATTTCCACTTTGGGGCTAGTAAAGTCCTCACTACAGTCGTTGCATACATAAATAATCTCAGATCTACCTTTGCAATTTCCTCCCCCATCAAACCTAGCAAAATTGCTTCAGGTTTTTTGGGAAAGGTATACTGAAGATTCCACCTAAACATTAGGAAGAACTTCCTGACAGTAAGAGCTGTTCGGCAGTGGAATTTGCTGCCAAGGAGTGTGGTGGAGTGTTCTTCTTTGGAGGTCTTTAAGCAGAGGCTTGACAGGCATATGTCAAGAATGCTTTGATGGTGTTTCCTGCTTGGCAGGGGGTTGGACTGGATGGCCCTTGTGGTCTCTTCCAACTCTGATTCTATGATTCTATGATTTCTCAGAATCCTTTTACTTTCTCTCATGCCCAATATATGAAAAAAATTCGCCATCTTTTTCTTTACATTTCCAACACGCTCTATTACTTATCTGGTACATTTTAGCTAATTTCACTGGTGTTAAGTACCATCTATACATCATTTTCATTACATTCCCTTTCAAGGCGGCACATGCTGTAAATTTCAAGGTTTCATTCCATAATTTTAAACATGCATCATATTCAATATTATAGCCAAAATCATTTTCCCATTTTATCATCACTTCTTTTGACAATTCATCTTTTGTAAACCATTCTAACAGAAAGTTATACAATTTAGATAAAAGTTTGCTTCTGCCTTCCAACAATTCAATTTGAAATTTAGACTTTTGTCTTCAAAACCTATTTTTTTATATTTCAACAACACATCATTCACTTGGTGGTATTGCAACCATCCAATAAAAACTCCTCTATTTCATTGTATGGTTTTAATTTCCATCCTTTGATTTCACCAAAATCTCTTCATATGTGGCCCATCTCCCTTCCATATTCAACTTTTTAACAGTTAAAGCCTCTATAGGTGATATCCACCATGGTGTTTTCCTTTTCAGCAAATTTTTGTTTCTTTCCCAAACCTCATACAATGATTCCAAGGGATCTATCTTTCAGGGTTGGAAGCACTACTCTTGGAAACTCCCTGCTTATTGACACCAGACAAGCACCGTCACTCTGCTGCTGTTAAAATATTTGCCTCGCTCCTTTTGAGTATCCCTGTTAGGGAACATATGTCTCCTTCCCCAAAGAAAATCTCTTTTGTAGATGTTTCACCAGGGAGAAGAGTGAAAACAACCCTACGCTCCAGACCAATGTATTGTTGCAGAAGTCGGGTGCCTGCCCCTCTCTCTGCCCAGCAGTGGCAAGAGCCCATGGGATCCCAAGCACCACACAGGGTCTGTGTTCCTTTGGAGAATGGAAGACATGGCAAAGACTGCTGTAACTTTCAGAAATATGGTTTATTCACCCATTTACACCTTCACTCTGCATGGAGGGAGTCCAAGCTAAATAGGAAAAGAGAGGCAAGGCAAGGCAAGGCGCCTGGTTTGAAGGAGCCGGAGACTGTGCTGTTTGCAGCAACAGGAAGGCTGAAGAGGAGTGTATCTGCTGCTGGTCATGAAGGCGTTCCTGAGATTCCTTGCGCACAAGGAGACCCAGACCATTGGACCATTTTGATCCAATGCAGATTTTTATCTATCTGCCTCCCCTGTTCCTGAATCTGATGTATATCTTCACTTACCCCTTCTTGCCTGTGCTGTTTCCATCAAAAGCAAGGCTGAAGAGGAGTGCTGGACCCCTTCCATAATCACTGGATAAGTCTTGCTCTTTGGCCTGGTCATGGGACTTTGAGGGCCAATGTTTAAGCCTGCTGGTAGGCTGTACCTCTGGCTCAGCTGGCAGCAATGCGAGAACTTCAGTGGCTCTTTCCCCTGAATTCCTTGGCATTGGCTCCGGGAGATGTGCCTGATCTCCCATGTTGGTCTGAGGGATGCAGGGTTCAATCTGCATTGGGGGAAAAATATTACAGGAGGGACTCTTGAGATGCAACTCCTAGAAGAGTTCCTGGGCATTTTGACCTACCTGCACCCTGGACCAAATTAAAGTCCTGTCCAAGGCCAGCGTTCTCTATGAAAGGATACCAATTTGCACCTTCCCTGCACCTCAGTCCCAGCCATTAGGGCTAGCTTTCTAGTTCCATGGGCTCCTGAACAACTTGCCATAACTAAGTCCCTGAGAGAGCAAGTGGAATGGGCCATTTTGAATTGACAAAAGTATGTCCTTTCCATTCTCCAGCACTCAGTTATTACTTGAGATTCCAGGTTAAAGAAATGATAAAATGAGTATTTTGGGAAGAGTGCAGAACAGCTGGTGAGTGGAGAGCGCAATCCTGTTAGGTTCACTGGGGGAAGGATGTGGGAAGCAGAGCCCTGCAGCCAGAGGCCTGAATTCTCCATTCACTAGCTGGTGAGGGGAGGGTTCAATTCTGCCCCCTTTAACTGGGCATGCATGCTTTCCTGATGGGAACAGGCTCTTGGCACAAGCCTCCCCTTGTGCCATAATCCATTTGTTAGGTCTTTTGATCAGAATGTTTGGGTCATTGGTCTGTTTTTTTTAATCCAAATAATTTTTATTGGTTCAATGTAAATACAAGGACAACATATAACTACAGTAACTTGTCCAGTGGTACATTCTTATTAAGTTTCATATGCAGCACACAGTACACAAACAATACATGTATTTATGCATTGTCAAGTCAAGTAGTTTCTCTACAGAGATTCTTACGTTGGGGGTGGAATAAAAGTATATTTTGTCTCATTTTATGAAGGAAAGGAATGGAAGCCTTGTCTCGCCAAAACTGTCTATCTTTGAAGTGCCTTTAATTACCCTTCTATGATGAGTAAGGCTCTATTCTGATAGAGCCACATTCCAAATGTTATTTAAGCAGATTCCAATGGGGATTTCTATAGGTTGTTTCCAGAATTGACCTTTGTAAATCAGGTTGCTGATAATAGTAAAACTACAAAGTCTCTGCATTGAAGGTTATTGTTTAAATTTGAGTCTAATGATAACAAGGCAAGAGTTGATGTGGGTGGAAGGCATTGCTGCATAATTTTGGAAATAATGTGAAACAGCTTTTCCCAAAAAGAGTATATCTACCTGCAGTTCCACCAAACATGGAAATATGAGCCTTTCCAGCATAAGGGAGAGATGCTAGAGTTTCTCTTGGATGGAAGTGATGGAGTCAAGTGACAGCGAAAGATAATTTTAAGAGAAGCTTCCTGCAGATGAGCAGAGATAGTTCGTAGGGACAGGTTGTGCCAAATTGATGGCTATTTATTATCGGGTCACTAGCCTGTTTGAAATCTTTTGCTGTTACTTTAAAAATAACAGATTACAATTTTAATAATAATTTCATAAGTAATAAATGCCTCCCAAATGTATCAGGTGCTTTAATTGTTATTATCTACCAATCACCCCTTCATTACTTTGCACAACAATCATCTCACCTTATCATCACCATCTTCTGAGTGGCTCCTCTCTGAGTTCCAGACTGTAAGACAACTTTTCCCCTTCTCTTGCATCAAAGAGCAAACACCTGTGGAATGCAACATGAGACATATTATTGAGTCCATGGCACTGACCAGTCTCTGCCTTTTGGGATAAGCAAAATTAAGGTAGAGATATACAGTGGTACCTCTAGTTACGAACTTAATTCATTCTGGAGGTCTGTTCTTAACCTGAAACTGTTCTTAACTAGAGGCATGCTTTCGCTAATGGGACCTCTTGCTGCCGCTGCGATTTCCATTCTCATCCTGGGACAAAGTTCTGAACTCGAGGTAACTATTCCAGGTGAGCGGAGTTTGTAACCTAAAGCATTTGTAACCTGAGGCATTTGTAACTCCAGGTACCACTGTATTTGGCAGGAAGCCCCTTCACAGGCGAGATGGAAAGAAGATCAATATAGATGGTTCTACCTCTTCTATGCCTTTCTAATCTGATCTTCCAGCACATCCACATCACCATCACCATTATTGCCAGAAGAGCTATGAGGGCAGGGATAAGCCATGGACCCCAACTCAAGGCTCCAAACTGTCCACCTGCAATGAGCAATAAGAGTATTTCAAAACATACTCTAATAACAACCACCAGAGTGACTCTCATAGAGTCATAGAACTGTAGAGGTGGAATCGACAATTAGAGTCATCTAGTCCAACCCCCTGCATTGCAGGGATCTTTTGCCCAAGGTGGGGCTTGAACCCATGGGCCCGAGATTCAGACCTGGCCCAGAGCAGTAGAATAAATAACATGAAATAAGCAAGTGTTGTTAATCTGTTCCGTTTGTATTGCAAGAATTTGGACTGTGAATGCCTGTCAGACACACTTGTCTGCTCTGAATCTTTTTCTTGTGCTTGGAATAGAAAGAGATGGGGGCAGCAGCAGCAATTCACAGGATCAGGGCAGTCTTCAAGGAGTGCTGTGTATGCTCCAATTCTGCTGAGAAGCATGCGAAGAGCAGCATTTATGACTACAAACAGAACTCCTCAAATCCCTCATGTTAAGGGCCATCCTGCCTATTCACCATCACAAGCACCCCTTTTGGATAATGAAGGAAAGGATACATTGCTCACCTTCCTCACTCTGGCAGATGTTGAGCAAGTCAAAGGAGGCTCTCTTTTGGTCAACAGGATTGCTGACCAGGCAGGTGAATTTGGAGTCAAAAGACCTGTTCCAGTAGAAGACACGGAGCTCCCTGCCATTGTCAAAAACCTGGTAGTGATTCACACTCTTTCCTAAGGCCCTGTGAGGAACCCCTGTTTTCCAGGAGACCTTGAGATCTTCCCTTCCAGGTGTGTGGCATCGCAAGGTCACATTACATCCACGTGGAGTCTTGCATTTCACTTGGTGGTGTATCTGTGGTGTTGGCACCAGCTCTGTTGAACACAAATGAAATCAGCATAAGGTTGTGTCCCACTTGTTCCAGTACCTTTGTAGGGAAATGGTGCTGATCCTATTCCATGAGCCAAACACTGAAAGCAAAAACTTACCATAAACAGTGAGGCTGAAACGCTGTTCTTGATACTGTGATTTAGTAAACCAGATGCGAGTATTGTAGATTCCACCATCATCCAACTCCAGGTCTTTGATCCTCAGTGTTGTCTCGTCCACCATGTCTAGCCGTTGTCCAAACCGGTCAGTGGGACTTGGGTGCTCCAGTTTACCGTGGCTGAATTCCCCCAGCCAATAGTCTATGCCATGCCTTTGGGGACGAAAGTCCCATTCAGTTTTCTCCACTGTTATTCCTAGAGATACATTGGCAGGAAACAAGACTGATCCTCCCAGGATTCCCTTCACCTGATGGGTTGGATTCCCCACTGCATGGCTTAAAGTTTCTAGTGAGGGGAGGGTGGTGGGGGAGGAGATACAAACAAAGGGGAAAATAGTATCAGTATTGTTTCTAGTATTAAAATGTAATAGGGAGGGTTCTAAAAATGATATTGCAGGTGTCAATGGGTGGGTAAAGGTGTGAATCTTCAGCATATTTTAGAAACTCTACAATTAAGGTGCCAGGTGCATTTCTGTGGGGAGAGACATCTACAGTTTAGCAGCCTGCCACAAAGAAGGTTTTCTCCTGGGCTGGCACTCCCCCAAATAGATGAGGGAGGTGAAACTACCAAGAGTGCCCCTTCTGCTGGTTTTAACAGGTGAGATGGTCTATGGGGAAGGAAGTAGTCTCTCAGGTATTTGAACCTAAATCCAATAAATTTTACAATTTCTCCTAGCTGTCCCAACAACGTGGCCCTTTACTGGAAGAGAAGGACATTGTTATAAGTCCAAAGTTTAATTCCAATAATCAAGTGCACTTTGTTCTCCAGCAATCTGGTATCCAGGAACTGGAATGCTGAAACACTCAGACAAAAGATTGGCCCAGCAGATTTTTTAAAAAGAGAAAAAGTTTAGAAATAAAATAATGTGAGTTCTGAACTTCATCTGTAAATAAAGCAATTGATTAAACACTTAAACCTTTTCAAAGCTGTCCATTGAACTGATTTTGGGGTGGAAATTCTGAAAAAGAAGTAGAATTTCCCCAACCAAGGAACAAAACTTCATTTATTTCAGTTCACAAGATTTATGTACTTCTTGCTTGTAAGATAGTCTCAAAGCAGTTTAGAAAACCAGTGCTGTACAAAATTTCTGTTAAAAACTCAGCACAAAAAGATCCAACCCAGTGAGAAATTATTCTAAGAAGCAATGTTTATGCACTATTTTTGTGTTCAACTGAGCTAAGTTAACACAGAGTTCAGAGAAGAAACTGACTCTGTTTCACCAAGATCCCCAGTCCCCTTTTTCTGCTCATTGGTTGGCTCCTCTAATTCACTGTTTGCTCTTAACTGACATTTACAGTATTTTGTATTGGTTAATGACTGACACATGATAGGAAAGAATCCTGCAGGAAAACATTTCTGCCCTAGAGACAAGGTTGACTTGCAATCACCATGTCCAGTGTTTTTATCCCATTTCACTCCACACCTTCAGAGGAGATCATAGAATCATAGAATCATAGAGTTGGAAGAGACCACAAGGGCCATCCAGTCCAACCCCCTGCCAAGCAGGAAACACCATCAAAGCATTCCTGACAGATGGCTGTCAAGCCTCTGCTTAAAGACCTCCAAAGAAGGAGACTCCACCACACTCCTTGGCAGCAAATTCCACTGCCGAACAGCTCTTACTGTCAGGAAGTTCTTCCTAATGTTTAGGTGGAATTTTCTTTCTTGTAGTTTGAATCACCTTCACCAGAATCACCAGATGATCACCTTCATTATAAATGCAGATTGCCCTCCCAAGTTCAGCTCAGTAACAAATATCACACACAAATAAATTTCAAAAGCCTTCTGTTGGAGCTTCCATTGAAGCCAGCAAGTATGTTCTGGGAGGGTTCCAGCTGGGGAGAGGATGCCCTGAGTGCTAGTAACTAATATTGCCATTGATTTCCTTCTTCATAACAAATGAAACTCAGATATTTAGGTGGGTTTGTTTGTTTGCTTGCTTGCTTGCTTGCTTGCTTTAGGGAGAAAGCATTGAAGTCCTTACCCAAGGAAGAGCACAGCAGTAGTCTGAAGAAGAGTGCTTCTGGGAGAAAAATCCACCATCGTAGTATCTCTCCGGAAGTGCAGAGAGCCATGAGTGGCAGTCACGCACCAGAATGTCCGTTTCTGGGACTCACAGATGGGGAGACTTGCTGCTGTTGAGCTCAGGTCCTGCCTGTGAGTATTGAGGCATCTGTTTCACCACTGTGAGGAAGATAGCTTCATTTTCCTTCCCAGGATAGATGCTGTAAAATAAGCCTGTTTATTCATCTTTAAGCATAGCCTGAGTCCAGAGTCTTATTTGCAAGAGCTGTGAACTTTCGAACGCAATAGTTGGCTCCTTCCTCCTCTCCTCTTTATACCAGCAAGGCTGTCTGTGCTCGCTTTCCCTCCCCTTCTCATGCAAGCAAAACTGAGTTTTCCTTTCATTGTTTCTGACTCTTCCTTTCACTGCTCTTTGTTCCTCCCCATATAAACCAAGAAGGATCAGTGGAGGACGAGAAAGAGTGTGCGAGCTCAGGGTGTTTCTTTGTATGTTATACACCTGCCTATGTGCCTGTCAAAGGTTTCTGTTAAGAAAAGGCGGCTCTTCCATATATGGCAGCCCTAAATTGACCATAATAACAGCGGTCAATTGACAGGTTTGCAGACAGGTCCTAACTGACCACGTTTCATTCCGCAAGCAAAGGCCCTTGCTCACAAGTAAACCCAGCGCCATGCAGATGGTTTGCTTTTGTCAGAGTGCAGAGCGTGCTTGTTTTATCCTGCGGGGCAACGGTTCCCCCCACAACAACAACCCAAGCGTACCCCGAGCCTTCCGGGGAATGGGGGGAGCTGTGCCGCTTTGTCGGCGGCACCAGAAAAGTGGCATAGTTCATCCTCTTGCCTGCTTGCCTGCCTGCCTGCCTCCTTCAGCTGGGAGCACAGCGACACCAACAAAGTGGCGCAGCTGCCCCCCTTCCCCCGATGGCTCGGGGTATGCTTGGAGTCGCGGGCACAACAAATGTCACCCCCCCTCAGGATGGCACCCAGGGCGGCTGCCCCCACCTTGCTCCACCTCTGTCTATGTGCAAAATCCAGAATTGTGTCTCTGCTGCAGTGAGCCATGATTTGTTGGCAAGGACTAGAAGTTAATGAAGGGCTTTTGTCATTTCCAGTTGTCTCAAAAGTGAAACTAAATTTCTTTTCTTTTTTTTAAATATATTTTTATTAATTTTTCCAATTAAAACCAATTATATCACATTCATTATTTCAAATTATACACATATATATCAATCAAACCGAATGTTATGCCAAATCATCTAGAAAATTTTTTTGGGTTCCCATGCTTCAAGAAATTGGGGATTCCTCGCAACCGTCCACTGCCGTCTTTTTTCTAAAGTTCAAATCGTCTCTCCGAGTTCATAATAATCCAGATCTTTCCCTTACAGTCACATAGATGTTTTCCTCTTTCAACCGATTATTTCCCAGCTGCTGAGATAAATGTCAAACAAAGTTTCACAAATGTTCTTTCTCCTGTGTGAGTTAATCGGTCCAGCCTCCCCATAAATCTTCTTGGTCTGGAGCGTCCCTATTGCGTCGACTCTCAACACGAAGCAGCGCCATCTTAAAAAAACTCAAATCACTTTCGTTTTCTCTCATAGATTAACGATCTTTATAAAATTTACAGCTTTTCCAGGCAGAAGAACCAGACCTCACACCATGCATAGACTCTTGGTAAATTAATGGATCTCCTTGCCCTATAGCTGAACTTAGCTTCAGGTCGCTGCTCCAATTCAAAGTGCGTCACAACTCATAAATCCTCCGAACGCGTCCAGGCACTCCTCCCATCCAACTAGAGGGGGGCTTTTCTCGTCAGCAACTCCTCATCTTCAAAAAATATGCTCAATAACAACAGTTTATAAAGTTCAACTCACACAGTCTTTTGCTTCTCTTTCACTCCAAACAAGCCAGGACATCACGTCTGGGAAGGTACGAAGTAACTCATATGAAAAAAAATAAAAAAGACTCGCTTCCCTTATCGCTCCGTCCCCATCAATCCTTCTTCCAGATGAAATACAGCCTTTAACTCCTCACCCTCAGCAGCATAGATTTCTCGGCAGTAAACAGCGCTTCTGCCCCTCCTTCTGAAGTATGTCCATAGATTTAAGCCTAATTATCTTCTTTAATCATGGAAATCCCCGCCATGCAGATTAGCGTCCGGGAGTCCTGGCCCTCGTAAGTGCTTCAGCCCAAGCTCCCCCCACTCCATAAACAGTCGGAGTGGGTCTGGGGGCATCGCGGGCCAGCGGACCCTCTCCGTAACCCCCGGAGAGGGTAGGGGGTTGCCATTTACTCCCCTAGCAACCGCCAAATTCCTTACGAAGGTCAGAGGGATGGAAAACAGGTCCGCCATTCCTGCAGGCGGAAACCGGAACCCGTGAAACTAAATTTCTTAGAGGAGGAGAGTGCAGTCCACATGGGCAGGATGTGGAGGTGTTGGTTTAGCAGCAACAAAAAGCCAGATGCTTGGGGGGGGGGGGAGTTCACAGAAAAGAAGCAGGAAAATTCCCAGTCCCTGAACCCAAAGGAATGTTCATACGTGCCTGAACCCCAAAATAATTTTGGGCTGCCCCATATCCTATATCTCTATGATCAGGAGACTTTCCCCTTCAAGCCCAACAATCCTTTCCTTTGATCAAAGTTATCCTGCTTATGCAACACACATCTACATGTGAGATGTTTCTAGTATGTTTCCAAGCACAATTCAAAGTATTGGTGCTGACCTTGAAAGCCCTAGATGCTCTCGGCCCAGTAGACCTGAAGGAGCATCTCCACCCCCATCATTCAGCCCAGACACTGAGGTCCAGTGCTGAGGGCCTTCTGGCGGTTCCCTCACTGCGAGAAGTGAGGTTACAGGGAACCAGGCAGAGGGCCTTCTTGGTAGTGGCGCTCGCCCTGTGGAACACCCTCCCATCAGATGTCAAGGAAATAAAAAACTACCTGACTTTTAGAAGACATCTGAAGGCAGCCCTGTTTAGGGAATTTTTTTAATGTTTGATGTTTTATCATGCTTTTAATATTCTGTTGGGAGCTGCCCAGAGTGGCTGGAGAAACCCAGTCAGATGGGCAGGGTATAAATAAATGTATCATTGTTGTTGTTGTTGTTGTTGATGATATGACATCATAGGTACCAAAAAAATTAGGAACTTAGGAAAACAAGAAGCTGCCTTATGCCAAATCAGACTACAGTATTGGTCCATCTAGCTTAGTAATGTCTAACACTGACCACCAGCAACTCTCTGGGATTTTAGGCAGGAGTCTCTCCCAACCCTACCTGAAGAAGCCGGAGATTGAACCCAGGACCTTCTGGTTGCAAGACAGATACTCTGCTACTGAGCTACAGTCCTAGGCCCATATGGGAATCAAACGCATGGTTAGCATCATGTTCTAACCAACTGAGATAACTTGCCATTATTTTGGGTGTGCGTACTGCAAAATATAATGGGACGCAGGTGGCGCTGTGGGTTAAACCACAGAGCCTAGGGCTTGCCGATCAGAAGGTTGGCGGTTTGAATCCCCGTGACGGGGTGAGTTCCCAATGTTTGGTCCCAGCTCCTGCCCACCTAGCAGTTCGAAAGCACGTCAAAGTGCAAGTAGATAAATAGGTACCGCTGCAGCGGGAAGGTAAATAGTGTTTCCGTGCACTGCTCTGGTTCGCCAGAAGCAACTTAGTCATGCTGGCCACATGACCCGGAAGCTGTACACTGGCTCCCTCAGCCAATAATGCGAGATGAGCGCGCAACCCCAGAGTCAGTCACGACTGGACCTAATGGTCAGGGGTCCCTTTACCTTTACTGCAAAATATGCCTTGGCCTCCTACATACGCAGCTTGCCTTGCAAAGGGGTGGACTCTTCATAGGACATTCTGAAGTTGGGGTTGGATGGCCCACCTGGCAGGGATGTTGTGACTGGGTTTTCCATGCTGACAGAGCTGACAGACTTGAAAGCTACCTTATACCACGTCAGACCCTAGGGGTCTATCTCATTCTGACCAATCTACAGTGACTGGCTGTGGGCCTGGCTTCTTGGGGCTTTCAACAGAACACCCACCTTCAGTGACATGGGGCTGGTGCAGAAAATAATGCCTGTTGGAGGTAAAAAAAATTTTTTTATGGCACTCTGGCCTGGAAGGGAAGTGAGATGTAAGAGTGAAGCTGGTGGGCCAAACAAAGGAAACTGTTTTGGTTGGGGGGCTGTGGTCAAAGCAGGAGGGGCTGAACCAAGCAAAGTGGAGCCCTGCAAATTGAAGCCCATCTTATCTGACAAAGGGCAGTGGCAAGGAGGATGGAGTCAAAAAGCACTTGGCTAACTCTTTTGACTGTCCAAACCACAGGTAAGGAAGGAATCTGGCAGGACACCTGAAGCCAGCCCAGGGTCCTCCTTCCATGTGTCCTCTAGACTGATTCCTTTGTAGTGTGTGGGTGATGCTCCCCGGTGTAGACAAAATGTGGATCCCAGATTGTAAGGGTTACCAGCAGCATTGACTATTTGAATGGATGGTGGATATTTTGCCAAATGCAAAAGCATTGACTGGATGCAGGTGGAACCTTGCAAAACCTGCAACCTCCTTTGCAAGGAGGAAGCTTCAAGCATCGTGGACATTGTGCCTTTGCCATTTTTTAGTGGGACATAAATCTTCCCTCTCTCCTTTCTCTTTTATAAATAGGCTCTCCAAGTAATGCAGTGCAGAATCCTTACTTGCATCAGGTAGATGGGATCCTGAGAGGATCAGTCCTGCTTGCTGTAAACCAGGGCTAGGCAACCTAAGGCCCATGGGCCACAAGCGGCTCACGGGGGTCATTTAACCAGCCCACGAGCTGCCCCCGAACCGAGCTGCCCACTCAGTGAGTCCCCATGCACTGCACTAAACCAGCACGAGCGGGGATTCGCTTCCGTGGTGCCAGAAATCATGTCTGTGCATGTTCAGCCACCGGAAATCGTGTCTGCACAGACACAGGAAATCGCGGTCGCCGCACTCATGTGCGTGCATGATCCGACCTATGGAGGGATCTCTGCTGGAGTGAACCAGCCCAGGGGAGGGGGTAAACCTTGCTGACCCCTGCTATAAACATTCCCTTAGTAGAAGCCGTGGAAAGAATCAAATGGGATTTCCAGTCAAAAGCTGGTTTGGCATTTTGGCTTACTGAATTCAGGGATGAAAAACTGGAGGGGTCTAATCCGACAGACAGATTTGGGCAGAGGCTGAAAGTAGCCAGCAAGACTGCTCTGCAGATCAAAGTTTTGGAGACAGAGGACAGTGGAACATATAAAGTTCATGTGAGATTTGTTACAAAAGTGTTTCAAGAACACACCTCCCTCTTTTATGTATATCGTAAGTAAAATTTTCACTGTTTGGGTCTACTAGTTGTGAAACAGAGAATAAAATAGGATCTAGCCTTTTCCCCCTTGAGAGCATTTTTACTGGCCTGACACTTGTGGAGGGCACAGATGACCTGCATTCCTCCTCCATTTTCAACAGAGCCAGTTCCAGAGTCAACAATTCTACCCCGAGATGTGTCTGAAACTCCTGAGGGCTGCAACATGACCCTACAGTATGTGGTGTCTGGAAAATGAGAATTTGACATCTTCTGGAAAAGAGGGAATGCCCCCCCCTCCCCAGGTTTAGAAGATGACATGGGCTGGTACCATCTTTCTGACAACAACAGCGATCTCCACTTGTCCTGGCTGCCCAACTCATCACAGCCCAACTTCACCTGCCTGGTCACCAATCCAGCCAATCAACAGAGCAACTCCTTCAACTTGCTCAGCACCTGCCAAACTGAGCATGAGTTGCCTTAGAACATTATTCAAAGATGTTTTAAAAAGAAGAACACTGAGTTAATGGAATCAAATATTTTCTGGGGTATGTAATGGGCAAGGGGGGGGGAGAGCAAGCACAAAGTGCTCCCAGCATAAAAACAGATCTCCCTCTCTGAACATTCACATGACTGTGAGTTTTAAAAATCCACTAGGGCTCGACAATAAAAGGATAAGAGCATAGGAACACGAGAAGAGCCTGTTGGATCAGGACAATGGCCCATCTAATCCAGCATCCTGTTCCTATAGGAAACCAGCAAGCAGGATCTGAGCACAAGAGCAATCTCCTGCGGTTTCCAGCAACTGGAATCCAGAAGGTTGTAAGATCAGCTGGATAGCTCAGTTGGTTAGAGCATGGTGCTGATAATGGCAAGGTTGCAGATTGGACCCCCCCCCCCCCCGGTATGGGACAGCTGCGTATTCCTGCACTGGAGGGGGTTGGACTAGATGATCCTCAGGGTCCCTTCCAACTCTGCAATTCTATGTTTCTGCATCAGAGCCTAGCTAGGTCCATGAGCACAACCTGGAATGCACATTCTTCATCTCAGGACCCTGGAGGGAGGGTGCTAGAGGCCAAAACCCACCAGGGCTGGACCACCACATGTTGCCGCCTGACAAGAAGGTGGTGCCCTGTCCCTCCCTCACATTGGGCTGGCAGCTCAAACTTATTTTGGGGGGCCTGTGATGGGAAGGTGGTTTCCTGTGGGCAGCAGGCTTCATGAGGGGGCACAGGGCAGGCTGTCCCCCAACATCTCAATGCCACACTCTCCATCATCTGCCTCCAATGTTCATAGCTTATCTTTTTTGGCTGCAATTGGGAATTCATCAAGATTGGGAGCTCTCCAGATTTTGCTGGTGGCTGTCCCTCCCCCTCCATTCCCTCCTCTTTTATCTATAGGGGAAAAACGTCCCCCTGTCTTGGGAGAGCCGGAGAGTTATCGTCATTCTTCTGGGACTTCTGGTGCAGATCACAATTACCATCTCTGTGAATGTATTTGGAAGAAAGAAGAGGAACTGAAGCTGATGAAGATCTCTGGGAGGGAGATGAAATGCCCTTTGAGGGGAATTTTTGCAACTTAGCTGCCTGGTGGGCAAAAGAGAGAAAATTAATGGAGGGAAATAGTCGCAAACCATTAGAATGAAAACAGCCCAGTACTGTAAATTGCCATGCCTAGCGTCTCTGATGCTACATTTTCTATATCTGAGAGGTTGGTAGGTAAAACAGTAATTCAAGGGTTTGGAAGCCATCCTGCAGTTTAGAAGGTCACAGCATGTATATATTTATTTTTTATTTACTTCGTAAATAAAATAAAATTTATACGCTGCTTGTTAGAGGGGGGAAACCCTCAAAGAAGTTTGCAAAAAGAGAAAACAATAAAATCAAGAAAAAATTACAAAGCTACTTTGAAACATACAAAAGTTAAGAAAAACTGAAACAAATTGAAAGTACCTCAACTGGCTACCTGTGTTGAGATGGCTCTGCGACGATCGGCCTCTTGTCTTTCGCCTTTACTTCTTCAAACCTCTCAAATTAAAAGAAGTACTAACAGGGGTTTATGAGGTAAAATAAAAACATTCCACGCTTCCCTTTAGTCTTACAACACCCCCTATAACTCTTGGGGTTTTAGAATAATTTGAGAGTATTATTTCCAGTACGTACGTGGCCAGGTACCTTAATGAACCCAGGGCTATAACTGAGACAGTTCCTTGTGTACACAGATAAGGGCTTCACTCCACTAGAAACTCCCCTACTGAAAAGCTTTCCTCCTTCCTGAGGTAACTTTGTCACAACCCAGAACTTGTCCCCTTCCTGTCCCCTGGTGCCCTCTCAGACACAAATTAACCCTTCTAGTCCTGAAGGCTGTTTTGTCTTTAAAAAGAGTATTCCCACCAAATGAGTTTCAGGATACCTTTGCTGGAAAAAAAAATATCACAGGCGATGGTTTGTATAACACTTCAACTATGCACATTTATTCTATTATTTCTTGATGGTTGCTTTCGGGTTTTATTAGTACAAACTTAGTTTCAGTGGTATTGCTCCTAATAAGCAAATATCAGATAACCTAACGAATACCACATCTACTCTAATCCACCCTCCTCACAACCTCCCACCTCAAATCCCTCTCAACTGACATAAAGGCTGCCCTTTCTATTTCAACCCTCAGCAGGCCACGCCTCCCATGGAATGTTGCTGTCAGTTAACCAGGAGTCTGTGTTAACCCTTTGATAGGTCGGTTGTGAAAGAAAAATATAACAGAACAGTTTCAAATTCGTCACAGCTTCCATTTGATCTACTGAAGATGTGCCAGTTTTTCTTCCTTTTGTCACCCTGAGTTTTTGCTCTCAGAGCTGCTATATTCATTGAGGATTTTTAAAGGTTTGTGGCTGAAATGAAGACCTTGTAAAAGAAGACCTTATATTTATTTTTCCTCCCAAAAAACACACCACGGCTTATTTTCAGGGGATGTCTTTTTTTTTTTGCTGTCTTTGCGGAGGGGGGAGAGACGGAGCGAGGCGAAACGGGGTGTGTGTGTACAGAGCACAGACTGCCCACCTCGCGGGGGTAACCTCCTGCTGCTGCATCTGGGTAAGGAAAAGGGGACTTCTCCCTCGCGCGCACGCACGCACAAGAGCACCAGAGCACCCCCCATTTTAAGCCAGGTCTCCCTGCTCGCCACCCCACCCCTCTGTGGACCAGGAAACTTCAGCAGGCGGCAGCGGCGCAGTGCGAGGAGCCCAGCGGGGCAGCAGCTCGGCTTTGCCAAACTCACGATGACAATCAAAGCAGGCTTCACTGCAGTCAGGAAAGCGCGCTCGGCGTCCAGAACTTTCTCCCCCGCCCCACTTCCTCCTCCTCCTCTGGGCTACCTTTTCGAGGTTGAGCCTCCTCTCTCTGCTGCCCCCCACCCAGCGCCATCCTCCTCACTCCAGAGGGGTCCGCACTGCCCTCTCCCTCTCCCACTCCAGCTATTTATACCGCTCCGGCACCAGACACGTTCGTGGCTCACAAGAGCAATAACTTTGGGCGCAACAAGGGCACCGCGAGTCATTTTTCTCTTAGCCAGCACTGTCTGTTCTGCTCTGCTGAGGATGACACAGGGCTCTTTCTCGGCGCTCGTAAGCAATGCCCAAAGAAACGCGGCGGCTGTAAGAAACCCGCTCTCCCTTTGCACAGAAAGGAGTATGGAAAGGCGGCGACAGCAGCTGCCTCTTCCGCAGTACACCTCCATACATCCCCTCTTGCTCCAAACAGCGAAAGGGTTCTCCCCACACATCTCTCCCCTTCCCACCCGCCGCCCTCACTTTGTGCACAGCAAGCCGAGCTGTCTGTTCTTTTCCCCTAAGGTCTCGCGCCGCCGGCAGGCAACAGCCCTCAGCTCTCGCACGCAGCACACGGGGCTGACTGATAGGGCGCCAGGAGGCAGGCAGTGATTGTCCATTCGCAGCTAATGATCCCCGCCGGCACTTGGGCTGGAAAATGCGCGAAAGCTACACTCATGCCCCGCCCGGCGCCTACTCACGCTGTGAAATCCGATCCAAGTCCAAGCGGCTCAACAGTCCCCGTGGCAAAAGGCGGCTGCATGGGAGCCGCTTCGGGGAGCACAGCGCAGCGTGAAGAGCCTGGTGAGAGGCAGCTGCGGCTGCAGGTGAAGCCCGGGATCTGCGTGGGCGACTGGGGGTGAACGCCCTGAGCGCTGCGGCGGTAGTGAAGAGGTGCCCAATCAGCCCGCTTCTCAGCTGATCGGGCGCCTCTTCGCTACCGCCGCAGCGCTCAGGGCGCTCGTCCCCAGTTGCCCACGCAGATCCTGGGCTTCACCTGCAGCCGCAGCTGCCTCTCACCAGGCTCTTCGCGTTGTGCTGCGCTCCCCGAAGCGGCTCCCACCCCCGGCTTATTTTCGGGGGATGTCTTATATTTATTCTACTAATGAAAAGCCTGACATGGCTTATTTTTGAGGACCATCTTATTTTAGGAGAAACACTGTATATGGAAATATGTATAAGAAAATGCATCTAGCAAAACCATATTTCTTCTTCATTTTTTTTAAAAAGGGAGAACCTCTAAAAAAGGAGAACAGTAATAGACCCTGATGAATAAGTCTCAGTATGCCTCCTCATTAGGGAAATGTATAAAATGATGTCTGAGTATAACCAAACATGGTCAGGAAGGGAGGGAAGGGGGGAAATCAGTTCAGTCCCATCCCCCCCCCCGAATAATGACTGAAGTGGACATCCCAGAAGGTGCACCACAACCAAACTGCACCCACACAGCACAAGAGACGTGTCAGAGGCGAGAAGATGTGGTCAGATAAACTCCAGAAATAGATGCAACCTTCACCAGTATTTGCTGGCCTGCTGTTTTGCACCTAGGCTCTCTGACATTTAAACTGCAGGAAGAGAGTTTGTTCTCACAGGCTGATATTTATAACACACCTAGAACAACGGCTAATATCTTCTGTATCTCAGAAGTGGGAGGAGAAAGACAAGGGTGGACTTATGGCCACAGGAAACAGTCAACGACCTCAACACCCATCTCTCAGGGCCCATCCATACCTTGGCTCCGTGTGGATTACGAACCCCTCATGCATCTTCTAATCCTTCTCCTTCCACTCCTGCTGCCCCAGACTTTCTCATCCCTAAATCTGCACATGCCCCATGCAATCAATGCAGCTCCCCTACTCAGATTTCTAAAGCATAGGGGATCTCTGGCTTAGGGAGAAGAAAGCAAAGGGAAGCAGCAGGAGTTGGAGGAGAAGACTGCATGGATGAGGGTGGAATGCAAGGGGTTCACAATCCATCTTAAGGAGAAGTGTGGATAAGATCCAAGTCTGCCCTCTTTTGCATTTTCTCCATAACTCAGAAAGCTGCCTTATACAAAGTCAGACCTGTGCTAATGTCTCTATATTTGTATTTTCTTAAGAAGCAGACAAGGCAAACTGAGGCATTGGAAAGGTTTATTTTAACATTTATAAGAAAGGAGGGATCCATAACAACTATGTTCCCTCAACCTTTTTTCCTGGTACTATAGTTTTAAGGAGTTTATTGTTATGGACCTCCATACGCATTGCCCAGGCTTGCAGCCCAGAGAAGTCTCTTCAGTGCTGCTAACACAGCGATTTGAACCCCCACCCCCACCCCCGGAGATGCACTCCATTGTCTCTCAAGACAGATGGATGCCAACAACATCTCTTCTTGCAACAGTACTGTGAGGTAGGTCAGGTTGAGTGACAGTGGTCGCCCAATGCTCTTGCTGAGAAGCTATAGAAATCCTGATCTCTGTGGGCCTCTACTCCATCAGGCTGTCCACTGGGTCTTTTTAGTTGTTGTCGTCACACAACTGGGAGTCAGAGAAATCCTTTTCGATCCATTGCTGTTCACCCAGAGATCCACCAGTAGATCCCAGTCTACCTTTTGCCCGCTAGACTGCCAGCTCTCCATTCAGATCTACCCCACAAAAGCTCTCTGTTCCAAGGGAAGAAGGCCCAGGCAACCTTTTCTCCCTACAGTTGAAGCTTGACCAAGTTTCAGTAATCCATTTGGATCTGGGTGTAGATAATTGGAGAATTTGTTTCAGGATTCTGATCTGGGGTTGCAGAGAGATTATTGACTTCCTGAAATGAAAAGGAAAAATGTAACATCCTGATAGATGGGGTATCTTTTGTGTGTTTACATGGAAGAGCTAGTAGGGAAGGTGAGACCCACTCTTCAGCAAGGGGAAACTACCATAGCTGTGTGTGTGTAAAATAGGAGTGGGGATCAGGCAAAAGGTAGCAATCCCCCCCCCCTTCATTCATTCATAAGATTTTTCCCTGCCCTTTATCGTAAGCTCCCAGGATGAGAAGATAAATCTGGCTATTGTGGCTACTAGGTATCAATATCCTTATCTTCCGTTTCCACGGAATTTGTCTAATCCTCTTTTAAAGCCACCCATGCTTGTGGCCATATCACTGGATTTTGCCAGGGTGAGTCCCATAGTTTAAATCTGCTCTGAATAAGTCTTGTGTTTTGCCTGTCCTGAATCTCCTAAAATCAACCTTCATTTCCCTCAAGGTCAGGGGTCAGCAAACTTTTTCAGCAGGGGGCCGGTCCACTGTCCCTCAGACCTTGTGAGGGGCCGGACTATATTTTGAAAAAAATATGAATGAATTCTGATGCCCCACAAATAACCCAGAGATGCGATTTAAATAAAATGACACTTGTACTCATGTAAAAACACCAGGCAGGCCCCACAAATAACCCAGAGATGCATTTTAAATAAAAGGACACATTCTACTCATGTAAAAACATGCTGATTCCCGGACCGTCCGTGGGCCGGATTTAGAAGGTGATTGGGCTGCATCCGGCCCCCGGGCCTTAGTTTGGGGACCCTGGTCTATTGTTTTGAGGGCAGATTTGTCCCTATCCTCACTCTCTAAACACTTCTTTCATGGCCCCCCTTGCTCGCCCTTTCTCCAAGCTTAAAAGCTCCCCAAGTGCTAAGTGTCTCTGTTTTAGTCCCACCATACAAGACCCTCTCACTCTCACCTGGCTCTCACCCCCTTCTGAAGGGATCCATCCTTTTGTGAATTCTGCGTAGTGAAGCCCAGGACTGACATACCCCTCCTCTCCTCTCACAGAGGCCACAGCTGCAGGGGTGAGACATCAGGCAAATTTATTTGGTTGCACTGAAAAGGCCTGCCTTGCAGGAGAACCAAAGGAAGGGAAAAGGTGTCTGTGGCTATCTTGGCTGGCTGGGGGCAGAGAAAGGGAGGTATTCCCTACCTCTCTCAGATAGAGCCATCCTGCTTTTCTTCCATAGCCAGAACCCCAAACCTGCCACCATCACGAGGAGAGGCACAACGACAACAAGCCAGAGCGGAGGATCGGAGGTGGATGATCTACCTGCATGGAGACACAGTTGTCCATTAAGAGCTTGTTGACAGCAACTGACTCTGTGCCCTTTCCCAGGATAAACATGGTTAAAAATACCTGCCTTTATGAAACCTCAAAGTTGCTTACAAAAGGGGGGGGGGACTCAATGGGTGACTGGGCGCCTGCCACTGCCTCTTAGCCTAACCTACTTCCCAGGGTTGTGGGGGTTAAATAAGGAAGGAGAGAACAATAGACGCCACCTTGAGCTCCTTGGAGAAAAAGGTGGGGCATAAACGCAACAAACCAACAAGCCATCGTTAAACTTATTTCATAAAATATATACTGCTTGATTGTAAAGAAGAAGAAAAACAGTGTCACAGTGCTTGCTGTCTTGGATGCCCGCTAAAACCTTTTTTAAAATTTCTGTAAATGTGCCCAGCCACATATTTAGCTGTGTATACTTTGAATAGTTCCCCCCCTAATGCTTATTTTATCTGTGCATTATTAATAATTATTTTATATTATTGTATGTACTCTGCTTAGAAATCTCTGTTTTGTTTCAACTGGATAAAATACATGGGGAATTGCTCACTGTGAGTTTGGCAGATGTGCAGTATGCTGACGGAGTCGCTCTTCTGTTCGGCTGGATTGGTGACCAGGCAGGTGAAGTTGGACTCTGAAGAGCTGAGCTTCCAGAACAGGTGGAGATCCCTGCCGTTCTCTGCGAGGTGGTACCTGTCTGAGCCATCTTCTAAGTCCCTGAGGGGGTCCCCTCTTTTCCAGGATACATCAAATCCCCTCTTTGCAGGCACCTGACACTGCAGGGTCACATTGCAACCATCTGGAGCCATAGAGACATCTTGGGGGATAATCTTTGGCTCTGGGACAGGCTCTGTTGAAAAACATATGAAAAACACACATCCTCTGTGCTCCCTTTCCCCATGAATGCCAGTAACTTGGTAGAACCAGCACTGCTGGGTCCTTTGCTATGGCCAATTCCACAACAAACAGATGAGGATGCCATAATAATTACCTACCATATACCGTGAGGCAGAGTTTATGATGTTGAAACACTCCTCTGACGAAATGCACACGAACTCCATATATTCCACTGTCCTCCATCTCCAGATCTTTGATCCTCAGTGTGGATTCATTGGCCATTTCTACCCTCTGCCCAAACCTGTCGTTTGGATCTGGCCGCTCCATCTTACCATCCCTGAACTTAGCAAGCTGCTCCCTTATGCCGTTCCACTGAAAGTTCCACTCAACGAAGGCCATTGCTTCTGCTGATGAGACATGGGCAGGAAGCAAGACGGATTGTCCCAGGATCCCGCTCACCTGATGCAGGGTCTGATTCTGTGATGAGTTGCTTTCAGCACCTTTTTTTTAAAAAAAAAAGGAGTAGAGAGAAAGAATGGGAAAGGTAGTGTGAGGGACAGGGGATATCGCGAAGTCCCTCCCCTCCTGAGTTCAAGCCCGTCCCCGAGCAAAGGGGAAAGCAGGGAGAGTTCCGATTCCAGTGGGGAAGCAGGAAGTCGTGTCCGAGGCTCAGGCAAGGTAGAGGAGCCAGGGTCCCAGGTGGGACAGGAAGGGGCAAGCAAGGGGGGAAGACCCATCCCTCCAACTCCAGAATTACGCAGGAAGAGGAGGGGCAAGAGGATGGGTCTGCCAAAGCTTTTGTGTTGGAGAAAGACGCGCCAAAAGCCATTAGGAGGTTCTGAAACCGACTGACAACATCGCTCCGTGTAAATAGCAATGACTTGAGCACTGTAAATACGCAGCACCAATAAAAGAATAAAATGCAGAGCTGCGTAGCGTCGTTACTCTGAAGTAGTCCACTCCGGCCACTGTGACAGCAACCTCCTAATCATTTTTGGGCTACTTCGGAGTTGCCGGGATGAGCGTGTCCGAGGCGGAGAAGTGGCGGCAGATCGCTGAGCAAGCCCAGCTAGAACTGCAACAGCTGTCGCTGCAGGCGCAGGGAGAATTGAAGGCAGCTAAAGAGGAGACTAAGAAGGTCCAGGACGACCGGCTACAACTTGCGGAACAGGTGAGAGAGCTCCAGGAAAAAGAGCAGCATTTAAGGGCGGTGGCGGTAGACCTCCAAAACAAGCTGGATGCAGAGAAAAACAAGGCGGGAGGGGCTCCCCAAGTCCAAGTGCTGCCAGGAAGGAGAGCAGGGACCCTTGTAAGCAAGTTCAATGGAGACCCGAAGGAGTTTCAGGGCTTTGAGACTGAGATCGTGTATGCTCTTGAGCTGCACCAGAATGAGTTCCCCGATGATGAGCACAGAGTAGCGTTTATTGTGGAACATCTCACCGGAGCAGCCAGGGAGTGGCTAAGACCATTAATCGCAACCAAGAATCCTTGCATGAAAAATGTCCAACAATTTCTAGAAGGTTTGAGGACGATGTATTCGTCCGATAGTCATTTGGACCAGACTAAGGAGGAACTGCATAATTTACGCCAAGGAAATATGACAGTTCGCGCATATTGGGCGAAATTCACCATGCTGGTGCACAGACTGGGGTGGGTTTTGGATTCGCCTCCCATGCAAGCTGCGTTTTACTTGGGTTTGAGCGAGGAGGTGAAGGATGAACTCTCGAGAGGTCCAAAGCCCAGTACTATGGATCAGCTGAGCAAAGCAGCTCTGGCGGTGGGGGTGAGGCAGGAATCCCGGTGGAACGACAAGCAAGCGACGCGCGCAAAGCGGGCTTGGTTCCCACGGTCGCAGGAGAAGCCACTCCCTCAACAACCCTTTCAGGCCACGCCTGGAGCCAGCCAGGACCAGGAGCCCATGCAGATTGATAGCGCGCGCGCGCGGGCTTTTCAAACCCCAGCGGCGCCAAGACGCAAGGAGGGAAGGGGCGGGAATTGCTTTCTCTGCAACTCACCCCAGCATCTCGTCAGAGACTGCCCACATCGCAGGGAGTGGCAAGGAAAGGCGGGAACGGTGGTGCCCTCCCCCACTGACGCAGCACCACAGCAGGGAAACGGGAAAGCCTGGCTGCAGGAGACAAGGGGCAGCAGCCAGGCACAGTCAGCAGACAACAGCCCCAGCCCGCCCACCCGCACAGAGAGGTGCAGAGCCAGCCCACCCCTCCCAGAGCAGGAGTGGTTCTAGAAGTGACGCTAACGCTCCCAAATGGCTATCCCCTGACGGTCCTCGCCTTAATTGACAGTGGGGCGTCCGCCAACTTCTTCTCGAGAAGCTTTGCAGGAGAGCACCAAATCCAGCTTTTGCAGTTGGATTTTCCTCTGCACGTAGCAACCATTGACGGCAGGGAGCTGCTGGGAGGGGCCATCACACATCAAACCCCCCCCATGAGAATGACGGTGGGAAGGCACTCAGAGACACTGGCGTTCAACGTCACCACCATCTCAGACCCCCCCATCGTCTTGGGCATGAGCTGGCTGGCGCGCCACGACCCCTCCATCAGTTGGCACCAGAGGTGCATCACGTTTGGGTCAGACTTTTGTCTGGAACATTGCATGCAGCACCAACCAGGGGAGGGGCCTCCGATAGCCACGGTGGCCACCATGCATATCAAAGGGGGTGAGGCAATACCCAAGCAGTACTGGGACCTGCAGGAGGTCTTCAGCGAAGCGGAGTCCGACCACCTACCCCCGCACAGGCCTTTTGACTGCCAGATCAACCTGGTGCCAGGGGCGACGATACCCCCAGCCAAGCTGTACGCCATGTCAGACCAGGAGCTGGAGGATCTGCGCGCTTTCATCGACAAGAACCTCAAGCGGGGGTTCATAAGGGAAAGCAAGGCAGCAGGGGGCAGCCCGGTCTTCTGGGTGGACAAGAAAGACACGCAACAGCGCCGTCTTGTGGTGGACTTTAGACGGCTGAATTCGGTGACAGAGCCCGTGGCTTTCCCCATGCCCAGAGTGGATGATCTCCTGACAGCGGCACGCAGGGGCAAGATTTTCACCAAGCTGGACCTAAGGGGGGCGTACAACTTGATCAGGATCCGGGAAGGAGATGAATGGAAAACCACGATGTTCACGCCTCTGGGCTCTTTTGAATATCTGGTGATGCCCTTCGGTTTGCAAGGGGGCTCAGCATGCTTCCAGGCCTTCATGCACCACGTCCTGGGGTCCCTCCTCTTCAGGAAATGCTTGGTCTTCCTAGATGACATCCTTATCTACTCGAATGACCCAGTGCAGCATGTGAAAGATGTCAGAGAGGTGTTGCAACGCCTGAAGGAGCACCACCTGTATGTGAAGCTGGAGAAGTGCAAGTTTCACACCAAAGAGGTGGACTTCCTGGGCTACAAGCTGTCAGACAAGGGGCTGGCGATGGACAAGGACAAGGTGCAGGCCATCCTGGACTGGCACAGCCCCAGGACGCGCAAAGATGCCCAACGCCTACTAGGCTTCGCTAACTTCTACAGGAAGTTCATCAAGAACTTCTCTCGCGTTACGGCTCCCATCACGGACTGCCTGAGAGGCAAGCAGAAGTTCAAGTGGACACCAGAGGCGCAAGCAGCGTTCGAAAGCCTCAAGAGAGTGTTCGCCTCAGACCAAAACCTGTTCCATGTGGTGCAGGACGCGCCCCTACGCATTGAGACAGATGCTTCTGAAAAAGCTGTGGGCGCAATTTTGTTGCAACTGGACGCCAACAGGGAGTGGAGACCCTGTGCCTTCTTCTCCAGGAAGCTGACACAGCCTGAACGCAACTACACAGTGTTTGATAGGGAACTTCTTGCGATCTACGCTGCGTTCCAGCACTGGCGACACTTCCTGGTGGGCGCGAAGCACCCCATCCAGGTGTGCACAGACCACAAGAACCTGGAGTTCTGGAGAACTGCCAGGGTGCTCAACCAGCGGCAGATACGGTGGGCAGAGTTCTTCTCGAACTTCAACTTCTCCATCCACTACATCCCGGGGGAGCAGAATGTCAGGGCGGATGCCCTCTCCCGCAAGCCAGAGTACATGGAGGAGGAGGCGCCACCAGCCCCAAGGCACATTTTCCCCCCGTCGGCATGGTCCTGCGGAGCAGCTGTGGTGAGCGAGGCAGAACTCACAGCACTGACGGCAGCGGATGAATTTGCCAACCGCATCTTCAGAGAACTGAGAGGGGGGAGGGAGCAGGCAAAAGACTTTGCAGAACGCAGAGGGCTGCTTTTCTACAAGGGTGCGCTGTACCTACCCACCACCCAGCTTCGACGTACGGTCCTCAAGCAGATGCACGACAACCCTACAGCGGGGCATTTTGGAAGGGACAAAACCGCTCACCTAGTCATGAGACACTTCTGGTGGCCAGGGGTGCGGGAAGATGTTCGAGACTATGTAAGGGGCTGTACCACCTGCCAGCGGGCGAAGGTGGTCAGAGCAGCGCCACCAGGGTTGCTGGAGCCCTTAGCCACACCACACAGGCCGTGGGAAGTGGTGTCCATGGACTTCATCACAGATCTGCCTTCGTCCAGGGGTAAGACTGCAGTGTTGGTGGTGGTGGACCTTATGTCCAAAATGTGTCACTTTATACCGTGTGCCAGGGCAGTCTCGGCAGAAGAGACAGCCAAACTGTTTGTTGATCACATTTTCAGACTGCATGGATTACCTTTAAGGGTTATTTCGGATCGTGGCCGACAATTTGTTTCCAGGTTCTGGCGGCGGCTCATGAACCTCCTGCAGGTGGAGGTCAGCTTGTCGACGGCTAGACACCCGCAGACCAACGGACAAGCGGAGAGGGTCAACGCCATTCTGCAGCAGTACCTGAGATGCTACGTCAGCCAGCGGCAAACGGACTGGGTGGATCGCTTGCCACTAGCAGAATTTGCCTACAACAATGCAGTGCACGTCTCCACAGGGGTGTCGCCCTTTAAGGCCAATTACGGGCGCGACCTCAGATCTTTCCCAGAGAGGGAGAGGGAGGAGGAGGAGGAGGAGGGCCCACAGGCTGAGGATTGGGCAGAGGAACTGGAGACGGTGCACCAGCAGCTCAGAGAACACTTGGAGAGGGCCAAGGAAGCGTACAAAAAGGGGGCAGATCGCCACAGGCGACAAGGGGAGGTCATCAGGGTGGGGGACAAGGTGTGGTTGTCCTCGGAGGGCCTTCCCACCAGAGGGAGGTGCAAAAAGCTGGCACCCAAAAGGCTGGGCCCCTTCACGGTCACGCAACAGGTAAACCCGGTGGCATACAGGCTGGCACTGCCAGAGGACATGAGGGTGCATCCAGTGTTTCATAGATCGCTGCTGTCGCCGTACAGGGAAAGCAGCAGGCTCCGAGACAGCGAACAAACCCCCGAGGGAGGGGGGGAGAGGGAAGGCAGGGAGCAACTCAATGAGGCCACGGCCATCCTGGATTCAAGGTGGGGGGTGGGGGGACTGGAGTACCTCATGGCATGGGAGGATGCTCCACCGTCCCAGAATGAATGGGTCCCAGCCACTCAGATACAGGAGGAATTCTTGGTGGAAGAATTTCACGCCCTCTTTCCCCACAGACCCAAGCCCTGGCACATGGAAAGGGAGGGGGAGGAGGAGGAGGCACGGGAGAGCAGCTCACCATGGCGCTGGGAAGCGGAGTTTGAGGAACCAGAGGATGAGGTATGGGTGTCACCGAGATCCACCCAGTCAGAGGAAGGAGCAGATTGGCAGAACGTTTTTACCCCCACCAGCTCTGACGCCACGGACTTTTTGGGATTCCCGTCCGCCCAGGCGGAAGGGGGGGGCTCGCAGGACTGGGGGGAGGTATTCACACCAACGGGCTCGGAGAGCACTGAGTTCTTAGGCTTCCAGTCGTCACCGACACATGGGGGGGGCCTGGGGAGGGGTGAAGGAGAGCTTGGGAGGGGGGTGGATGTGAGGGACAGGGGATATCGCGAAGTCCCTCCCCTCCTGAGTTCAAGCCCGTCCCCGAGCAAAGGGGAAAGCAGGGAGAGTTCCGATTCCAGTGGGGAAGCAGGAAGTCGTGTCCGAGGCTCAGGCAAGGTAGAGGAGCCAGGGTCCCAGGTGGGACAGGAAGGGGCAAGCAAGGGGGGAAGACCCATCCCTCCAACTCCAGAATTACGCAGGAAGAGGAGGGGCAAGAGGATGGGTCTGCCAAAGCTTTTGTGTTGGAGAAAGACGCGCCAAAAGCCATTAGGAGGTTCTGAAACCGACTGACAACATCGCTCCGTGTAAATAGCAATGACTTGAGCACTGTAAATACGCAGCACCAATAAAAGAATAAAATGCAGAGCTGCGTAGCGTCGTTACTCTGAAGTAGTCCACTCCGGCCACTGTGACAGGTAGCAAATCACTCCAATGTCTACTGGATAGATGCCTGCAGGAAGCCCAGAGTCAAGCGTTAATCTTCTGCATTCTTGGTAAATCTTGGTATTTACGTAAGCTCTTTGCTAGATTCTGAAGTTCTGTAAGCAACTATTCCCAACTCTACAGTTCTAGGAGTCTAAATCAGTGTTGAATTGCTGAAGTAGTTTTAACTGGATTTTGAATAAAGGTGTAATTAATTGTTACTGTTTTGAATGTTGTACTGTTATTATCTTCATTATTTTCTACTAGAAGGATACTGACAAGCTGGAACGTGTCCAGAAGAGGGCAACCAAAATGGTCAAAGACCTGGAAACGATGCCTTATGAGGAACCGCTTAGGGAGCTGGGCATGTTTAGCCTGGAGAAGAGAAGGTTAAGGGGTGATATAATAGCCATGTTCAAATAGATAAAAGGATGTCATATAGAAGAGGGTGAAAGGTTGTTTTCTGCTGCTCCAGAGAAGCAGACACGGAGCAATGGATTCAAACTACAAGAAAGAAGATTCCACCTAAACATTAGGAAGAACTTCCTGACAGTAAGAGCTGTTCGACAGTGGAATTTGCTGCCAAGGAGTGTGGTGGAGTCTCCTTCTTTGGAGGTCTTTAAGCAGAGGCTTAACAGCCATATGTCAGGAATGCTTTGATGGTGTTTCCTGCTTGGCAGGGGGTTGGACTGGATGGCCCTTGTGGTCTCTTCCAACTCTATGATTCTATGATTCTACATTATGCAAATTGTTATTCTGAATAATGCTTTTTATAAGACAGAGGCCACTGTAGATGAATTTTTGGAACCAAGTGGTGGTGGCCCCCAAAAGTTTGAGAAGCACTTATCTAAATTAAAAACTTTGTCTTTTGGAGTTGATACTGTCAGCTAGAACTCTTTCAACAGCACAGAAATGGTTCAGAAGTCAGTGCAAAAAATTGCAGAGCATTTATAGCAATGCTGTTATGTTTTTGACCCAGTTGTACCTTCCAAATGAGACCTCCAACTCAGTTCTGTATGACTGCTGAATCATTATTCTCTCTACATCCAGAAAGATTTAGCTCCCATGTGGTTTCCTAATATTGAGACTGCACTGTAGTCAGGACTCAGGACATAGCATGTCAATTCTACAATTCTGAAAACAAAGTGAGCTACAAACAGGGAGAGTCAATAAAGCGAATCAAACTCACAAATGACATCCTAGAAGATAGCTCTTAATTTCAGTGCTTGAGAGGAAAACAAATCTGATTAGATCCTGCTATTTACCGTACATGTGAGGAATTTGATCCCTGTGAACCATGGAAGTAGAAATAAAACGTGCAGGATCAACCTCTCGTGACTTTAGTCACCATTTGCTAGCAAAGGAGGGTTCTCCCTCCACCTCTCACTGCCATGTTTATACTCAAATATATTTCAGGAAAAAACTAAAAATGCTGCTTTTATTGATGCAGGTGTTTATTTCATTTTTGCTGCTCAGAGTTCTACTTAATTGTGAATTTTATTTTATATGTCGTGGGGCTATTTGAAAACCTTTCAATTTTAAGAACCAGATTGCAAAAATTGCTAAGTAGAATTTTGGAAAAGGACCCCTTTTGCCTAGACAAATTCAAGAGGATTTTCTTAAAAAATATCACCAGGGGCCAGTTCCTCACCTTGTTTCCAGTTGCTAATCGGATTACAGTGGGGGAGAATGTAATAAAGTTATGAGATGACAACGAAATGGTATAGGGACAAGATAAGATTTTTGTTTTTGTCAGAGGTCATGGATGGGTAGGAATGAAAGCTGGGTCTACCATTTTGGAAAAGTCAAAGTATTTCAATAATATTATATAATATTATGCAAATTATATATTTTTATTGCTATACACGTGAAGCTTAGGAGGAAACCCAATCATAGTTCTGTTTTTGAAAATGAACTAAAAACACAGATTAGTAATATTCTTCTCAGCCACATTGAATATGTTTCTGTCTAACAAGATTCTACACCTCTGTGTCATCTTTATTTTTCCACAATTAGATATAAAGGTTGGGAACTATCAGACGTGCAGCTTTATATATTGCATAATTAAAGAAACACTACGGTAGCTTTACGATAGACAACTGACTCTACAGCAAAGCCCTCCCCTGATTTCCATCCCATTCAATTTGCCTTTCCTCATCTGATTTGCTTTTTCTCCAGCAATAGATGTTTGATTCGCCAAAGGTCTTCATCTTCACAGCTCCATTGTCAAAGTTTTACAAGCGATCAGAGAACAGTAGCTGAAGTTGTGGTTACTCCTTGCGGCGATGGAGCTGATAAGCTTCTCTCTCCTCTTTGCAAAGCATGAAAATGTACATTTCTGGTTTCCTCCTTCAACACCCACTCCCCATCAATATTCCAATGTGTTACGGTTTTAGCAAGCCTTGGCCAACTTACCAGAATAGGAGCAGATTAATGTGCCACAGAGAAGAAGGGTCTTGAGACTTTTGCTAGTGCACAACAGAGCCATCTCTGGCCTTGGGTGCAGAGAGCTCTCCCTCTACACACAAACCTTACTTGTTTCTTTAGAGGAGGAGGCGGTGGCAGGGAGTTGTGTCAGGTGTGGCTGACATAGAGCCCGCCAAAGGGGTTTGTCCCTTTTGGGTCAGCCCTTCAGGGCTGGGCCAAGGGCAAGGGAACCACCTCTTTTCTTATTGGTTTCCCCTGGGATGTTTGCGATCACTGCTGTTCAACAAGCAACCCTTCCAAATCCAGCTGAAAAGCGCTTTATATCATACAATATAAAGCGGATTGTGGTAGGGCTGTTAGGAAATTTAGTTCAGGGTTTGGTCAGTGTAAGGCCACAGGTCATGCTGAGTAATGGGGGCGTGCGTATGCAAATCCCATGGATCTAATTGGTTGGGGGGCCCCCTCTTAAAGCCTCGCCCTCCATTTTAGAGTCACATTTTTGCCTGGCGTTTGAATCCCCTCCCACCCGCCCTTTTTTTCTTGCAAGTTAGCACGACATTGCTATTGCCTTCGGGGCCGCCTGTATTCAGGGGTCAGTAGGAATTTTTCCAATTGGCTGATTGGCTTTGCCTCTTGGTTTTCGCCTACTGCGCTAGCAAATTGTCACAACTTGTTAGGTTGGCGGTTAGGCTTTTGGTTGGTTAATCGGTTGGTAGAGGGGTGTGGCACACAGATGCCTACCCTCACCTCCGTTTGCTCCATATAGAAGTATTCCGTTAAAGGAATCTCGGGGCTTACGCTCTTGTCCTTACCATCCTACCATTGGCGGGGATGGTGGGCCCAATTATAAGAGTAAGAGCCTTGGGGAACATTCTTGGGAAAAGAGAGGAGGGAATGTCTGGGCTCAGCCACCTCCTCTCCCCCAGGTATGTTTACTTGACTTCCCTTCAGGAAGTCGGAGCAGGAACTGTCCAAGCGGACAGTGGTGAGTCCTGTCCCTTGGTGACAGCTGATGTGAGTCCTGCCCCGAATGGGCAGATGAGGTGAGTCCTGTCCAAAGGGGACAGCTGATTGAGTCCTGTCCTAAATGGACAGATGGGGATAGTCCTTCTTAAGGAAGGATGAGTGAATAACCAAAAGTCTAAGCCAACACTCGGATTAAAATTGGTGTATTTAATAAAGTTGTGGCCCTAAATTATTTGCCAAAAACCAAACCATAATTCTGTTATCAGTTGTGAGTTATTTAAGGTAATTTCTGGTAAGCCTCGACACACAACCAGAAAACTAAACCCAGGCTACCATGCGGCCCATGCTGGATCGGTACATTCACAAATGATCAACTGAAGGTAAAAATAGAAACTAGAAGAGTGGTGAAAAAAGGAGATCAAGGTGTGGAAGTGAACCCAGGATACCATTCCTACTGTGGCTGCACAGATGCCAACACGGTCCCACTCCCACTGAAATTAGGCTTCTAAGAAGTACTATTGTAACACAAAATGGTTGTGAATAGTGGGGGGTTGTGTGCCGAGACTAGTTTTGTGTAGTGTGAATGGGTGCAGTGATTGCATTACACAGTTGGTGTTTGGAGTAATATTTATGGATTTTAAAAAATTTTAATTTCATAAAATTTATATACTGCATGATTGCAAAAAAACAAAACAAAACCACACAACCCCAACAACCTGAAAGTGGGTTTACAAATCAGCCACTTAAAAACAGCTGTTCAAAACATTCAAAACTAATTAAAATCAATATTGCTGTTACATTGCATTTTGATGTATCTTGCTATATATCTTGATGTTTTCTATATGATTTTTAATGGTTCTCAGTTATACATGGTTTAATGAGATTTATTTAATTACAGTGTGGAATGATGATGAGTATCACTTGGTTTTGAATGTGGCTCTTGTATTGTTTGCATTGATTCCTTTGTCATTGGGAACTGTAAGCTGCTTAGAGTTTATCTTGAAATGTGAATCGAAATATAAATTGACCAAAATAACTAATCAGCTGCAGCATGAATGTATTCTGCCCACTTGTAAAATATATCTACCAGCCCGAAATGATTGGTGATGCCTCTAGGCAAGATGGGGGAGAGGGAGGAGGAGGAAGACCACCAGTCTGATTCCAGAACTCACAGGAAAAGCAGCAAAGGATGAGGCTGGGCTGCAGGACCACAGACAGCTCAGAGTGAGCAACTTTCTCCAACAAAAGTTGAGAGGAGACTGAGGCCTTTATGCTTCTGCCCCCTTGTGAGAACTTCAGTGCAGCCAACCCTCTAGCCTGAAGATGGGAGCGCCTCCTTCACTTCATAGCCTAGGTCCTGGGACACTCCTGGACTCATGATGTGCAGTTGGAGACATCTGGTTACTTCTGGTGCAGGAAAAGATGTCCATGAGGGTCTAAGCTCTGCCCCTACAGGCCCTGGTGGTCTGGGAGGTTCTTCTCGGCATTCTTGTCCCAGCACTTCAGACACACTGGTCTCCTTATCTCCCACTCCCATCTCTTAGCCCTAACCAAAACCAGTTCCCCCGTCTGGTGCCCCCACAGCATCCGATTCTGTGCCCAAATCATTGCTGGATACAGAGGTCATAGTGACAGCCAGGAAGTAACTTCAAGACAAACCTCTTCATCTAGTAAAACATCATCTGAGTCCATGTTCTTATTTCTAGGAGTCCCAGGCTGTGGACACAACAATCGGCTCCCTTGGTTACCTTTCTGACGCATTTATCTGCACTTCCTGGTTTTTTTGAAACCATCAACCCAATTTGTTTTCTGTTGCCGTTGCAACCTCAGCCCACAGCAGAAGGAAGTGGCGGAACGGCAGGGAGGAGAGGAGTTCAGAATATGAGATCTTCCTTTCCATCCCTTCCACAAATGTGCTGTGTCTTCAAAACCCTAAAATGTATTTTATATAATTGACTTTTTATTTCTATTCTTTGTTTATCGTACTGTTGTTTTATTGCTATGGGTGATGGCTGACGCAAATAGAGAAAGAACGAGTTTTGTGGTTGCCTGATTCTCTCTCTGTGTTAGGAGTGTTTCTGTTTGTCTGTCTCATTCTTAAGGATTTGTGTTAAGTGGGTGTCTGATGTGTGTGTTTGAACTGTATGTGTTAGGAATGTGAGTGGTTGTGCATGTGTCATGCTGATGGTATCTGTTAGGAATGTGTGACTGCATGTGTGCAGTTTTGGGGTGGTTATAAATGAAATCACTTAGCTTCATTTAACATTATCCTATATAATAAAGTCCCTGTGTCTCTGTGTCCAGTCCCTGTATCCCTGTGTCCGCGCTACTGCGCATGTGCCCCACGGGCAGCCATTGGGACTTGGAGCGCAGAGACAGGAGGCATTCGGCTCCCTCCCTCAGTTCAGCCAATCAGTCCGTCAGAGCTTGAGAGTCGTGTGTTCGTTGGGGCACTATAACTTCCCTTGATCTGGACATTAGACTTCAGCCAATGCGGTCTGCTCTGGCCAGTTGGTCGGGCTGAGGGGGAGCCGGAGGAGATAAAATAAGTGGGGGGTGAGGGGGAGGAGACTGAGCCCGGCTTAAGCCTGTGCACGTTTACTCAGGAGTAAGTCCCTCTGTTATGTGGGGTCTACTTCCTGGTAAGAGCGCTCCAGACGGCCCACCTGACGGACTTGGAACGCAGAGGCACAGAGAGCCCGGGAGAAAAAGTGAACAGCCCCAGAAGTCCTTGAAGGGCAGCCAGACTGAGGCGGCGAGGCGGGCATGAGGACCGCCCGTTCCCCTTCGCTGGGCGCTGCTGCTGCAGCATGGGGAGGGGGGGGGAGGACATATATATTCTTCTCCTCTTCTCCACCACCCCTTGCTTTTCTTATCTGCTGCTGCCCCGTGAACGGAGATCAAGAGCAAAGCTGGTCACGCTGAAAGCCATGGGGAGAGAAAGGAAGAGAGACAGAGGGAAAGGAAGGGGGGAGTGAAATCGCCCTTAAAAGAAAAAAAGGAAAATCCCAGTGAATTGTATTGCCAGCTCCCTTTCGTCCAGTGTTTGACTGGGGATTGTGAAGTCCTGACACAGACTCTCCACTGACTCTGAACTGGAGCTACCTCCAGCCTCCACCTCTTCCTCCAATCTCCACCCCAATGTTAGGCTAGCCTTTAAATGGGGGTGGGGTGGGGTGGGAGAGAAGCAGTTTAGGAATATTTCTGAGAGGAAATTTTCCTCTTTGGAAAACATACACATGGCATTGCATGACCATAACTTTTTAGAGGAAGAGCAGTAACCACCAGAGAATAAAACTGAAAATGAATAGGATTGGCCTAAAATACTGGCCTAAAACTTCCCTGTTCTTTTAGAAATGGCATTGGTTCTCTTGGATGTGCCACAGTTGTTCAGTTCCCTTTTTCCTTTATCATCTGTGATGCACTGATTCTTTTACAAAGTTTACACCACATATGTTCTAGCACCCGTTATTTTAACGGGCTTCAAGATACTAGTATATATATATATATATATATATATATATATATATATATACACACACACACACACACACACACACACACACACACACACACATATACACACACACACACACACACACACACACACACACACACACATATATATATATATATAAAATTCCACAAAGCAGCTTAGGCCATACAAAATAAAACCAATACCAGGTTGTAGATACGATAGGAAAATACAAATATGTTGCAGAATACAGTACAAAAAAATCAAAAGGCATTCCAACTAAAGTGTAAAGGTAAAGGTAAAGGGACCCCTGACCATTAGGTCCAGTTGTGACTGACTCTGGGGTTGCAGCGCTCATCTCACTTTACTGGCTGAGGGAGCCGGCGTACAGCTTCCGGGTCATGTGGCCAGCATGACTAAGCTGCTTCTGGCGAACAAGAGCAGTGCACACAAACGCCGTTTACCTTCCCGCCAGAGCGGTACCTATTTATCTACTTGCACTTTGACGTGCTTTCAAACTGCTAGGTTGGCAGGAGCAGGGACCAAGCAACGGGAGCTCACCCTGTTGCGGGGATTCGAACCGCCAACCTTTTGATCGGCAAGCCCTAGGCTCAGTGGTTTAACCCACTGATTTAACTAAAGTATAAACCAGTGTAAAAAGTAGGGTACATAAACAAAGGTAACACAGACCACAAAGAAGGGTATTATGAGATAAATTAAATAAATTGCAGACATAAAGTGAACTGATTTGGGTTGGCTTGGGAGAAGAAGAAGAAAACATTCAACAAATATAAAAAATTTAACAATGTTAGGGGTTGCTCCACTTCTGAGTGTGGGGATTTCTGCTTTATCTTCCCCCCCCCTTTAAATAGTTTAGGTTAAAGGGTTTCTTTTTGAAAAACACAATTTATTTAACATTATAAAAAGAAACAAAACTGTTCAAGCCAGAGTGGAGCAGCACAGAGTCAGCAAAAGTGGTAGGTCGTATAAAACAAAATAGCTTCTCTGCAAAAGACCTGGAGAAAGCCATGTGCCTTCTGCGTACGAAGCTATGCAGCAAAGCTATTTATCTTGTGAACCTTCCTGAGACCTGCAGGTATAGGGTGGGGCACTAAATAAATAAATAAATAAATAAATAAATGTGCTAAGGCATAGTTCAGTGCAGAAGGAGTTTTGCAATTCAGGGGCTGTCACATAGAAAGGGGCTCAATGTTCCTGCACAATCCTCCTAAAAGGCTGATTTGGTGTTACCTGCTCAGACAAACAAATATAACAGTAGCCTCCCCTTTGCATGCCCCCCCATTCTTCACACAAAAGGTCTTCCTTTCTCTATGTGCCATGTGGTTCCAGTGTTCTGGGAAGCTGTTGTGGGCAGGAATTCTGGAGTGAAAGCAGAGGAAGGTTTCAAAAACACTCCACACATACTCAGAGGCACCACCCTTGTTCCTCCACTGTAGGAAAACAAAGACAGAATTCCTTTGCCATCCTGTGCATTATCAAGATAAAAACGGGGCATTCTCAACTGATGGCCTGCCTGTTATTGCTATCTTTCTTGAACTCAGCCTTCTTGCCCAGTCAGGGCAAACCCAATACATTTTGGCACCTGAGGGGAACTACAAAATGTCCCATCCCCCTTTCAGAGAAGAAGGGGTGAATTAAGTTCTACATCAGGAACAAGAGCGGAATAAAGATCATGATCTTTTCTGTGAACCGGCCTGAGAACTCTGGTTATGGGGTGGTATATAAATTCTCTTCTTCTTCTTCTTCTTCTTCTTCTTCTTCTTCTTCTTCTTCTTCTTCTTCTTCTTCTTCTTCTTCTTCTTCTTCTTCCACTTCACAGGGTTAATGAGGAGAGGGAGAACCACGTATGTCACCTTGAGCTCTTTGGCAAAAAAAGTTGGGTTAGAAATGCAGTACATGAAATAAATAAAATGAGAGTGCAACCCTTATCAATGGGTTGATTAGGAGGTAGGTGAGGTTGTGGCTTAATACTCTCACCATTTTGTAACCTGCTTTTTATTTTATTTTATTTTAAAATGTATTAATAATTTTATAAGCATAAAGTGGCCCACAAACAGATTACATGCTCCCATTGCTATTTCAAGTCACCATCCTTTTATTCAGTTCTACACTCATCTCACCTGCTCATGCCCACACCCCTACACACATACACTATAGTAATGATCTGTGGGGTACAATGCAGCTTATTTGGGGGGGGGGTAGGTTCCCATGTCATTGGGGGGGGGCTTTTCTGAGCAAGTGTCCCTATATTTTCTGAGAACTCTGATTAAGACAAGAAGCTTGAGGCATTTGAGGAAGAGGATTTTGAATGGGAGGAAGGAAGGGTGAGATTATGGAGCAGAGCCATCCCTTCCTTGCTCTCCCCATATCCTGAGGAGGCAGGATACCCAGAGGCTGCTCTTTCCTGCCCATGGGGAATGAGCAGGGCACAGAGGAGCTACTACAGAAAGCGGGAGGACATAGAATGCTTCCAATAAGAAGGTGGCACACCAAGAGGAAAGTTTAGGCTCAACACTGGCTAAGAGGAGTGTCCACCTTCAGGCCAGGGACTCCAGCAAGGGACAGGGATTTCTGTCAATACTGTAGCTGGAAGATTCTCCACCTCTGCATATTAGCTTGGCAGATGAGTGGGGGAAATTCTTTGGGACACTTTCACAGTTCCCATGCAAGCTCAGAACTCTTGTTAGAAATCCCAAACTCCTGAATCTCATTCTTTGCACCAGAACCAAATGGATCATTGCTGCTCCTTTCTATTCTTTGCCTTGTGAGAAACTTAGGGCTAGATCAGGCAGAGGCAAACTCGGGCCCCAGATGTTTTTGGACTATAATTCCCATCATCCCTGATCACTGGTCCTATTAGCTAGGGATGATGGGAGTTGTAGTTTGCCTATGCCTGGGCTAGATTCTCCTTTTCCCAAGCAACTGAGTTTAAAAACAACAACCACAAACACAGGGCTCATACAGACATCTCTCTATCGACCTGCTGTGTGTCTCATGGTGGTCTGGGACAGAGGGCAGGACCTCTAAGCTGCATTTTGAACTTCTGGGCAGAAGGAAGAGGGAAATGGCACCAACCTCCCCTTGGTCAGTTGTTTCCCCCTTCACAACAGACTGCACCCTCCTCCCTCCACCCAAGGACTTACCAAATGAAGAACAAATCCATGGAGTGAAGAGAAGGATGGCGAGGAGGCTTCTGCTGTGGACTTCCAGAATCATTTTGGCTAAGGACGAAGAGAGCTTTGTTTTCAGCCCAATTTCTTTCGTACAAGGGCTCGCCTACACTTCCGCTTGTCCTGCACCTAGAAAGTAGGGGTCTACTCTCAGCGGTTTCCCACTCTATAGCTCTAAATCCCACTCTATAGCTCTAAATCAGAACCAACTACGATCCCCAGAATTTGAGAAACCCCGACTGTTGCTTGCTCCGATTAAGTGCTCAAGTGCAGTCTTTCTTCTTCTCAAAGAAAATGAGACCCTGGTAAGGTCCAAAAGAGTCTTCTTCTTTTTCTTCTTCTTCTTCTTCTTCTTCTGCTTCTGCTTCTGCTTCTGCTTCTACTTCTGCTTCTACTTCTACTTCTGCTGCTTCTTCTTCTTTAAAGGTTTTTTTGATTTACAGAAACATGTGCCATGTCTCTTGTAACATTTTTACAAATCAGTTTCATTTGTTGAGACATTGGGAAGAAAAGGGGGAAAGTCCAAAAGAGTCTTCTGATGCTACTTCTTGTCATAAGAAATGATGCCATTTGCATTCCCAGAGTTCTCACTGGCACCATTTTAGCCTGAGCCAGGCTTTTAAAACCGCGACGCCACATCACAGCTTGAGTCAGCCGTTTATGCATTTGTCAACTCTTAGCACACGGAATTTTTAAAATATCCCGCATGCAGGCAGGGCTGGCCACAGACTCCCCCTCCCCCCCCTAGAAATAAACCCCATGCCCCCTCCCGCCGCTGTCCAGTCCACTCATTACCCGGCGCTCAGCGCTGGAAGATGCTCTCTCTCTGCCGCCTCCTGCTCCTCCGCCACTGCGCTTACACAGGACATATTAAAAGTCAGGTAATTTGAAGCGGGGGGCGGAAGGGAGGCAAGGCTGCTGTTGCTGGACCGGGACACCGGAGCTGGGCTAAATCCGAGACCACCCCCCCCAAAAAAGCCTCCCTCCCCCCCCTCAGCGCAACTTCCCTCCCAGGCGGAACTTGGGAGAGCCTCTTCAGGGTTTAGGGGGCTGGGGCGGGTCTGTATTGATTTACTTGATTTGGGGAGCAGCTACCCCTTCCCCCCTTTGGCTACACCCATGCCCGCGTCTTTTTCTTCTTCTTTTCCTCTCTTCTTTCTTTCCAGATCCTGGTCTCGCTCCCCGATCCTCCACCTTCCTCTGGATTTTGCTTATTTTCCCCCTTTCTTTCCTCTGCAATTCCTCGCCGGTCTCTAGTCAATAGCTGCCAAGTTATCCCTTTTTTAAAGGGATTTTCCCTTATGCTGAATAGGCTTCCTCGCGAGAAAAGGGAAAACTTGGCAGCTATGCTCTAGTCTTCGCTTCCATGTCATCTTTCTTTCTATCTTTCCTTCTTTCCTCTCTCCTCTATCTGCTTTCCGTCTTTCCCCTTCTGTTTTTCATAACCCTTTTTGTCACCCTTTTCTCTCCCGCCTATCGCATTCTAGCGCCTCCCTTTTCCCTTTTATACACGCGCGCAGCTGCCGGAATGGATTTTTAGTGTCACTATGCAAGTCCCACGACAATGTTTCACTCTCCGCCACTGACATTTGTGCGCGCGGTGGAATTCTCTTGAACGCATCTGCTGCATTTGTTATTCTGCGTTCAATCTTGCCTGCTAGATTCCATTGATTCCTTGCCTGGAAGCTGCCCAGAGAAAATATTTCTCTATTGCTAATAAAGGAATCCAGTAAGTTACGTCTCGCTCGTCTCCCAACCTCTGCATGTTCCTTCAGTTGCTTCCTAGTTTGTTTCTGAGCCCAGTTCAAGGTGAACGTTGGTGTTTGAAGTCCAGCTGCAGTGGGAGATTCAAAGTTGTGCTAATAATCGTCACCTACCCTGACAGCCACACCTGCATCCAAGGTTCCTGCTTGGAACTAAATACCTGCAAAACAGGTAAAATATTTGCCACCATCTTCCTGCTCCGTTTTGCTGCTGCTTACCCAGTGCCGGATTTACGTATAAGCTAAACAAGCTATAGCTTAGGGCTCCACTCTCTTTTGGGGACCGCCCAAAAATTAAAGGAAAAAAAAACTGGATGTACATTTCCAAAATATAAGATAAAAAACAAATAAAATAAAACCTACATACAGCAACGGTATTTTGCGTTGTGTATGGACCTATTAGGTCCATAAATTACCATATAGCATATATTCAACACAAAAGAAAGTGACACTTTGTTGTTGACAAAGGACAGCTGGACATATAAAAGGCCCCATTACCTTCAGTAGTTTAGGGCCTCATCAAACCTAAATCCAGCCCTGTGCTCATCTATGTAGGGAGAGGAGAGGTGCCAGATCATCCATGAAGGAGGACCCTGGATTGACAGCAGTTGGCTGGATGCCAGAATTCTGGGTGAGGAGGTTAGGGGGGGGGTGTTAGTTCAAATGGAATGGTGGTTGGAGCAGAGAAGTGAAGTATGTTCATCTACTTATTAGTGGGTGGGATAATTGCTTTGTTAATTATTTGAATATTGCTAATCTTGTTTGTTACTGTTTATGTGACTGGTGTTCCTTTTTGTTTTTAAGTTGTATGTTATACAAAATATGAACATACTATATTACCCCTTCCCTCCATGGTTTTATGTAGGTGCATATATTTTTCTTTAATGTAAAGGTCGCTTGGATACCTTTGGGTGACAAGCAAGCAGCAAGATAAATAAATAAATAAGATGATCAGAAAATAGCTAACATTTTGCTCTGTTTTTATTAGAACATGATGTTTTGAGATACAGCTGTAAAACAGCAATCAGCAGCCTTGATCAAAAACAGTGAGAGGCTGATCAGAGATAAGGGCTCCTTCTAAGAATCTTGTGGCTCAACTCTGAAGTAAATGCCTTCAGATCATATCTAGCATTATAGAAGGTTTTGTTGTTTTGCATTGGGTTCTGTCAACAATATTGCCCACTGTTCTGTCCTGAAACTCCTCTCTCAATCTGGATACTATTCAGCAAAACTCCTCAAAGCTCTCGTACGTAGATTTATTGAAGATAATCAAGGCACATGTAGAAATATTGATCACATTCCAATAGGCTGTTCTTTGGCTCTGAATGAAGATGGTCAGAGCCAAGAAAGTAGAATTTACCCCAACCTGCCTTGATGTCTAAAAAAAGGGGGGGAGGCAGTATCTTTATTATTATTATTATTATTATTATTATTATTATTATTATTATTATTATTATTATTATTTTATTTATACCCTGCCCATCTGGATGGATTCCCCCCCCCACTTTTTTTAAAGGGGGCAGCATTGTTATTCCTCCTACCTAAAACTAATATACAGATTTGCCATCACTAAATAACTGACCCTTGTGGGGGCAGAACACCCATAAATTCCCAGCCTACTTTTGAGATCTAGAATATCTACTGTACATGAAGGTGGATAAACAGTCAGCAAAAACAAGACCTGGAGCTGACTGTGGCTCAGATCATCAGCTTCTTATAGCAAAATTCCATCTTAAGCTGAAGAAAGTAGGAAAAACCACTGAGCCAGTAAGACACAATCTAAATCAAATCCCTTATGAATACACAGTGGAAGTGAGGAACAGGTTTAAGAATTTAGATTTGGTGGACAGAGTGCCTGAAGAACTATGGATGGAGGGTCGTAATGTTGTAAGAGTTTTAAGGTTATATATATAATAATTGTTCATTAACATGTACATGAATGTACAGGCACATGTCTGAAGCAGCACAGGAAGACAGGCCTGACTGACACCATTTTGACACTCTCTGACCAGGTGTTCCTCTGCAAGGAAGAAGGGGGGTGGGGGAAACCTCATTGTCTTAGGAATTAAAGTGATAATCCCTGGCATCCTGATACCTGAGTGCCAGACAAAAGGGTGTGATTAACTTGGCTGGGAAGACCCTGATGCTGGGAAAGATTGAGGGCAGTAGGAGAAGGGGACGACAGAGGACGAGATGGTTGGATAGTGTTCTCGAAGCTACGAACATGAGTTTGACCAAACTGCGGGAGGCAGTGGAAGACAGGAGTGCCTGGCATGCTATGGTCCATGGGGTCACGAAGAGTCGGACACGACTAAATGACTAAACAACAAGAACAACTTGGCTGGGAAACAGGGAAATGTAAATATATATCTCTCTCTTTTTACTTGATTAGTTTTTGGGGGGCAGGGGGCAGGGTCCAGGGTGCTCAGATTACTGCCACCAGACCTCCCCTTTCATGATGTACCTATGATGAATCTAGGGAGGGCGGTCTTGGGCTACACCCCTTCTGTGACATATGGATGATGCTTCTGGGGGGTGGGCTGAAACCAATTTCAAATTTCTATTTAAGGGCAGGACACCTTTGTTTGGGGTTCCTTCCTTGTTCTCCTGCGTGAGGGGAAGGACCCTGTTGCAACAGCAAAAATAAAGGCTTTGCTTCTCAAAATTCTCTGGTTGGCCTCTGTTATATTGTAACATTATACAGGATGCAGCAACGAAAACCATCCCAATGAAAAGGAGATGAGAAAGCAAAGTGACTGTTCTTTTTTTAAAAAAAATACTTTTAATTAAATTTTCCAATTAAAACACATCAAATCACATTGAAATTATTCCCAATTACATATTACACATCCAAATTAATCATACAATTCCAATTAAAGAAAACATTCCAATTATAGCCAATTATATTTAATTTTTTCAGACTCCCATGCCTCAAATTTCCAGAGCTCCCTACTAATCACCAATAACAATTGCTTTTTTAAATTTATCCCTTATTAAACAGCCTCCGATATAAACTTCACATATTTTCCAAATTTATTACAATCCTTTTTTGCCTCTGAGTCTATATTGCAAGCAGGATGTTTCCAAATATTTTCTAACTCTGTGTGGACTTTGTCTTTAAACTCCCTCTGATCGCTGGCCCCTAATACCAATTAAGTCATAAATTATATCCAAATTCCACTTCGTGGCTCCTCCGAAAATAGAACTGCAGCTTTTCCAGCAGAAAACCAGCCAGACATTACTTTTCGCTCTTCTTGAAACCGAACAGTTTCTTCCCCGCCTTTAGCTGCATTCCATTCCAGCGCCATCTTCACTGAATTACAAACTGTGACACAGATCTTAAATCCTCCTTGAAGTCTCAAATCTTGAAGCATCTCAACCAGGACCAGGATTTTAGGGGAGATTTTTTGCAAAATTGTCACATTATATATAATTCCTCAATTTTCATATTTCTTTGAAAATCATGTCCACCCAGTTTATACTTTCCATTTTCCTGCTGCTCTAGATCAAGTCCGATGTTCCGTCCAGGAAAAGTATTTGATACATTATAAGCAAAGAACAAAAAAGGTTGCACTTCCCTGTAAGGCGTCTCGGATTCTCCAGATACTCCATCTTCATTCCTGTGATGTTTCCTATCTCTCAGTGGCCATAATTCAAATTGTTCTCTCTGCTACTCGGGGCTGTGTGTCCATAAGCAAGAAATTTTCACTCTTTCATCTGAGGCATGCCCAAAACTTTCCTCTAATTAAAATTCCAAATAATGGGACCCGTGTGCCTAGTGGGTGGCTTCCTTTTTTTTAAAAAAAAAAATATTTTTATTAATTTTCCAATTAAAACCAATTATATCACATTCAATATTTCAAATTATACACATATATATATCAATCAAACCGAATGTTATGCCAAATCATCTAAATAATTTATTTTTGGGTTCCCATGCTTCAAGAAATTGGGAATTCCTCGCAACTGTCCACTGCCGTCTTATTTCTAAAGTTCAAATCGTCCTCCAAGCTCATAATATTCCAAATCTTCCCCTCTTCCCCTTACAGTCACCTAGATGTTTTCCACTTTCATCCGATTGTTCCAGCTGCTGAGATAAATGTCAAACGAAGTTTCACAGATGTTCTTTCTCCTGTGTGAGTTAATCAGTCCAGCCTCCCCATAAATCTTCTTAGTGGAGCTCCCTGTTGCGACGGAGTAGCAGCGCCATCTTAAAAGGCTCAAATCACTTTCATTTTCTCTCATAGCCATGAAGATTTACGATTTATTTATCTTTATAGAATTTACAGCTTTTTCAGGCAGGAGACCCAAACATCCAACCATGAACTCTTGGTAAATTAATGGATCTCCTTGCCCTATAGCTGAACTTAGCTTCAGGTCGCTGCTCCAATTTAAAGTGCGTCACAGCTCATAAATCCTCCGAACGCGTCCAGAACTCCTTCCGTCTGACTAGGGGGGGGCTTTTCTCATCGGCAACTTCACATCTTTAAGAAATATGCTCAGTAACAACAGCTATAAAGTTCAACTCACACAGTCTTTTGCTTCTCTTTCACTCCAAACAAGCCAGGACATCGCGTCCGGGAAGATACGAGGCAACAATATGAAGAAAAAATAAAAACTTGCTTCCCTTATCGCTCCGTCCCCATCAATCCTTCTTCCAGATGCCGTACATTCTTTGACTCCTCTCGCTCAGCAGCATAAAATTCTCAGCAGTAAACAGCGCTTCTTCCCCTCCTTCTGAAGTATGTCCATAGATTTAAGCCTAATTATCTTCTTTAACCATGGAAATCCCCGCCATGCAGATTAGCGTCCGGGAGTCCTGGCCGTCGTAAGTGCTCAGCCCAAGCTCCCCCCACTCCAAAAACAGTCGGAGTGGGTCTGGGGGCATCGCGGGCCAGCGGCCCCTCTCCGTAACCCCCGGAGAGGGTAGGGGGTTGCCATTTACTCCCCTAGCAACCGCCAAATTCCTTACGAAGGTCAGAGAGATGGAAAACAGGTCCGCCATTCCTGCAGGCGGAAACCGGAACCCCCCTAGTGGGTGGCTTCCAGGAGTGCCAATTCCAATGGGTGCTACAGCCCAGAAGCCCCACCCCACCCCACAGGCTCCGGGTGGGTTAAGGGGCATCTGCGGGCCAGCGGCCCCCTCCCGTAGCATCCCGGGAGGGGTGGGGGAGGCTGCATTCCCGTAGCAGCCGCCAAGACACCGTTGGAGCGGAGCGGATGGTATTGTCCACCATTCCCTGTAGCACGTGGGCGGAGTCTCCAAGCAAAGTGACTGTTCAATGAGGCCTTACAAATAGCAGGGGGGGGGGGAGAAGGCAAGTGGTTTCCCCAGCCACTCTGGGCGGCTTCCAACAGAAATATTAGAATACACTAATTTCTTAAAGATTAAAAGCTTCCCTAAACAGGGCTGCCTTCAGATGTCCTCTGAAAGAAATAGAGTGGGGAAAACCAGAGATCTGTTCAAGAAAATTGGAGATATGAAAGGAACATTTCATACAACGATCACCATAATAAAGGACAAAAGTGGAAAGTACCTAACAGAAGCAGAAGACATCAAGAAGAGGTGGCAAGAATACACAGAGGAATTATAGCAGAAAGATATGGAGGGCTCGTACACCCCAGGTAGTGTGGTTGCTGACCTTGAGCCAGACATCCTGGAGAGTGAAGTCAAATGGGCCTTAGAAAGCACTGCTAATAACAAGGCAGTGAAAGTGATGATATTCCAGTTGAACTATTAAAAAAATTAAAAGCTGATGCTGTTAAGGTGCTACACTCAATATTCCAGCAAGTTTGGAAAACTCAGCAGTGGCCAGAGGATTGGAGAAGATCAGTCTACATCCCAATCCCAAAGAAGGGCAGTGCCAAAGAATGTTCCAACTACCGCACAATTGCACTTATTTCACATGTTAGCAAGGTTATGCTCAAAATTCTACAAGGCAGGCTTAGGCAGTATGTGGACTGAGAACTCCCAGAAGTGCAAGCTGGATTTAGAAGGGGCAGAGGAACCAGAGACCAAATTGCAAACATGCGCTGGATTATGGAGAAAGCTAGAGAGTTCCAGAAAAACGTCTACTTCTGCTTCATTGACTACGCAAAAGCCTTTGACTGTGTCGACCACAGCAAACTATGGCAAGTTCTTAAAGAAATGGGAGTGCCTGATCACCTCATATGTCTCCTGAGAAATCTCTATGTGGACAAGAAGCTACAGTTAGAACTGGATATGGAATAACTGATTGGTTCAAAATTGGGAAAGGAGTACGACAAGGCTGTATATTGTCTCCCTGCTGATTTAACTTATATGCAGAATTCATCATGCAAAAGGCTAGACTGGATGAATCCCAAGCCGAAATTAAGAATGCCAGAAGAAATATAAACAACCTCAGATATGTTGATGACACAACCTTGATGGCAGCAAGGGAGGAGGAATTAAAGAATCTTTTAATGAGGGTGAAAGAGGAGAGCGCAAAATATGGTTTGAAGATGAACATCAAAAAAACTAAGATCATGGCCACTGGTCCTATCACATCCTGGCAAATAGAAGGGGAAGAAATGGAGGCAGTGGGAGATTTTACTTTCTTGGATTCCATGATCACTGCAGATGGTAACAGCAGTCACGAAATTAAAAGACGCCTGCTTCTTGGGAGAAAAGCAATGACAAACCTAGACAGCATATTAAAAAGCAAAGACATCACCTTGCCAACAAAGGTCTGTCTAGTTCAAGCTATGGTTTTCTCAGTAGTGATATATGGAATTGAGAGCTGGACCATAAAGAAGACTGATCATCAAAGAATTGATGCTTTTGAATTATGGCATTGGAGGAGACTCTTGAGAGTCCCATGGACTGCAAGAAGATCAAACCTCTCCATTCTGAAGGAAATCAGCCCCGAGTGCTCACTGGAAGCTGAGGCTCCAATACTTTGGCCACATCATGAAAAGAGAAGACTCCCTGGAAAAGACCCTGATGTTGGGACAATGAGAAGGGGACGAAAGAGGGTGAGATGGTTGGACAGTGTTCTCGAAGCTATGAACATGAGTTTGACCAAACTGCGGGAGGCAGTGGAAGACAGGAGTGCCTGGTGTGTTCAATTTGCACTTGAGCACTCTTCTCATGAAATTCTATTCAAGATTGATGCAGAGTAGAACTCCAATGGATAGTTAGCAGAGTAACAACTTAAACACATTGCAGGATTCCTAAAAATAGACCAGAGACAATTAATATTTCTTTTTTTAAAAAAATATTTTTATTAAATTTTTACATACATATTCATTAAACATCTACCATACATTCATATATCATCCAATCTTTTTGGATTTCCATCAACCACGTCTCAATATTTCCACTTTTTTCCACTTCTTCTTGTATTTCTTCACTCACTATTACTTTTAATAATCACTAATCAATTTTAGTTTCCTTAAATTTATCTCTGTAATATTTCCTCTATTTCCCCTTAGAAAACTTCCTGCAAACCTAAAAGCGTAATTTGTAATTTACAATTGTCTTTCAAATATTTCTCAAATTTTGTCCAGTCTTTCAAGATTCTCTGGTCTCGCCGGTTTTGAATTCACCCTGTCATCTTGTCCAATTCTGTGTAGTCCATCAACTTCATCTGCCATTGCTCTATCATTGGTAATTCTTCTTGTTTCCATTTCTGTGCCAACAAAAATTTTGCTGCCATAGTCGCATACAAAAACAGTTTTTTATCTTGTCTGTGAATATCTTCTCCAGTAATGCCAAGTAAAAAAGCTTCTGGTTTTTTTAATAAATGTATATTTCAACATCTTTTTCAATTCATTATAAATCATTTCCCAGAAGCTATTTACTTTCTTACATTCCCACCACATATGATAAAACATCCCCTTTTTCTTTGCATTTCCAACATTTATTACTTGTTTTGTACATTTTAGCTAATTTCACTGGTGTAATATACCATCTATACATCATTTTCATTATATTTTCTTTCAAAGCATTACATGCGGTAAATTTCATTCCTTCTTTCCATAATTTTCCCCAATCCTCTAACTGAATATTATATCCAAAATCTTTGGCCCAATGTATCATAACTGACTTCACTTCTTCATCTTTCAAATGCCATTCCAACAACATTTTATACATTTTTGACAATATTTTACAACTATTATTTAATATTTCAAATTTTGATATTTTTATCCTCAAATCCATCTTCTTTCAAAAAAATTTTAAGCATTTCATTGATTTGGTGATAGTGCAACCAATCATACACATACTCTTTTAATCTCTTCATATGGTTTCATTTTCCGTTTAGTTCCTTCTTCTTCTTCTTCTTCTTCTTCTTCTTCTTCTTCTTCTTCTTCTTCTTCTTCTTCTTCTTCTTCTTCTTCTTCTTCTTCTTTTACTAACTAAAAGTATTTGCTGGCGAATGTAAATGCACCATCAAATCTAATGTGCACCCTAATTTTCATGACGTCATTTGGCAAAAAAAGAGAGATGTGCATTAAAAAGGTAAAGGACCCCTGACAGTTAAGTCCAGGCACAAACGACTCTGGGGTTCTGGCGCTCATCTCGCTTTACAGGCCGAGGGAGCTAGCGTTTGTCCACAGGCAGTTTTTCCGGGTCATGTGGCTGTTGGAGATTCCATTCCACCTTTTGTTTCAGACATGGGATTGTCACGTGTCACATGTCTGTTTACATTCCAGCACAGTTTGCTGGCGTAAGGGAACTTCCGCTGTATTGCTTTTGCTTTTCTCTCTCTCTCCGAGAAGACAGCAAGGAGAGACATGTTTCTTTGTCCTGATTTATGTTTAATAAATTTGTAGCTTTTAGTATGTATCCACAAGCCTCATTCTGTTGCACAGTTTACTTTGCTGAGTATTGTGTGCTCAGGTTTTGATGCTTGAGTCACTGATATATGTCGGAGCTAGAGGTCGACCACACCCAATTGGCAGATCTGTAAATGATGGGATACCACAGGAGCTTCGTTTGGTGAGATATGCTTCCTTTGACCAAGCGGTAAAGCTCATTCAACAGTTTGGAAAGGGGGCCTTAATGGCCAAGTGTGACACTGAGTCCACCTTCCGCCTCCTGCAAGTCCACCCACATAGGATCTTTGCAGAGGCACAGTCCAGCTGGGGGCTAGCCAGCTGGCTTTTCCACCCCCGGATGCCGACTGTGGCCAGTATGACTAAGCCACTTCTGGCAAAACCAGAGCAGCACACGGAAACGCTGTTTACCTTCCCGGCGGAGTGGTACCTATTTATCTACTAACTTGCACTGTGTGCTTTCGAACTGCTAGGTTGACAGGAGCTAGGACTGAACAACGGGAGCTCACCCCATCATGGGGATTCGAACCACCAACTTTCTGATTGGAAAGCCCAAGGCTCAGTGGTTTAACCCACAGTGCCATCCGCGTCCCCGAGATGTGCATTACATTTGAGTAAATATTGTAAGAAAGACGAAGGTCTTGTTCCATTAGTGTTGCCTTAAATTGGCTCTCCTGGATTACATTATATTATTCTCCACTCTTGTTATTATTTCTATTACAGTGTTACCTCTACTTATGAACTTACATTCCTAAGTCGAAAAAATTTGTAAGTCGAATCCCATAATAATGCATTGGGAGAAAAAATTTGTAAGTAGAAGCAACCCTATCTAAAAATTTGTAAGTAGAAAAAAATCCTATCTAAACCGCATCCAAGATGGCGGATGGAGCTCCATTCGTAAGTAGAAACATTCGTAAGTAGAGGTACCACTGTATATATTGGTAGATTTACTGTATAAACCAAAGTCTGCCAAAGTGACAGACAATAAAATAAGATAAGATATAATGCACAAAAGATCACATACAGTCATACCTCGGTTTAAGTACGCCTCGGTTTGAATACTTTCAGTTTAAGTACTCCCCGGACCTATCTGGAACGGATTAATCCACTTTCCATTACTTTCAATGAGAAAGTTCACTTCAGGTTAAGTACGCTTCAGGTTAAGTACGGACTTCCGGAACCAATTGTGTACTTAAACTGAGGTACCACTGTACTCAGGAAAAGAAAGGAGATAAAACCATTTCCACCACTGGACTGTTCTTACTCCATAAAGTGACTGGGTCCATTTCCCACATCTCATTTTGAAGATTATTTTTTCAATTGTCTGTATATTTATGTGAACACTTTTTTATTTGGGGAGCTGCATCATGGAGAAGTGCAAATTTTGAAGGATAGGTGTGTTACAGTTATCTTATGGGTTTGGGAAGCAAACCAAATCCATTTGTCCTCAGAGACTGCACTCTAAGCATGACTAAATCTGGTTCCAAACCCATCATTGACCTATATACTCGGGTATAAGTCGACCCAAATATAAGCCGAGGCACCTAATTTTACCTCAAAGAATTGGGAAAACTTATTGACTCGAGTATAAGCCGAGGGTGGGAAATGCAGCAGTTAACAGATTAGACAACTGGGCCAAAGCAAACAAGATGAATTTTAACAGGTAGAAATGTAAAGTACTACACTTGGGCAAACAAAATTAAAGGCACAAATACAGGATGGGTGATACCTGGCTTGAGAGCAGTACATGTGAAAAGGATCTAGGAGTCTTGGTAGACCACAAACTTGACCTGAGTCAACAGTGTGATGCAGCAGCAGCTAAAAAAGCCAATGCAATTCTGGGCTGAATCAATAGGAGTATAGCATCTAGATCAAGGGAAGTAATACCGTGTTTCTCACATTTTAAGACGTAGCAATAATATAAGCCATAGCAGGATTTCTAGGCAATTGCGCGATATAAGTCATACCCCGAAAATAAGACATAGTGAAAGACCCTTCGTCCACTACTGGTAGCAATAACCCCCCTCCTGCCAGCCAACTCCCCCTTCAAAATCTCCCCCCATTTTGCTGTCGCTCCACAGAAAAGCTTGTAAAAATGCACCGAAGAGCCGTAGCTGCTAGCTGCCGAAGCCTCGTCATTTCCCCTCCGCGTTTCTGAGAGCATTTTTTTTAAAATAAAAGGATTCAAAAATATATTTTTTAGCCAAGCTATGTGAGCTCTACTTGGTGAAGAGGACAAAAGTGGCATTTGTGGTGGGGAGGGGAGGAAGGCACGAAGAAGAAAAGAGGGGCGATTAAAGACGCTGCCTTGTGAATGACCTCCGTGTGCGTCTCTCTCTGTCTCTCTCTGTCTCTCTCTGTCTCTCCCCCGTGCGTCTCTCTCTCTCTCCCTCTCTCTCCCTCCCTCTCTCTCTCTCTCTCACCCACACCCACAAACAGCCCACCTCTCGCTTCCCCCCACCTTTTCCCCCTTCCATTATATGTGCCCAGCCATGAGTTGCCTGTTGATTTCCTCTTGATGGCCAAGACAGAGAGCGAGGCAGGCAAACTGAAAATAAAACTGCAGCTAGGAAAGTGCAGAGCTCTCGCAGACACGCAGGCGGTTTTTTTAAAACTGACATCCCCTCCCATCTCGTTTTGCCGAGAGACCCAGACAACTTGCATTCCTAGGCTTCAAAGGTTATGCATATGAAAGAGGAGATTAAGGAGATAGATAGAGACAACTTCCTATTATCACCTTGCCTTTGTCCTGAAAGGTAGAAACCTTATGGTAGCCATGAGATCTGGGCATCAAAGGAAAGTACTTAACAGCTATTTGGTAAAGCCAATTGTGATCTCAGGCAGCATCTGGCTAATCAGTCCTGAGAGAGAGAAACATGATTTCTAAATAGAGAAATAAACACAGCCAATTGTACAGCATCTGTAAAATTCATATCAAAAATCATTTCCCTGTTATGATCCAGCCCCCGAATAAGACCATCCCCGAAAATAAGCCATAGGCTTGTTTTCTTGAGTAAAATAAATATAAGATGGTGTCTTAAAATGTGAGAAACATGGTAGTACCACTGTATTCTGCTCTGGTCAGACCTCACCTGGAGTACTGTGTCCAGTTCTGGGCACCACAGTTCAAGAAGGATACTGACAAACTGGAACGTGTCTAGAAGAGGGCAACCAAAATGGTCAAAGGTCTGGAAACGATGCCTTATGAGGAACGGCTTAGGGAGCTGGGTATGTTTAGCCTGGAGAAGAGAAGGTTAAGGGGTGATATGATAGCCATATTCAAATATATAAAAGGATGTCATATAGAGGAGGGAGAAAGGTGGTTTTCTGCTGCTCCAGAGAAGCGGACACGGAGCAATGGATTCAAACTATGGTACAAGAAAGAAGATTCCACCTAAACATTAGGAAGAACTTCCTGACAGTAAGAGCTGTTCAGCAGTGGAATTTGCTACCAAGGAATGTGGTGGAGTCTCCTTCTTTGGAGGTCTTTAAGCAGAGGCTTGACAGGCATATGTCAAGAATGCTTTGATGGTGTCTCCTGCTTGGCAGGGGGTTGGACTGGATGGCCCTTGTGGTCTCTTCCAACTCTAGGATTCTATGATTCTACTGGTAAATTTCAAAAATAAAAATAAATACCGTCCTATGCCTTTCCCAGCTGTCGGAGGCGGGGTGGGGGGAGAAGTGGCGAGGAAGGATCCCTTCCTCAATGCTTCTCCCTCCCTGCTACCTCGCACAGAGCAGGCATAGGACGGGGGTTTGGAGAGTCGCAGCGCAGCGCTTCTCCGAACCCCTGGTCCTGTGCCTTTCTCCACCCTGCCCGCCTCACTCTAGTATAAGCCGAGGGCAGCTTTTTCAGCACAGTTTTTGTGCTGAAAAAGTAGGCTTATACTCGAGTATATACAGTATAAGTTGGAGACATAAACCTACATGGTGCATTTGCTCGCCTTCACTGTAGCAGGAATAGCAAGCAAAGCACCTGAGTCCTGCTGGGGATTCTGGGAGTCCCATTGCCGGGAGAAGATGCTCTAATAATGGCTTGGCTCTTCAGATATCATCGTTGCTTTAATTTTTGTGGGTCCCAGTGCAATTTGTCAGCCTAGGAATCAAAGAGGAAGGCAGCAGGATAGCTTAGCTGGTATAGCATGAGACTCCTAATCTCAGGAGCAGCAACTCGTAGGCTAAAGCACAGTCTGCAAGCAGAGCTGTGTTGGCCCAAACCTGCTAACAAACATGCAAGGAAGGAGGAGTGTTTGCTTATACAATCCCAGTCTTGAGGGACTGCCTGAGTATTCACCACCCCAAGCAGAACCAGTGGGTTATGAAAGGAATGATACATTTCTTACCTCCCCCACTTGCACAGATTTCGAGCAAGTCAAATGAGGCACGGTTTCGATCCACAGGATTGCTGACCAGGCAAGTGAATGTGGAGTCAGCAGAGCTTTTTCTCCAGGAGACGTGGAGATTCCTTCCATTGTCAGAAAGCCAGTACTTATCCAAACCTCCTACTAAGGCCCTGGGGGGATTGCCTCTTTTCCAGGAGATAGTGAACTCCTCCTTTGCAGGTGCCTGGCACTGTAGGGACACATTGCAGCCTTCTGGAGTCTTGGATTCTACTTCATGGTGTATCTGTGGTCTTGGCACTGGCTCTGTTTTAACAGAAATGAAAGTGATTAGGTGTAAGGGACGTGGCTCAATCAAACGCCTGTGAAGAGTCTGACTCTGGAGATGAAGAAATGCCAGTTCCCAGAGCCACATATCTTTCCCAGACATACTCCCCTCACTGGCCTTGATTCACACCCTCCTTGAGTTCTTTTGTCTGGCTGAAAAGTATGATTGAATCCTGACAATGCTCCTTGCATCCTGAATGAAGGATGGGGGTTGCACACAGGTGAAGAAACGAGCGTATTGTAGAACAGTAACATTCAGACTCAATGTTCCACACACATATTTGCTCTGATCTTGCGCCCCACTGGCATGTGGCCCCTGGAATGTTGCTAATAATAATAATAATAATAATAATAATAATAATAATTTATATTTATACCTGGCTGTGAGGGGGAAAGGGTACAGAGAGCCCCCCCCATCCTGAGGAGCAGCTCCTCCACCAGCAGTAGCGCCAGCGGGGAGGGGGGAAGAGTCCAGTGAGGAAGGAGGAGACGGGGCTCTAGCAGCATAGGAGAGCCCCTGCTGCACGTGGGAGAGGAAGAGATGGGGCGGAAGAGGGGGAGAAGGAAAACATGGAAAGGAGACCCTTTTTCCCTCCGGTTCCGGAATTACGCAGGAGGAAACGCGGGAGGAGATTTGGGGTGCCCAGACTCTTATGTTGGAAGAAGACGTGGAACGCGCCTTTCCAGGGTTCTGGGTCAGACTGAGCGGATGTATCCTGTATAGCTCTAGCACTGTAAATAGCCTGCACTTAATAAAAGCATGAAAAGGCAAAGGTCTGGAGAGTCGTTACTCTAGAGTAGTCGCAACGCATCGCCTGTGACACTGGCCATCTGGCTAGGTTTCCCCAACCACTCTGGGCGGCTTCCAACAAAATATTAAAATACAATGGTCTGTTAAACGTTAAAAGTTTCCCTAAGAAGGGCTGCCTTCAGATGTCTTCTAAAATTCTGTTTTTCTTTGACATCTGGTGGAAAGGCATTCCACAGGGCGGGTGCCACTACCGAGAAGGCCCTCTGCCTGGTTCCCTGTAACTTGGCTTCTCGCAATGAGGGAATCACCAGAAGGCTCTCAGCGCTGGACCTCAGTGTTAGGGCAGAATGATGGGGGTGGAGACGCTCCTTCAGGTATACTGGGCCGAGGCCGTTTAGGGCTTTAAAAGTCAGCACCAACACTTTGAATTGTGCTTGGAAACATACTGGGAGCCAATGTAGATCTTTCAAGACCTGCTGCTCCCAGTCCCCAGTCTAGTTGCCACATTCTGGATTAGTTGTAGTTTCCCGATCACCTTCAGTGGTAGCCCCACACAGAGCGCATTGCAGTAGTCCAAGCGGGAGATAACTAGAGCATGCGCCACTCTGGTGAGACAGTCTGCAGACAAGTAGGGTCTCAGCCTGTGTATAAACAGCTGCCCTGGACACAGAATTGACCTGCACCTCCATGGACAGCTGTGAGTCCAAAATGACTCCCAGGCTGCACAGTTGCCCCATTCAGGACCAGGAGTCCTCCACACCTGCCCGCCTCCTGTCCCCCAAAAACAGTACTTCTGTCTTGTCAGGATTCAACCTCAGGGTGAGAATGTGGCCCTCAGGCTGAAAAGGGTTCCCCATCATATTTCATGATCTTCCCATTCTGTGCTCAGCTCCACTAAAAACTTGATAAAGATGGTGAAATCAATACTTGCCATAAACAGTGAGGAAGAAGTGGTGTTCTTGGAACTGTGCAACATTAAACCAGGCACGAGCTTCATAGAGCCCAGCATGCTCCACTGTCAGGTTCTTGATCCTCAGCGTGGTCTCCTCAACCATTGCCAAGTTCTTGATCCTCAATGCGAGGGCATCACCACTTTCCACCAGTTGTTCATACCAGCTCCTGAGATTTGACTGATCCAGTTTTCCATCCCTGAACTCACCAAGCAGATATGGATCACCAGATGTGGGGTGGAAGGCCCATTCAATTTTCTCCACTTTTTTGGCTGAGGGTGTATTTAAAGATAGAAATACTGATCCTCCCAGGATCCCACTCACATGATAGGTCGGATTCTCTGCGGCTTGACTCAAAGTGCCTATTGGGGCAGGGAAGGAAGGGAAAGAAGAACAAGGACATGGGTTAGCATCCATCACTCCACACTCTCACCATCACCATTGTCTAGGCCAGAGGAAGAGGTGAATGAACAAGCTACAATGGTGAAGAAATGGGTGGGAGAGGCAGAGTAGAGTTATTGGTTTCTTTTGGTCTTATTTTTATTAAGCATTTTGTGTTCTTATCTTGTATTTTTATGCTGTGTTTTTGTCATGGAATTCTACTCAATATTGATCCAGAGTAGAATTCCAACGTATAGTTAGCAGAATAAAAATCTAAACATGTTGCTGGATTTCCCCAAAATAGACCAGAGGCAATAAATATTTCATCTAGCAGAGCTTTACTGCTACTGAAGGCAAATGAGCATAATGGTTACGAATCCAATACATTTAGAATTGGGACGGTCCATAAGAAATCCAACAGCAGCAGACTTAACTTAAACTTACAACAACTTATAAAAAGTCTAAAACTTAACACTTCAGCCCTGAGTGCTCACTGGAAGGACAGATCCTGAAGCTGAGGCTCCAATACTTTGGCCACCTCATGAGAAGAGAAGAATCCTTGGAAAAGACCCTGATGCTGGGAAAGATGGAGGGCACAAGGAGAAGGGGACGACAGAGGACAAGATGGTTGGACAGTGTTCTTGAAGCTACGAACATGAGTTTGAGCAAACTGCGGGAGGCAGTGGAAGACAGGAGTGCCTGGCGTGCTATGGTCCATGGGGTCACGAAGAGGCGGACACGACTAAACAACTAAACAACAACAAACCTTAACACTAAGCATACTATGTAGAGAACATCACACCAGAAGGAAAAGCAATAGAAAGAGAAAGTGAAACCCAGGCTTCTTCTGGCCCTACTTTGATAGTAAGAAATGCAAACTAACCATTTTGCCCTGAGGTCTTCAGATGAAGGGCAGTAGTGTATACAAATTTAATAATGATAATGATTGTAGTGAGGCCCCATGCTGCTCTATGCACTCAGCAGAAGCCCAAACATCCTGTTTCCACCAGGTCCAGGCTGGCAAGAATCCACAGCAAAGCCCACAAGCCCACAGTTCAGATAAGGAGGAACAGGCAAGGCGAAGAGTAGCCCACAGTAGCCCAGAAGCAATTGAGGCAAAGGCACAGGCAAGTTGTACTGCAAGATCTGGCCACACCGAGGCAGTAGTTCAGGCAAGAACATAGGCAAAGGGACGGCTAAGAGGCATGGCCACAGGGAGGCAGTGCAGGAAAAGATCAGGGTTGGAAGGGAAACGTTTTCAGCAGCTCTCTCTGCCTCCTATTGAGGAGTTTAAGGCAGAGTTGCCAGAACTCCCACCCAGGCTCTAGGTCCTCCTCATAAATAGCCCTTTACTCAAAAGGAGCCCTGCTCTTGAGCCAAGCACTCCTGGGCATGCAGAAGCGGGGGGAGGGGGGGCTTTATGTTAGGATTCAATCACTCCCAGGTGCTATGAGGTTGTTCTGCCTTCTCTTCCTTGTTTCTTCTTTGACAGTCCCAGGTCCTGCTTGAACATTGTTCTGGGATATTCCTGAGTGCTAGAAATTTCTGGGGGCTCCAGAACATCCTCAGCCAAATGCTTCTTGGAACAAGGGTTGTCTGGTATCTACAGGACACCAAATATGCTGATGCTGAGGAGCTCATTCCAGGCATCCTACCCAAGGGCTCCCAAGAACTTAAAATCCATAGATTCATAGACTCATAGAATTGGGCTCATTTAGTCCAACCCCCTGCAATGCAGGAATCTCAGCTAAAGAATCCCTGGCAGACCTAACATCTGCTTTAAAATCTTGAATGAAGCAGACCCCACAACTTTCCAGAGGAGATCCATTCCGCTCTTGAATGGCTCTTACTGTCAGGGAGTTCTTCCTAATATTTGGTTGGTACAAACTGGCTTGTAATTCGAAGCCTACATCAAAAGGCATTGTGTCCTTTTCCACAGCTCCCTTTTAAATTTGTACAAATGACCACAATCCGTGGGATGTTCAGTAGCGATTAGGTGTCACAGAACACTCTAAAAGTTGTTCCCAACAATGTGAGGAAGGGGATGCAGAATGAATCTCTTCAAGAGCACAGCTTTGGGGGGAGGGGTTCAGGTGCAGAGAGGGGTTTTTTAAATCAGTGAGCCATGCTTTGGGATTCCATGCAAATAAGCAACGGGGAACCAGTAACAAACTTTATTATTGTCAATTATTTACCCCTTTGGAACAAAATAGACTTACAACATTTCTGTGTATTGAGGGAGGCTTGAGGCCTGTACAAGTATGGAAGGACTTACCAAAGGAAGAGCAGATTAACAGCTTGAATAAGAGAAGGATCTTGAGGCTTCTGCAAGTGTCTTCATTAACTTTTCTGATTGTGGAGGGAGATTCAGGCATGGCTGATGCTGGTGTTGAGAGCAGAGTTGATCTTCCCATCTTGCAGACTGATATTTGGGCTCTGACATCCAGGCAACAACACAAGAGCACCGCAACCCTATAGTCGCGTTTGACTGGACTTTACCATCCAGGCATCCTTTGTTGTTGTTGTTTAGTCATTCAATCGTGTCCAGGGGCATCCATAGCTGCCAAGTTATCCCTTTTTTAAGGGAAATTCCCTTATGCTGAATAGGTTTCCTCGTGAGAAAAGGGAAAACTTGGCAGCTATGGGGGCGTCGCTAGCATGTTCTCCCTGCCAGGGGCGGTAAGCCAGAAGGCACACCGCCAGGGGGCAGAGATGCCCTCCGCCTGCTCCTCTCGTGTCACCTCCTGCTGCTCCTGCCGCCGCCGGGGTCCTCGGGGAGTCGGGGGCGCCGCCCGCCGCGCGGCCCCGCATCGCGCGCCTCTTCCCTTAGCCGCAGCGACAGGGATGGCGGGGAGCGGCACCGCCCACGCCCCTCGCCGGCTGCCTGGACTCGTGTCCGACTCTTCGTGACCCAATGGACCGGAGCACGCCACGGATCCTTTACCTTTACCTTTTTTACCTTTAGTTCTAAGAGTGATTCTTGCTCTGCCGTTACCATTTTTAAAAATGTTGGACGGAACCACATTTATAAGCTGGCCACAAAAGCCCCCAACCCCTATGAGGGATAGGATACCCCTTGCCTTGCCGGGCTTAAATGTCTCAATGCTATTTTTTACTCTCTGCCTGTCTAAGCAGGCATGTATCCCTATCCCTAACCCCCCTTCTCCTGAAGCTTCCAGAGGAGAGGAAGACAGTATTGAATTGCATCAAGTGGTTGAGGAAGGTCACAGTAAACAGGCAAACAGAAGGTAGGAGCTGGGAGGAGAGCCAGGAGAGAGCAGCCTGGAAAATATGTCTGACCCACCTTTTCCCAGAACTCGGCGTTCATTGAGGGTGCAAGAACAAAGGACTCAGAGACAATTGGCCCCTGGAAGCCACTGTAAGGGGAAGTGCTGTTGCTAGGAACGGGGCCGGAGGAGTTCATTTGGAGCAGTGCCATTATGAGGGACTGACTGGATTTCTTTGCCTCTCACCTTGATGTTTGAATAAACTCATTTTTATTTAAATTTATTGAATAAACTCATTTTATTTAAGGACTCTCTCTGTTTTTCCTTGCTTCTGGCTCCTACAGGTTGGGTGGGTGCAGAATAGAATTCCCTGAACTTGACACAGACGGAAAACCATCCATACCTGCCTCTCCTTTTGGTTCCCTGTGTTCACACCTGAGGAGGTGTCAATGATTTACCTGTGACCCGTGAACTTACCTGTAACTCTATCCAATGTACCTCCTTTTTTTACAGGTCTCTGGAAACCTCATATGGGAGCTCAAGGATTTTCTAAAAACAGACTAACCACAAAACAGTATTTTAAGAAGATATGCTTTAGTTATTTTGTTAAAATCAACAAAAAAATTCTCTGAGGTGTTTATTGTTTACTTCTTCAATGACTACCAGTCTTTAACAGCAACTACCTGTGAAATGTGGGGTGCGGGTTGAAATCTAATAATAATATTAATAACAATGGTAAAAAAATTATTATTTATACCCCACCCATCTAGCTGGGTTTCCCCAGCCACTCCGGGCAGCTTACATCACATAAAAAAATTATAAAACATTAGACATTAAAAGCTTCCCTAAACAGGGCTGCCTTCAGATGTCTTCAGATGTCTTCCCTAAACAGGGCTGCCTTCAGATGTCAGGTAGTGGTTTATTTCCTTGACATCTGATGGGAGGGCGTTCCACAGGGAGGGTGCCACTACTGAGAAGACCCTCTGCCTCGTTCCCTCTAACCTCACTTCTTGCAGGGAGAGAACCGCCAGAAGGCCCTCAGTGCTGGACTTCAGTGTCCGGGCGGAACGTTGGGGGTGGAGATGCTCCTTCAGGTATACTGGGCCATTTAGGGCTTTGCATTGTGCTCAGAAACATACTGGGAGCCAAAGTAGGTCTTTCAGAACCAGTGTTCTATGGTCTCAGCGGTCACTCCCAATCACCAGTCTAGCTGCCACATTCTGGATTAGTTGTAGTTTCCGAGTCACCTTCAAAGGTAGCCCCACGTAGTCCCAGCAGGAAATAACCAGAGCATGCACCACTCTGGCAAGACAGTCTGAGGGCAAGGTAGGGTCTCAGATGGAGTACCAGATGGAGTTGGTAGACAGCTGCCCTGGACACAGAATTGACCTGCACCTCCATGGACAGCTGTGAGTACAAAATCACTCCCAGGCTGCACACCTGGTCCTTCAGGGGCACAGCTACCCCATTCAGGACCGGGGAGTCCCCCAAACCTTCCTGCCCCCACCCCCCAAAAAACAGTGCTTCTGTCTTGTCAGGATTCAACCTCAATCCATCCATCCTCCAACTGCCTCCAGACACACACAGGACATTCACCACCTTCACTGGTGCGTGGCCCATGGGTTCTGTGTCAAAGTACACTTGCAGCCCACTTGGTCTGAGAGGGTGGACTGCCATGGGCTAATTGCTAGTTCTGGATAGGGCTGTTTTTCTCATGCAGCTTGTGCTGTCCCATCCCCAGGGCTGAAACCACAACCTGCTACCTATTTCATTTAATTTGGCTCAAGAAATTGCATGGCCTCTGTTTGTGCCGACTTTGGGCAGACTGAAATAAAAATATACAAAACCTTGTGGATATTAACCACAATCTTCGTACACCTTTATCATCAGGCAATGATAACATTCTTCAAATGGTTATTTTGCCAAATGTTATTGAGACAAATAACACAGTACACAGCATGGTGCCCAACATACACACTGTAAAATCTTGTGAGATCTAGAGCAGGGACCAGATATGATACAATGACCAGCTAATAAATGCACAGTTGGTTTCTGTGGTCCGGCAGCACCTTGAGCTGGGCTGGGAGGTCCAGATACTTGGCTTTCTACACTTCGGCTCTGAGAAAATCTTGGTAAGGGGTAGCCACGGACCTAAATCTATAGCCAGAACTCATTGAAGATCACTCCCCCATTGCAGTGTATGTGTGTCTGACCTCAAAGCCTGACGTTTCCAGCAGAGGTTTTTGAACAGCTTCCAAGCCTTGTAATAGTAAACGCAAGGACCAAGTGTTGACTGGACTGTGGCTAAAAGAGGATCTCTGGGATACATGAGGAGGGAGGCATTTTGAGGCCTGGAGGAAACCCAAAGATTGCAAAAGTACAAAAAATCTGAAAGCCAAAGACTTAATGGGACGCCTCCCCCCCCCAAAAAAAGAGAATCAACCAAATGAGGATTATAAAGTGAACATGCCAAAAGGAAAATGGAGAACAGGGTGAGGAGGTGTGTGTGTGTGTGTGTGTGTGTGTGTGTGTGTGTGTGTGTGTGTGTAAGTGTAAGATTCTGATTGGAATCTAGAACTGCAACATATTGTTGCAGGACACATTAATTCACCCCGCCCCCAAGTACTTCAAACAGCAGAGGGTGGAATCTGGAACTTAAAAAAGAGAGGATTTGAGCATTCCAGAGTTCAGCCACAGACAGGTCCAGGGAAGGCTCCTGATATGAGAGCTTTGAAAAGCCAAAGGCCAATGTGCAGACAATAGGTTGGGAAGAAATGGTGCCTTAGTTTAGGAACATGGGAAGCTGCCTTTGGTCCATCTAGCCCAATGTTCTCTACACTGACTGGCAGCAGCTCTCCATGATTTTAGGCAGGGCGTCTTTCCCCCCAGCCCTACATGGAAATGCATTCAGGTGTTGAAGCTGGGACCTTCTACATGTGAAGCAGATGTTCTACCACTGAGCCATGGCCTTGCCCAAGTGCTGCATACTGCTGAGTCAAACCATCGGTCCTTCTAACTGAGGACTGTCTACACTGGCTAGAAGTAGCTCTCCTGGGTTTCAGGGAGGGGACATTCCCCAGTCTACTTGGAGATGCTATTGTGGGTTTAACCTGGGACATTCTGCATGGAAAGCAGGTGTTCTGTCCCTGAGCTAGGACCCTTTCCTCCACCGTGTTGATGTGGAAACACACCCTGTTGCATCCATCCCTTTCCCATAAGCAGAAGCCCATCTTCATTCCAGTCCCAGTTCATGAATTGCATCATTCAGGGTGTTCAATCAGTGGCAGCACCACCTTCCTCTTAGCTTTGTTTAAAACTGGAATGTAGGAGTGCTTGTTTTGCTTTCATATTCACTTTGATACATCATGAGCACAAGGTCAGGATTGCTAGCATAGTCAAGAGTCTACTGCCCTCTTACATGGAGCAGCCCAAAGGGAAGTCTATTGCGACACCTAAGGAGAGATCCAGGTCTAGCAGTTGGATGCCAGGTGCTATCCTGAGCATGATGTTGCAGCCATTCATAGACGGTCTCTCTCTTGCTTAAAAACAGCCATGGACAGGCTTACTAAAACATTTATGGGATGTAAGTCTGAATATTTATTGACTCCTTGTCCATCTCAAAAGCAGAGTCTTCCTTTTAGCCATGTAATTGCAAGTTAGAACGGCTCTGATTACATGTTGCTGCTGCCCACAATGGCTTACATTTCAGGAGAAGAGGGGTGGGCAATCTTTCAATCTCTGCCAACCTGCCCAATTTTTCCCTGGATGGATATCTGAAGCCTCCACCTCCCTCTTTGCTTTCTTTTGAGGCAGGCAGAAAACTCCAGTGGTGTTTTGGAGAATAGTTTGCTCCATAGTTTATAAAGCTTTGTGTAGTTCTCCCTTCCAGGGTTCAGCTTTAGCAAGACATCCTCAAGCCACTTTGGAGTGAGGGGTTCCGGCCATTTCAGAGCGAGGACTTCTAGCAACTTTGGAGTGAGGGCTTGTAGCAGAAAATAAGGTTTCACAATAAAGGCGAAGAAAGGGAATTTTGCCCAGGAAATATTCTCTTCTCATCTGTGCCAAAAAACAAAACAAAACATAGCCTTGGCAAGTCCCAAGTGGTACTCAGAGGGTTTGGCACATCATTTGGTTTTTGGCCCCTGCAAAGGTGATGTTTCTTGACAAAATCCCTCTTGCTGGATCCTGTTGGGAAACAGAATTATATTTATAAATCAGATGGCATATTGGGGTTATCCCATAGAAGAGAGGACAAACTTCTTCCCCTCTACTAGATTAAAGGGTCATAACTTAAGGAGGGTAGATCTCCTTAAGGAGATCTGTAGGAGGAGAAATGTAGGAGATGGTAGGACAAGTCTGACAATGGGAACAACTATCTAGAGCTGTTGGGGCTCTCCCTTGTTGAAGGTCTTCAAGGAGAGGCTGGTACACAACTGGAATCACACACAAACATATTTGCATGCATATATTTGTGCAAATAAATCACCACCATTTGATTTTTTTTAAGCCCATCCAAAATTTCATGGACCTTACCAGGCCTATGTGACTTCTTCAGAAGAATTGTCTGGGGTCCTTCGGATCTGGTCGTAAATAGTCGTGACAAGCCGTTCTTTCTGGGGGCTTCTCTCCGCATTATTTTCCCGGAGACCTAGGGACTAAATGCAAATAAGGAAGAAGTTTGTTTGTTTGTTTGTTTTTAAATGATGTGGCATTTGCCCCCCCCCCCAACACTTGGGAACATAGGAAGCTGCCACATATTGAATCAGACCATTGGTCCAGCTAGCTCAGTATTGTGTACACTGACTGGCAGTGGCTCTCTGGGATTTCAGGCTCTCCCGATGCTATCTGGAGATGCTGAGAATTGAACCTGAGACCTTCTGCTTGCAAGACAGAGGCTGTACCACTTTCCTTCATCTGAGCTGAATTTGCATAGCTACGGAGAGATGTCTAGCGGTTGGGCTCAAATGTCTCTGTCACAGGCCAGCAACTAAAGAAGGACCTGTGAGGTCCTGCAGTGGTATATTCTGAAGTTCAGCAGACCCCCATAGCCAAGCCTTCAATGAAGAGTCCATAGCCAAGCTCTTGAGGAAATAATTCCTCTTTCTGCAAAACAGCCCTAGGCTGACCTGGGCTTCCACCTGGCAGAGGAGAGGCCCAGTGGGGGGGGGGGGCGCTCAGGACAGTCTCACCTTATTGTTACCTTCTGGAGGGCTCCTCCGAAGGATCTCTGCATACTGGGGGTCAGAAGGGCTCTCCTCCACTTGCACAGTTGGAATGGTAACTTGGAAGAAGAAAGAATGAGAGAGATCTGTATGAGAGAGATCCTACAGTACATTGCTTTAGGTGGGAACTGTTTCAGCCTGAGGGCCACATTCCCATCTGAGCAACCATCTGAGGGCCACATGCCAGTGGTGGTGGTGGGGGCACAGAAAAAGTAGGTGGAGCAACAAATGTAAACACTGCTTTAGGCTACTTTCTGCACAGACTCACAACCCAGTCTCTATCCTCTACCCAGGCAGGCAAGAAAGAGGCATTATCTGATTCCAGCCAGGCGAAAAAACTGTATTTGACCTGGGAGCAGTTCTGAGGTTAGACAGAGAGGCCTGGAAGGCCACATTTGCTTCCTCCCCAGGTCTCAGGCTCCTCACCCTTCCATTTTAACATAAATATTGTCTAATCTGGTTGCTCCTGTGACAGTAACAACAGCCCAGTTTGCAGTTATTAAGCAAGGGTGAGGTTTTGTCAGTGGGGAGAGACACTCATGAGGAAAGCTTCCACAGGCAAAATATTTCTGCATCAAGGTGTTCCTAAAGGCACAGAGTTTTTCAGAGAAGATGATGGCCCTTGCATTGAGCTTTTGCACTCCTTTTAATTTTTTTATTCAGTTAAGTTTTATCCAGCTCTTCAGTCAAAAAGCCTCCCAAGAACAGCTTCCAGTTCCACAGAAACATGACAGTCCCTGCTCTTGAGACTTACAGTCTAAAACAGACATGGCTCTAAAGGAAAGTAGATTGGGAGAGAAGAGGAAATAAGCAAACTCGGGGAAAATTTCTTAACTCTAAGTTGTTCCGACGACCAGCAGGGGTCGAAATGTTCCGCGGCTCGTGAGTTTCTTTAAATGTGACATAATTAGGGTTGTAGGGGAAGGACTGGAATACTCCAAACAAATGTTTGGCTCACCAGCTTCTGCCGATTTTTCATTATTGATCCTCCAGCACCAGAAGGCAGCCCCAAGACTCAGCACCAGCAGGATGAAGGTCAGGACAACATAGCCTGACTTGGAGAAAGACGCCTCAGCTGTTGGGATTGAGAAGGGTGCAGAGGGTCAGAGCCAGCTTGCAATATCTAACACACACACACACACACACACACACACACACACACACACACACACAATTCCAGCAGACAAACCCCTGCTGCTGCTTTTTCTGTCGTTCCTGGTAGCTCACAGGAAGAAACAAGTGTGTAGATCACACAGCAATACAGCAGCAGAAGATAAAGAGCATTACCCAGATGCTCACAGAAAGTACACAAAAAAGGCAGGACTCTCAAATATCAGGCAGAGGTTTTAGAGAAACAGAAAGGGAAAGGGGGGGAACAGATCAACAGAGGGATATTTGATAGTTTTATAGGCCATGGACAAGCTACAAAGAAAAAAAGGAGAGAAAGAGTTAAATTGCAAGGAGAGATGAAATTACAGAGACGGGTAAGGAAACAAGATGGGGTTAGGAAACCCAGTGGTGACCCAGGAAAGGCAAAGGGAGAAGTCCAAGGAAACCACTCCATTAGAGAAATCCTGATTCTTCCTGGCTTGGCATGATTTTGCCTTTGCACACAGACCCGTGGAACAGTGTTACAAGGAAATTGGATGGGAGAGGCTGAGAGGGCCCCCGCCCCCCAATGAGCCTTACCTCCCCAAGAGGCAAGGACAGGGGGGTTGCACTGCACATTACCAAAACCTCATTCATTTAGATTCAAAACTCCATTCACAAAAGTGCCTGTCTAATCAGAGACTCCAGAGCCCTGACAGAAGCCCCTAATGTCAAGGAAATTAACAGCAACATATCTGCAAAGGCATTGCCTCTGCAAGGGAAGCTCGGCTCAGCTTGCAGAAGGAGCCTGTGACTCCCGGCTGAGCCCCAGGTCTCCAACAAAGGAAAGCAGGGAAAGTGTCAATACCAAATGTAGCAATTCACTGATAAATGTATCTATGTACAGGCTCAATGGGAAAACTTTATAAACTCATAAGAAATCACATCATTGTATCAATCTTCTCAGTTCCAATGGCATTAGGACCCAGGGAAGTGAGGTATAAGGGGAAGGGTGAGAGAGCCCACCATAATCCACAGATGTACAGTCCCTTCTGCAGGGCCTTCCAAAAGAGTCATGATGGTGATATCCTGCCCCAAGAGTGTCAGACAGAGAACCATCTCAATCACAATGCCTACTCACCCCATAGCATAGTGGGATGAAGCCCAGACAAGACAAAGGAGTGCAATTGACTTGACTCAGGGACAAGGGAACTGTCAATACTTTCCTTTGCACTGTATTTGAGTGACAGGGGCATGCCTGGATCTCAGGTTCTACCTGAGACCACACTTTTCCTGTGACATATCTATGATGTCTTGATGGTGCTTCTGGAAATGTCTTCTGGGAAACTTTGATGAAGCTAATGTAACGATTGATGGGGACTTCTGGCTGCTTCGTCTTTGTGGTAGTCGGAAGTCATGTTGCAACAATAAAGATCAGGCCTACAGGCTGCTGTTTTGCTTCTATCTCCTGGCTGAAGTCTCTTGCTTGTGACCCCCAACCTGAACCTATGGGAGTCAAGGCTAGGCAATTGTGGGGTGCTCCAAGGACTCCCTTTTACACATAAACTCTGCATAAATTGTGGGCCTACTGTATTTGATCATTGCAGTGCTATTAAACATTCCATAGCTTCTACTGATGAGATTTTCTCTCATCTCCCAACCTCTTTCTATTTATTTTATTTTTCAACACAGCGAACAAGACTGTGATCATGTAAGGAAATTGGGTGTAAGCTTTGGGCCTGTTGTACTGTAAAATGACCAAAGACTGAAGTATTAAGGAAAGCATGGACAATTTCCCAAGTGAACATTTCCCAAGTGTAATTTGGTGGAGTTGTGACAAGTCCCCTCCAGCAGTAGCCCTAGGGAAAACACAACCAACATCAAGACACTCAAAAACCAAAATACCACTGTGCTTCTGTGTGTGTGTGTGTGTGTGTGTGTGTGTGTGTGTGTGTGTGTGTGTGTAGCATTAAAACATCCAAACTACACAACAAGGCCACAGATCAGGGTACCTGGCTCTTTTTTATTCCCAGCAGGACCACTGGTCAGAGATAATGGGAACTGCAGTCCAAAAAGATCTGGGGACCAAGTTTGGGAAACCTTGCCATATAGATAATTAAAAGCCAAAGGCCTGATGAAAAAGGAATTTTTTGCGTGGCACCTAAAGAGATGCAATGGTGGGGCCAGGCAAGAGCCTCCCTGGGGAGAGCAACTTATAAGTTGCTTTGTGTGGATGATAAAGCTGGAAAGGCAAGAGAAGTATTTTGAAAGGTTTTCCATGCAGCAAAAAATCCTTTTAAAAATCCCTTCCTTTAATTTCTTTTTTAAAAAATATATCTATACCTCCACTCTGGCAGATCCTTTGCAAGTCAAAGGACACGATCTTGTGCTCGATTGGGTTGCTGGCTGTGCAGGAATAGGTGGTGTTCAGGGAGGCAGGCAGCAGCGAGAGGCGGAGAGTCTTGCCATCGGGGGAGATCTGGTATCTGTCGGAGTTCCCCAGATCCCGGATCGGGTTTCCTTTCCTCCAAGTGACGTTGACCTGCTCCTTTCCAGGAGAGAGACACTGGAGGGTCACATTGCACCCCTTGGACGTGCTGGAAACCAGCTGGCTCTGTATCCGCGGAGTAGAGACAGGTTCTGGATGCCATTGGTGGGAAAAGATGAAAAATGATTTGTAGGGGATGTCAGCCAACATGAAGTTTGAACAGATGTCACAAAGTCACTCTCATGAATTTGGAACCAGGGGCTCCCTCTTGCTTTCCAAACAGGACATTACATTTCTGACTTCTCACACAGGAGCCAGTCGATGAAAGCTACACTCTGTTTCTAAGCACAGTAATACGTGTACTGCAGAATCCTGCATTTCAGAAATCCCAGTCATGAGCTTGTAATGTTTTAATACATCCAGTATCCAAAGCACAACAGAGGAGGGGAAATAGCTCTCCCATTTCCTCCCAACACCTAAATATTTCTTAGTAATGAGCTGCGGATAATGCTGGTTCTGCTAATCGACCAGATGAAATTAACACATTTCCCTTTTTTATTTTGTGCATAGATGTTAATTTTCATAGGGAAATAAGATCCCAATTTGTCTCCACAGTACTTCCCACACACTTGGGGATACTCAGATGAATTTTTTGATTCTGTTTTTATGGCAGATCCTAAGATTATTGAATTTCAGTAATCCAAAGCTTACTGAAAATACTGCCAAGATCCTTTCCATGGCCATCAAAACTAGGCCACAACTGTTAAAGGAAAGAAGAATTCAGAGTCGAAAGTGTCTGCATTTTTAAAAACTACTTTGGATTGCTCACCAACTCTGCTTTACTTAAAATACATTGTGTGTGTGTACACACATACTCTTCTACTGTGGTTGTCTTGAATATTGAGGGAAGAAATTGTCAAATCTCACTTTCCCAATCTTAAATTCAGTTCCACACATCAGTTTATATTTTTTTATTTAAAAAATCCTAACAAAAATCCACCAGCATTTTAGTGTGAGTTTCTCCTAATATACACATTTTTCCATGCAATTTTCCCTAAAAGGCATTTTGTATGTTAGTTACAGTAAAATATTTGCATTTTTTTTAAAATGGAAAACCTATCCCAACCTAGGCATTTGCTTCCACATTACTTGGTTAAAGAACTGCATTGCAAAATTTAGAGAAGTGCAGATTTTGAAGGATGGCTGTGTTTTGGCACTCACATCCCCCCCCCCGAAATTCTGCATTAATATGAACAGATCCCTTGCCTTGATCACCCTGTCCTGTATCTGATGTTTATGTACTGTTGACTGAAAAAACAAAAGTACGCTATTTCTGGTAAAACAGAGAGAGAGATGGCAATTTCCTTGGGCTAAAAATTGAAATTCTGCTGATTATTCTATTTTTAATATGCATGAGTGGACATTAATTTCCATGAGTCAACATGGAGTATAACTTGGCTGGATGCAGCCTAATAACTCACCATAGACCATGAGGCGGAAGAGCTGGTCCTCAACAATAGCTGGGAATAATTTCACTCGGGCCCCAAAGACACCACTGTCATTCAGCTCCAATGCCTTGATCCTGAGCGTCTCATTGTACATTTCTATCCTCTGCTTAAACCGGTCACCAGGATCAGGCCGTTCGAATTTCCCATCCCGAAACAAAGCCACCAGCAGCGCTGGGCCAGATCCAGCCCGGTAGCTCCACTCAATCTCCTTCAGTTTGGCCTGTGGACCAATATTCACAGACAGGGCCACCGAACCTCCCAGGACCCCGTTCACCTGGCGGGGAGGGGTGTGTGACTGGCCAGCAATGAGGTCTGAGGGTGATACAAAAAGGGAATGGAACAGTAATAATTAGAGAAATGAGATTTGTCCACAAAACATAGGGATTTGTGGGGCATAATTATTTTTCTTCCTAGCCCTAGGCTTAGAGTGTTGGAAGATATAGTGCAGTCTAAAAGAACAGACTTCTTCATGCAGCACATTGTTAAAATATAGATTTTGCTCCCACAAAAGGTAGGTCACCAACTTGATTGAAAACTGAGTCTCCAATGTTGTGATAATACTCACAACCATGATATTTTAGGCAGCAATCCAGCTAGCTGAGTACACAGAGTACCAACCACTTTTTTTTTTACTTAGTAGAAGAATTTCCCATTGAACATACTGTTAAGTCAGATATGAGTGTTCTAAATATCTGTGTTTCATGCTTATAGTAGTAGTAGGGGCTGACACCCCTGCACACTCCATTTGCCAACCCTTCCACGACACCTAGTCAACTCCTGCTCCCTTTACATCTGACCAATTCCCCCTCCCTTTATACACCACCTGCCCGCTCACTTATCCCCTCACAGTTTACCCTAAACTCCCCTCCCCTCAGAGTTCACCCCACCACCCTCTCCTCTCATCTCACCCCAAACACCAACCCTTTTTAAAGGAGGAGGAGAGCGACTTCAGAGAGTGGTTTGACACACTGCCTTCTGAAGTGCCTCCCCCCCTTCATTAAACCTCATAATGCAGGGGGGAGGTACTTCAGGGGGGCAGTTAGACAAACCCCTCTTTGAAGAGCCCCTTTCTGTTAAACAGCTCACATGGCCACACTGCTTGCTTGCTCACCTGCCTGCTGCTCTGCCATGAAGGTGAAGTTGGTGTGGCCTCCTATCAGCAACCGCATGAACTTCAGCATGACGATAACCATACATTTTTATGCATATAGGAAGGAAATACCATCCATAGCAAAAAGCCAGCTAAAGCCTGTGGGCAATCTGATATTTTCCTTTTAAGCATTAAGTCATAAAGCCCACCCACCATCTGGAGACTTTGTTGAACATGTGTTCACATACAGCTTTCTGCACACTTCAGGGAAAGGCTTTCTAGCAAAAAGAATTTGTATCATTTGTTCTGCCAGAGAATCAACTTCTTAACCAATCTTGTCTTGTTCTGGGAATAAGTTAAAACACATATGGGCACAGTGGATGTGAAGATGAAGTTAGGCAACAGGGTGTCACTGTTTCAAGAATCTGGGCAAGGTTTTAGGTACATATGGGCATGTGGCTGTGAAGAGGAGGGCACTCCCCTAGGTGGCGCTGTGTCAAAAATATCTAGACAAGGTCCTAGATGGACAGGAAATGGGATGACCCACTGGCAAATTCTAAAGAAGACCTGGATCTACTCATGACACTCTTTTTTTCATTCTATTCCTTCATCTACTCAGGTCATCTAATAATTATTGAACCTAACAATGTTGACTGTGCTGTTAAGGGCTCATTCACCTGCACACCAGTCAAGCCATCTTTGGCTAGCATTGATTGCCAGTCTGTGTTGACCAGACATTCCACCTATGCAAGAGAAAAAACAGGCAGAATTCAGACCTCAGAATGAAAATATAGGCACATCAGTGGGGGGACCCTTAGCTCTCTATAGGTGGGTCTCTATTGCATACTGAAGTTGGATACATTGCCAAACTGAAATACAGCTATTGGCTCCATCACTGTAAACCGGTGTTGCTTTGGTCCTGATCAATATGAGCTCTGGGTCGTTCCACTTGTCACAGGGGGAGCAATTAAGAAATCCCAGAGCCAGCCTTTTACAGTGTTGCACCATGATCCCATGCAGGTTTCCTGAGAAATAAGTCCCAATGAATTCAGCGGGGCTTAGCTTCCAGGAAAAATATGTGCAGGCTGGAGAAGGAATTTGATCTTTGCAAATTCCATTAAAAAAGCCTGGGTGCTGGAAGAAGCCAAAGGGGACCCATCTAATCCAGCCTCCTGTTCTCACAATTGCCAAATGCTCCCCCCCCAAACCCCCCTAGGAATCTAGATAAACTGCCTCTGGATCTGGAAGCTCCTTAAGAATATGGGAAGAACCTGCTGCTGGATCAGGCCAAAGGAGGCTCATCTAGTTCAGCATCCTGGTCTCACAGTGGCCAACCAGGTGCATCCATGGGAAACCAACCAAAGTAGGATTCGAACACAAGAGCCCTCTCCCCTCCTGTGGTTTCCAGCAACTGGTATTCAGAAGCATTGCTTCCTCTGGCTATGGAGGGAGAACAGGACCACTGTGGCGAGTAGCCACTGGCCTTCTTATCCCCCAATCCAGGTTGATGCCCATCATTACACTGTGAATTCCATCGTTTAACTATCCATTGTGTGAAGAAATCATTTCCTTTGTCTGTCTGTCATGAATCTGCCATCTCTCAGCTTCATTGGATGGCCCCTTTGGGTTTTGGTATCATGGGAGAGGGACAGAATTTCCTTTCAAGGTACTTTATGGTGGATAAATCTTATACATCTCTATCATGTGCCCACTTAGCTGACTTTCTTCCAAACTAAAAAAAAACACAAAAAACCAAATCTGCAACTTTTCCTCGGAGGGGAAGTAATTCAGGCATTAGATCACTGTGCCTGCTGGTCCAACATGATCTGATCTGCCCCTTCTGATCTGCCCCTCCTGCAGGTTGCACCTTAGCCATGCATCCTATTTCACACTTCTCTGAATGCTGCAACGCAGATCTCAGCTCAAGGAACATCAAGGAATGTTAAAAGTATATTTAACAGTGCATAGTTTGGAGATGCACATTTAGAAACACACATTTTGGCAGGCAATGTTTATTTTAAGGGGAATGTGTTTTAAAAGATTTCGCCACTAAAGAGACCGCAGTCTCCACTGACCTACATTCCAAGGAAACCAAACCTGGGTAAATGCCTGGAACCTCTGGACTCCCTCACCAATGGTTCTATTTAAACAAAATTTAAACAAAATGGTTCTATTTAAACACACATATATTGTTATAGATTTAGGGGGGATCCCCCTGAACCCTAGAAATTAATGAATGCAAGGATTGTGGTTATTTGGGGTGGGAAGAGAGAAATATAAGCTGCAGAGGAATTCTTGGGTAGCCTGGGCAAGCTAGGGCCATTAAGGGAGCAATAGAGGGTCACTGAGGGCCCTTTCAGAGCCATTTCCAATTCAAGAGAACTCCTTCCCCCCCCATCCGCCCTGAGGTGAGAACAAAGATGGGGGTTTGAAGGGTTGCCAAGGGGTGTGTGTTTGAGGGGACAGGAAATGGGAGTTTTCAAGCAAGCGTTGCTGGGAGGGAGAAGCAGGGAAAAGAGCTGACATCCATCTTGGGCTGGCTGGCTGAAGGCTATTTGTGCTGCTGTGGGGTACCAGCATCTATTTAAAGGACAATGCTGTGAGATTTGAACCACCTTCATGCAGACTGAAGGTATAAATAGGTGAATGAACCATATTTTTTAAAGCCACGGCAGTTTCCATCGCATCTTCGGTTCTCTAAAGGAGCACAGACCTTGTGTGAGTGCCTGGGACCCTGTGGACTCTTGCCACTGCTCATCAGAGAGAGGGGCAGGCGCCCGGCATTCCCAGATGGTCCTAGATCCAAGTACTAACCAGACCTGCTCCTGCTTAGCTTCCGAGACCAGACCAGGTTGGGCGTGTTCAGGGTAGTGTAACAATATATAACCTGAGCATAAGACAGATCTTGCTTCCCCATTGGGTTTTCAAGTGATCCCCAAACCCAGCACAGAGCCAACATCTCTTTATATCTCCAGCTTCCAGCTTGCTTCTAGCTCAGACCCCACACCCCACTCTCAGGCTATTGTTCTCCTAGCAAACAGCCAGGTGAGGGGATGAATGGAAGGTCCATCCATTGGCATGGAGGTCACCCATACTTTCTTTTGTCCCATGACAATCAAATTGGGAGGGGTGGCTAATACCCCAGAGGACAGGATCACACTTCAAAATGGCCTGAACAGATTAGACAACTGGGCCAAAGCAAACAAGATGAATTTTAACAGGGAGAAATGTAAAATACTACACTTGGGGGGAAAAAATAAATAAATAAAAGGCACAAATACAGGATGGGTGACACCTGGCTTGAGAGCAGTACATATGAAAAGGATCTGGGAGTCTTAGTAGACCACAAACTGGACATGAGTCAACAGTGTGATGCAGCAGCTCAAAAAGCCAATGCAATTCTGGGCTGCATCAATAGGAGTATAGCACCTAGATCAAGGGAAGTAATAGTACCACTGTATTCCGCTCGGGTCAGACCTCACCTGGCATACTGTGTCCAGTTCTGGGCACCACAGTTCAAGAAGGATACTGACAAGCTGGACCGTGTCCAGAGGAGGGCAACCAAAATGGTCAAAGGCCTGGAAACAATGCCCTATGAGGAACGGCTTAGGGAGCTGGGTATGTTTAGCCTGGAGAAGAGAAGGTTAAGGGGTGATATGATAGCCATGTTCAAATATATCAAAGGATGTCATATAGAGAAGGGAGAAAGGTTGTTTTCTGCTGCTCTAGAGAAACGGACACGGAGCAATGGATTTAAGCTACAAGAAAGAAGATTCCACCTAAACATTAGGAAGAACTTCCTGACAGTAAGAGCTGTTTGGCAGTGGAATTTGCTGCCAAGGAGTGTGGTGGAGTCTCCTTCTTTGGAGGTCTTTAAGCAGAGGCTTGACAGGCATTTGTCAATAATGCTTTGATGGTGTTTCCTGCTTGGCAGGGAGTTGGACTGGATGGCCCTTGCGGTCTCTTCCAACTCTAGGATTCTATGAATCAGGATTTCTGCAGATTTACATTTACATTCAGCAGTAAACAGCAGCTTTTCCCATGGAAAGTGGCAGGGACAAGAGAAAATCTTCTCCGACCTGTGCCTAGAAGTCATGAGACAAACAGAAGCATGAGTAGGCCCTTAGTTATAGCTCTTGCAACCTATCTCATTCTTTTGGGATGCCGGTGAGGTCACCTAAACGCCCAGCTAAGACCATTGTCTTACAAAGAAACTCATCTGACTAGTTCAGCAATAGAATCCTATGTTAGAGTCCAACCCTCACTGGGTACAGAACCCCAAGAATTGGAAGGGGCTCAGGGCATCATCCAGACTGCCAAACCCACAACAACAGATTTAAATAGAATTCATATGCAATTTTTGTGTGTGCGGATTTTACAGAAGCGGCCCTGTCACTTATTGCGGGAAAGGGATAAAATGGACTTATCGGCAAACACATGACATAGTGATGTGGCCTGTGCCAACACTGATTTGCCTGTCTCTGCTGCAAACTTAATTTCCATGGGATGGGGGAAGAGAACAGGAGAGTGCGTAATAAGACTGTTTCCAACGCAGAGGCGTGACACAAATCCCAACAGCCTTGAGAGGTCACTGGCGATTCAAGGACCTGATTGCCCTTGGTCAGAGATTGGGACCATCTGCAGCCCTCCAGATGTTGGTGCGCTCCAGCTCCCATCCTTCACCTCTGGCTGTTGGCTGGGATGCCTGCTGTGGGCTTGGAGCCCAACATCTGGAGGACAATAAGATTCCTCATCCCTGGGCAATGAAAAACCTATGTGGGGGTGGAGGGAGGGGAGAGAGAGAGACAGAAAAAGCCATGCACTGCTGAACTTTGCAATTTGGATGATCTCTTCTCCAGAATCTGGATCAAAGCTTCTAGGGGCGCCCCTGGTCCTTTGCCCCCATGTGCCACTCCATGCATGTCGCAGGCCCAGATCCCCTTCTGCCACTTTCTTTCTTAAGCTGTTATGCAACATGCTGGGAAATCTGGCACCCTCCTCCTCCTCCTCCTCCCCCCCCAGCCAGGACCCCCAAAACTTGTCAAATTGCCCCCTACCTCTGTGGTATGACAAAACTGCTGAGTGCGGCCCCGTCTCTCCTGCTGGCATCACAGCTAGAGCTCTCCCTCCTCCTCCTCCTCCTCCCCCCTCCCTGCTGCCGCCTCCACTTTGAGGAAGAGGGAAACAGATGTGGTTTGGTATTAAGAGAAGATTAAATACCCACATCAGAGCTGTCTCTCTCTCCCTACAGCTTCCGCCTGCCAAAATTTATTGTGAGCTGGGCTGTGTTCTGAGTTTAGCTTTCGCTTCCCTCCCCCCCCCCCGATAAAAATAAATCAATAAGTGGAGGGATAAGAAAAAAGGAGAGAGGGGTCAGTTGCAAGGATCCTATTTGCCTGGGGTTTCTTATTTTATTATTTATTAATAATTGCAAAGACCTAATAATTGCCCAAAGACCTTCTTTGATTTCCTTCTGTCTGCATTAAGGATCAGGAACAAATAACAGGCAGTGCAATCTGTTTTTTCTCACCCCGGTTGTTTTAGTAAGGTTCATTTATGCATTGTTTTTCTGTCTCACCTTTTTCTTCTCCAAGGAACTCAAGGTGGCTATTACATGGTTCTTTTCCTCCTTCCTCCTTTAGCCTCCACAACGGTAAGGCTGAGAGGCAAGCTGTGACTGACTCAGGGTCATGGCCAGTGAGCTTCATAGCCAAGTGGGGATTTGAACCTTGGTCTCCCAGGTCCAAGAATGACACTCTGTTGGGGGGGGGATGTCTCAACAAGTAAAATTTATGTGTAAAAATGATGCATGAGACACTGCACTACCTTTGTAACCCAAGAAAATCCTTAATAAAAATAATTTAAAAAAGAATGACACTCTGTTGGTCTATATCTCCATCACATTTACATCCCACCTTTTTCTCAAAGGGGTTCAAGGTGGCATACGTGGTTCTCTCCCCTTCTACATTCACTCGCCACAACAACCCTGTGAGGTAGGTTAGGCAGAGAGACAGTGACTGTCCCAAGGTCCATGTTAAACACAGAAAGTCGCCTTACAGAAAGTCTCATCTAGCCTGGTAGCCTTGTTCTCTAGTCTGCCTTTCATGCTCCATCCTAACATCAGGAGTCAATCCTCTCCCCAGGGTCCTTAAATCTTCTTCTTCTTTTCTGACGCTGTGACTCTTGTCTGGGTTGACCTTAAGGAAGCGATGGATTGTGGAGATGGGGGAGGCAGGAATGAGGGGGGTGGGTAGGTTACTGGGATGAAGAAAATTGCATCCACCATTTATCACAGCTTTATCCCATTTTATCCTGAAGTTGGTTAGAACATTGTAATCTCCACAAATCCCCTGTCCTCAAAGCTGAAAGACATGACTGGTTAGCAGGGGCTTGGAGAGAGGAATGAGTGGGGGGGGGGCACACACACAACTGGTGGATTATTGCAAATAAATAAATAAATAAATAAATAAAGGGCTTAGGAAAGGAACATTGAGAGGCGAAGATGGCAGGCAGTGCAAAGGAGATATGCGCAGATTTGTTGCTTGCACAATTTACATCCTTTCATCCCTCAGTGTAAATGTAAGTTCCCAGGGCAGTATCAGATACACTTACTATTGCATTTATTTATTGCATTTATATATCACTTTTTTTCCTCCAAGGAGCTCAAGGTAGGGGTACATGGTTCTTTCAACTCCTCATTTAATCCCCGCAACAACCCTGTGAGGTAGGTTAGGCTGAGAGCCAACGACTGACCCCCAAGGTTACACCCAGGTCCTAGTGTGACACTCTCACTATGGCATCACAGTGGATAGCAGCTGCTAGACAGACTGATTTCAAAGGACTGTGTCAAACATTAATTTTTCTCAGAGGAGACCCATTGAAATGTGACGAACATAGCTAGATTCAGTCTATTCATTTCAATGGGTCTACTCTCAGTAGATCAAATTGAGAATCTGAGGAACAACAGGCATCCTTGTTGGAAACATCTGCAGCCTTTAAACCTGCTTAATCCTGTGACATTTTATAATACAGATTAGTAATATTCAGTCCTAACAGAAGCAGGAATCACAATCCGCCAAGGTTGTTATTATTACCATTAATCAATCAATTGCCTTCTCAACCACCATCTCAAGGCAATTTATGTATCAGATAATTAAAAAAAAACCCAAAGCAATACATTTAAAACATGATTAAGACCCTAGCAAGTGGAGACTCATGGCAAAGACCCATTTATTCAGCTGGGAAAGTCTGTTGGAATAAACAATGTCTTCAGTTGTTCCCAGAAAGTACAGATTGAGGGCACCTGCCAAGAGTGGGGGAAATGCTAGCAATCCCAGGAACCTTTGCAACTGCAATCCCATGAGTCTTTGCACTGACCTTTGAAGCCTGTGGGGAGCTGAAGTTTGAGAAAGCAGATTTGGAGGAAGCAGGTGTGGTGGGGTTGGATGGATTTTTGGCAGAGTTTGGTTTTTTTAGAAGGTGTTCCCCACTAAACACCATTTCACATATACATGGGGTATCCGGAAACATAACCCCCGTGTAAGTGGGGAAACACCCGTATTGTTTTCATTAAGAGATACTCTTTTATACACATTCATCTACTTGGGGCTGGAGAACTGCACAGCAAAATTTGAAATATTGTTGTTATTTTGAAGGGCAGGTGAGTTTCGATTTGTGTTTTGTTTCAGGAAACGTGAAATAGGCAGAAGTTGGCATTGCAATACGAATGAAACTGGATTTCTCCCTCATCCTTTCCTGAAAGCCTCACAACTATAGTACGTTATAAGTGCTCTCATGGGTTAGATGCATGAATGGTTGCCGTCAACTGGCAGATGTTCCGATATGTGGCAAGGAGAAATAATTGTAAGCTGTGGGGTCAAGAGGTCTTGAGATGCAGTAAATTTGCGTCATTCCTTTGAAAAGCTCAAACACCAATCAGGGTGGGCATTCTCAGCCTTAACAGGTCAGCCCTACCACTAGCCAGAGTTGAGATAGATGGCTTTTCCTCCTGAACCCACCTGAACTGCCCTCAGTTGAGAGACAGAGTTGTGTGTACCTCATGGCCTGTTTTGCACCTCCCTCATCTCATCTCCTGCCCTTGGATGCATTGGAAAATGCTGTCCTACTGTCAGTGTTTAATAAGATTCAGCTGCTCTACATTGAAAGAGGTGGAAGATGCCATCTTGGTTTTGTGCCTCAGGTGGCAAAATGTCTTGCACCAACCCGGAGCATTATTTAGAGCTGCTATTATTGTTCATTATGAAAATGTCTATTCTGCCCTTCCATAGGTTAGGTGCTATTACACCTTCAAGTTAAAGCTTTTGAGGTCTCACAGCTCCCAAGCAAGGTACAGTACTGTGAAATTGGTAAGTCTAAGAATAGGCTGCACTTTAGCAGGGTAAGAACACAGCAATCATTAGAAATTTTCACATCTCTAAATATTTTAAGGCAGTTTTTCAACCAACAATTACAAAACTGAAACTTTTTGGGGAATGTGTGCATAATAAATAAATATATTAGTGCCAAAAACATATGAAAAATTATCATGTTTGGGCCAATTGCTTGCAAAAAAATTGTACCTTAGTCAAAACTGCATACAAAATATGGAGAAATACATGAACTTTTTAAATTAAACAATGCAAATTTCTGCAGAAATGTGGAGGACTCCATTTAAGGTTGAAAAATTGAGAGAATTGAAGTTAACAGATCTAATGATCCCTGCTTCTAAATGATTAAGAAAAGAAAAGAACTCAGGCTGAATACCAAGAATTAGTAATAGGAATGAACTGAGCAGTAGATGAAATGACAGGTGGTTGAGGAAATGTTAATTTTGCACACACTTCACATTACATTCCTTACAGAAAGTGTTTCTGGAGCAGAGATCTCTTCCTCCCTGGAGTGTCTCTCATGTGCAAGTTATTTGGAGCTGTAACATGTGGTTATGTGCTAATAATATCCAGCCACCTTTGCTACCAAGTTGCCTCTGCAAGCAAAAATGATGGAGGAGAAGGAGGAGGAGGATAGAATCTAAATCAGAGAGGCAAGAATTAGGGAGAGTTCTTTTGCATGTCATTGCATAGCAGATGCAAACTTTCATTTCCATCACCGGCGTCCCGTGGAAACAATGTCAGGCGTGATCCTGTTACGAGTCACTTTGAAATGAACTGAAGCTGCACGTTAGTGTAAATACAACTGGTGTGTGAAAATTGCATGGTGAACTGTGCCCTTTGGTTCTCCCCAGTGCAGACCAGGTTATTTATTGATTTAAATCTGGTTACTGAATTTTTATAAATAAGGATCTGGCAAGGCAGTAAGTCAATGGAACTGAGAGACAGCCTGGTTCAAGGCTCCGTAGGAACTATATGGGAGGCATGATTATAGGGGAGTGGGGGGAATTCATCTGAACGCAGACTTTTACTTGCCCACAAGCTCCTTGCGTACCGCTGGAAGATATTTTAAGCTGAAATAAATCCGCACTTCTTTTCTAAAACAAATGCTCAAGGCAGCAACCCAAGTGTGCTCATGCCCACAACTCAAAAACAGTAGAAAACGAGCAAGACCACAACCACAATTTTTAAGCCACCCTGGAAGTGTTCCTCGCAAATCTGATCCTATGCGAGTTTACTCAGAAGTAAGCCTTGCCATTTTCAGTGGGGTTGCCTCCCAAGTAAAGGATGCAGAGGCTACCCCAGAGTGCATTTAGCAACTGCCAATAGTCCTGTATGCTAAAAGCCATCAATAGAATTACAGCAAAAGTTTCACACAAGGTCAGGTTTTTATTCCAGCCTCCCCCCCCCCAAACATGGGTGCACCGAGTTGTGCCTATAGGGTGGCCTGGGGGAGGGGGATACACTCTCACCTTGGTTAAATCATCTCACCTCCAAACACCTGGTCTCCACACACACGCACCCATCCCCCAGGGATCTTCTGTGTCTTGCACACAGGTCTAATTCACTTACCTGTTAAGAAGCCGGCGAGTGTCAAGAGCAATAAAGCGAGAGCATTCTTTCTGAGCATTGCCCATTTCATCTCCATTTCCTCCCTGCCAGGTTCCTCTTCGCCCTGCCTGTCTCTAGAGCATCTGCTGGGGAGGTGGGGAGTTGCCACAGGGAGCAGCACATCACGGAGTCCTTGGAGCTCTCTCTCTCTCTCAGCTACAAGTGTTAATTAGCATCCCTTAACTGATCATAATTATTGTTTGCGACTCTTCAATAGCAACTGAGTTCCTGAACGGATCTGTGTGTGTGAGAGAGAGAAAGACACACACTCTCCCCCTCTTCCTCTCCCTCTCCCCCTCTCTCTCTTGTGCGTGAACAGAGTTTCAGTCCCGGGCGGCGTGGATTATCACCAGATGACGATTTAATCGGAGGGTTCGGTGCGAGCCGGCACTGATGTCGCATCTCATCAGGAAATCCTTCATCAGGGCAATTAAACGATCTCTTCCCCCCCAATGTAAGAACAGGGGCCTGACCAAATTCCTGCTCAGACTTGAATCTCGGAAGGAGACCAGTTGCTGGGAAGCACAAGGCGGGGGGAGTCCAGCTGCAATCAGGGCCTGCTCACCGATTAACCATCGGGGCATCTGGATCCATGGATCAGCAAACTTTTTCAGCAGGGGGCCGGTCCACTGTCCCTCAGACCTTGTGGGGGGCCAGACTGTATTTTGAAGGAAAAAAATGAACAAATTCCTATGCCCCACAAATAACCCAGAGATGCATCTTAAATAAAAGGGCACATTCATCTCACGTAAAAACACCAGGCAGACCCCACAAATAACCCAGAGATGCATTTTAAATAAAAGGACACATTCTACTTGTGTAAAAACATGTTGATTCTCGGACTGTCCGTGGGCCAGATTTAGAATGTGATTGGGCCACATCCGGCCCCCGGGCCTTAGTTTGGGGAACCCCTGGGTTAGCCACTGTGTGAACAGGATGTCAGACTAGATGGGCTTCCTTTGGCCTGACCCATCAGGCGGGATGCTATTGTGTTCTAATGTTAAGATTAATGCTAATGTTAATGGGGAGGGGGGACATCACAGTGAGCCCTAAACAGCACAGGGGCCCAGCCTTCCAAATTCACACTTCTCTGAATTTTGCAAAGAACTTCTTCCAGCTAAGTGATTTGCATAAACTGAGATACCGGGTGCATTCAAATGCATCTATTAGCACCAAAGTGTGTTATATTAGAGGAAGATGCATCTGGAGAAATTTCTGGCAATATGGTGTTGGATTTTCATGAAGACTTAAAAAGATTTGTAAACAGATGTGGAAATGCAGAGGATGGAATTTTAGGTTTGGGGTAAAAATGAGAACTGAGACGAATGGCAATTGATGGATTTTTCTATCCTGAACTGCAGGTGTTGGGGACTGAACCCAGAACCTTCTGCATGTAAAGCTGATTCCTTTTTCTTTTTTGCATTCATATCCCACCTTATTTCTTAAAAAAAGAATATATATATATATATATATATATATATATATATATATACAGAGAGAGAGAGAGAGAGAGAGAGAGAGAGAGAGAGAGAGAGAGAGAGAGAGAGAGAGATATGAATAAAATAAGGATCTGGCAAGGCAGTAAGTCAATGGAACTGAGAGAATTTTTAAAATTTTGTTTTAAGAAATGAAGGACCTTCTGCATGTAAAGCTGATTACTTATTTATTTGTTGTGTTTCTATCCCACCTTTTCCTCCAAGGAGCTCACAGTAATGTACATGGTTGTGGCCCTCCATATTTTACCACACAACAACCCTGTGAGGTAGGCTAGACTGAATGACAGTGACTGGTCCCCAAGGTCACACCCAGTGAGCTTCATGGCTGTGTGGGGATTTGAACCCTGGTCTTTCCCGTCTCCTAGTCTGGCACTGTAACCACTGCGCCACATTGTCTCTCCCACTGACCTATGGCTCCTCCCCCCAGATCAGCCCGCCCACTTCACTGTCCTCACTTCTCAACCTGCCCAAAAGCAGGTCTTGTGTGTCCCAGACTTGGGGTTGAGGAAGTGACAAGCGCTGCTGTTCAGAAGGTATCGAAGCATCTTCTATTTTTGTGTTTGGTGGTGGAGGAGGGAGCAAACAAGGCTTGGCTTCAAAAAAAGAGAGAAGAGGGTGGAGAATGAGAAGAGAGAGAAAGAACATAATGACTTGTTTTGTTTCGTGAGGAAAAGCAGCCCCAAGAGTGGGCATGTCAGCAAGCAGCTGGGTTCTGTTTTTACCCTGGAAAGCAAGGAAAGGTGATTCACGAGAGATAATGGTTGTGCGACTCTTTTCTTCTTCTGCTCAAATAGCAGTTTCTATGGAGAAAAGTAAAAGATTCAGTTCCCACTAGGGGCGGGTAAATCTGTCCATTACATGTTACATCAGTGAAAAGGATCTAGGAGTCTTGGTGGACAACAAACTTGACATGAGTCAACAGTGTGATGCAGCAGCTAAAAAAGCCAATGCAATTCTGGGCTGCATCAATAGGAGTATAGCAGGGGTGTCAAACTCAAATTCATCGGGGGCCGCATCAGCAGTTTGGCCACCCTCAAAGGGCCGGTTGTATCTCAGACTTTTAAGCAGAATAATAAGCAGATCCCCCCCCAATAAGCAGACCCCCCACATACATCATATGTACTTACAGTACAGGAGAGAAGGGTTCAGGCACCAGTACAAAAGTCTGCGTAAAACCACCATTAAACAATACAAGTTGCAGTACAGTACTAAGATTTGGAGACTATCATCCATGCTTTTGTAACTCAGCCAGGAGGATGGAAGCTGGGGTAGATAGCACAGCCCCCACCCGCGACACAACACCCCCCCAAAAAAATACCCCAAAGGCCACCGCGTGTTCTATGGCCAGCAACAGAAAACTGCAAGGGGACACTGAAGTCAGGGCTCTGCTAACAACCAAAGGAGAAAATTGGAGGCTGGTAAACATTTCCAATTAGTTTTGCCAGACTGGAGAGGGTGTGCGTGGACGTGGAGTGTGTTCAAGATAAAGATTGAGAACCGGCTGAGGCGCACCGTTGCCGCTATTTCTCATCCTTATCCTCCCCCCCCCTTGTGAATGAACCCCCTTGAACCCGAAGAAACGGGGCCTGACACACGCACACACACACGCCAGCAGCTTCGGGGAAGGGGGAAGAAAGAAAAGGGGCTTCCCTTTTTTACCCAGGGCCGGTGCTAGGGTTATTTGCGCCCTAGGCGAGATCACCTTCTGGCGCCCCCCCCCCCAATTTCCCAGAGTTGTTGCGGCTTGGGGGGGGTAATTTTTTCTATGCGTAGGCTTCGTCGAGCGGCTTTTTAGCTGCTTGAAGAGGGAGCGGGCATTGCTCTGTTGGGTCCTGAACACTTCGTTTGCTGGCGTGGGGAGCGGGAGCGCTTTAGCGGCCGGTCTAATTTTGATCCTTTGCCTTGTTTCCAGCGCTCTGGGCGGCGGGGTGCCGTTTTCTCGCGTTTCAGGCCATGTGGCCAGGCTTAGGGCTGGCTCATGGCGCCTTTGGAGGGGTGCTTTTGGGTGAGGAGGCCTCCACTCCCTCCCCCTCCTTTGTTTGAGTCCGTTAGTAGCCGCGGCTTGAGCCCGCTTGTCAGCGGTTCGCCCGGCTTTTCCTTGTCACTGTCAGCGCTTTGACAGCCGCCAGTCAGCTGGGCGGTGGGGAGGCTTTTCGGGCCTGCTACAGGCCACGCGTCTGAGCCTGGGTCTCGCTCGTGGGCGCCCACCGCAACTTTGCGGCGTCGCGCCTTTTCTTGCAGGGAGACCTTGGTGGCGGCGCTAGGGCTTTGCGGCCGCTAGCGGGGGGCTGTTTTTCGGAACGTCTCCTTGCCGTCAGTGCTGCTCGCCAGGAGCGCCCTGCCTCCTCCCTCCCTGTCTCTCTCCCTCCCTTCTCCCGCAAGGAGAACACCGATGGCGGCGCAGGGCACAAGCCACATGGCTCCAGCGGGGCAGGGCGGGGAAACAACCCCAGAGGCCTCGGCCGGGAAGCCCTGATGCAGCCAAGGCCAGGCGTGCCAGCTAGCACTGTCTTTCCCTCTTTGGAGGCGCGCGCGCAGGAAAGAGAGAGACGAGGACGGAACCAGACTCTCCAAACATAGGCGCACGTAGGGGCGGCTACCCAAGCGCGCTTCTCCGTCTGCGATCGGGCGCTGCCCTTCCGCGATTGCACTGCGCTCAGCTTCCCCCAGGCCCGAGGGGCCTCGGCCCGGCTGCAGCGCGCCTCTCTCCGTGTGCTCCGGCGCTGCGCCACCGAGGAAGGCTCTCTACTCCCGCGGCCTGTGCAAGTTCTAATCTGGGAAGCGAGCGCCGTGCCGCTGTGGTTTACCTGGCCATCGGGGGCGCCAAAGAGCGGCTTCAGGCAGCTCGCCTCTCCGGAGGCGCAGAGCTGAGAGGCGCGGCGAGGTGGCCCCAGGCTCACGCTCCCCGCGTGCCCCTCCTGCCTCGCCTCACTCACGAGGGGCAGCGGTCAGCCAATTTTACCTTGCATGGGCGGTGAAGGCAGTCTCCATGTCGCTGCCACTTTCTTCCCGCTCTCGGCCACTCAGTGGGAAGGAAGGGGCGGCGCCCAGAGGAGCCCACAGCTTCTGATTGGCTGCAGGAGATTTCTGTAGCCAATCAGAAGCCGTGCTGGAAGGGGCGGCGCCCAGCGGTGCCCGCAGCTTCTGACTGGCTGCAGGAATCTCCTGCAGCCAATCAGAAGCTGCGGGCGCCTCTGGGCGCCACCCCTTCCTTCCCGCTGAGCAGCGGCGGCCTCAGAGGAGGATCGCCTCCTGCATCGTCCTCCTTCCCCAGCCCGGGCCCAGAGACAGCCCTGCAGGCGGCGGCGGGCGGGCTGGCCTGCGCTGCTCAGCGGGAAGGAAGGGGCGGCGGGCCACATGACGAGGTCTGGCGGGCCGGATTTGGCCCGCGGGCCTTGGGTTTGACACCCGTGGAGTATAGCATCTAGATCAAGAGATGTAATAGTACCACTGTATTCTGCTCTGCTCAGATCTCACCTGGAGTACTGTGTCCAGTTCTGGGCACCACAGTTCAAGAAGGATACTGACAAGCTGGAACGTATCCAGAGGAGGGTAACAAAAATGGTCAAAGGTCTGGAAACGATCCCTTATGAGGAACGGCTTAGGGAGCTGGGTATGTTTAGCCTGGAGAAGAGAAGGTTAAGGGGTGATATGATAGCCATGTTCAAATATATAAAAGGATGTCATATAGAGGAGGGAGAAAGGTTGTTTTCTGCTGCTCCAGAGAAGCGGACACGGAGCAATGGATTCAAACTACAAGAAAGAAGATTCCACCTAAACATTAGGAAGAACTTCCTGACAGTAAGAGCTGTTCAGCAGTGGAATTTGCTACCAAGGAGTGTGGTGGAGTCTCCTTCTTTGGAGGCTTGACAGGCATATGTCAAGAACGCTTTGATGGTGTTTCCTGCTTGGCAGGGGGTTGGACTGAATGGCCCTTGTGGTCTCTTCCAACTCTATGATTCATTTTCTTGATATTAAATTCAATTATCTGTTTTTCCACAATTTAATGCACATGGAAATTCAACAGCCTTTTCGGGTGACTCTCTCCTCATATGCAAGTTTTTTGGATGTGGTTGTTTCAATGATGATGATGATGATAAGTATACGCCACCCATCTGGCTGGGTTTCCCCAGCCACACTGGGTGGCTCCCAACCGAATATTAAAACACAATACAGCATTAAACATTAAAAACTTCTAAACATCTTAAATCTAATGCATCTTTGCATGTTATATTCACTCATAAATGCATTTTGATGCACAGTTTTGATGTTGAGGCCCAGCCCCACATGACGTACCAGCTCTGAGGGGCAAGCAAGAGGGCAGGGCTGCCCTGGGCCAGAAGAAACAGGGAGTGAAGCAGAGCACAAGGAGTCTTGATTTTTTAAAACTGTTTTGTGCATCCATGTCTAATCTTGCTCCTTTCTAAAAGTTATTTATTGATGTGTGTTTTTCTTTTCGTAAATTGTTGTTGTTGTTGTTGTTGTTGTTAACATTGTCCAGGCAAATCTTCGATCTCAGGTCACACCTGGGGCAAGGAGTTGTTGAGGACCCTCAATGGCTCTCTATTGTAACGCAAACAGCTCTGCTCAGGCAGCCAGACTGGTTTGCTTAAGTTGCAGGTAGGTAGCCGTGCTGGTCTGCCGTAGTCAAAACCAAATAAAAAACTTCCTTCCAGTAGCACCTTAGAGACCAACTAAGTTTGTCATTGGTATGAGCTTTCGTGTGCATGCACACTGTATCTGAAGAAGTGTGCATGCACACAAAAGCTCATACCTATGACAAATTTAGTTGGTCTCTAAGGTGCTACTGGAAGGATATTATTTTTATTTGGTTTGCTTAAGGCAGCCCAGGAATTCCTTTGCAGCTTATATTCTTTCTTCATATCACAAATAACCCCAAATCCTAGCATTTATTAATTTTATAGAAACAAGAATCGCCTAACAAGAATCACTTAACATACAGGGAAACTAAATATTTACTCTATGAGCTTTTAAAGCTGCAAATGTATTTATAATATCATTATAACAGAGTTTAGAAGCTAGCATATACTGATGATACTTAAGTTGGTTAGTTGCTGTTTACTTATTGTGCTTCGGAGATGCATTTTTATCAGTTTTAGTTTGCTAAAACTCCTTTCATTTGAGGCAACTGAAAATGGCATTGTGAGAAAGATATTTAAAATAGTAAAATTGTCTGTGTATGTATCTGGCATTCATTCTAAAGTAGATCTCCTCAGAGAGTAATAGATCATTTGAAGAATCCTAAGAAGTATTATGACTGTATGACCAAAGGGAAAATGCAAAAGTTAAAGTAAATTGTTTGTCTAAAGTAGAGTTTCCATGTACAGGAATTGTCTACCTGAGGTTTCCATAAGATCATCCCAAACCCTCTGACTAGAAAGTGAGAGAGCAGATCTAAAAAACTCATTTTGTTCATAGGATAGGCATTACTCAACCTTGACTCATACTTTTAAATACTTGTTAAGTGATTTTATGGGAGAGCAAGTATGTCACATGGTTCATTTTTATGGCTTCCCAGTCGTTAGCCTTACATTTATATGCAACGGCTTGACGGGCCGTTGGCACCTGTTCTGTGTTGTAGTTTGCAGGTAGCAAAGGAATGGACTGCAAATGGACTGCAGTGTTTCCCTCTCCAGGAAACACTGAAAGCTCCCTTCATTCCCAGAGAGACCTGGCCATGAAAGTCACTCACAGAAGCTTGCTAATCCTTCTTGGCTTCCATCTGTTGATCTTCTCTGCCTTTGGTAAATCCTTCAGTGCTGGCACAGAGGGAGGGGAAGTTCAGTTCGCAAAAACAACAGGGGACCTGAAACAGCACCCTCAACAATATTTTCCACCCTCTTTCTCTCCCTAAAGGCACTTTTAGTCAAGCAGCAGAGAATCCAACCCATCGGCTGAAGAGAGTCCAGCGAGGAAGAGTGGACATCATTCATTCCAGAAATGGTAAGCACTATTGCCTTTTTGAATCCAGAGATGGGGAAACTGGAGAAGCCAGATATCATCTACTGGGTATCAGGAGGAGATTGTTGAGGACATGTCAAGGATGAGGCAGGGGGATTTCAGCTACAAGAATGAATGGCATGTCCTTGTAGCACCTACAGTAGTTAAACTATGGAACTCATTCCCTGAGGTGACCGTGATGGCCACCAACCTTGACCACTCCATATTTGGCGGCCGTAATGCTTCTGAACACCAGTTTCTGGAAATCACAGGGAGAGTGCTGTTGCGCTTGTCAGTTTCCCACAATGTGAGAACAGTATGCTGGACTAGATGGGCCACTGGCCTGATCCAGCAGACTTTTCTTATGTGAGGGAGTGACTGTGAATTTCAGGCACAGGTTTGGACATCAGTTTGTGGTGGATCTGATAACGCATTCTGAGGGCCACGTTTCTTCCAGGCCAAAGGCAAAATTTGGCAGAGCAACAAATGTGCATTCAACCTTTTTTTGAGTAGGCTAGTTTCTACACACACACACACACACACACACACACACACACACACAGGCACACACACACGGGCACACACACACGGGCACACAGGCACTCATGTACCCCTCTCTATCCTGCATCCAAGCAAGCAATTGTCATTATCAGCGTTCAAAGATACAACCCAGAAAGCCAAAATGTACTTGAGTGAGGGCATGGAGCAGACTTGAAAGAGTCTGAAGGTCCAACTAGAGAGACCTGGGGCATGAGGTTCCCCATCACTGCCTTATAAAGTTAGTAACAACCGCTGAAGCACAAACTTCATGTAACTTTCGTTTGTATTGAACAGAGCCAGTGCCAGCACCTCAGATACTCCCCAAAAACATCTCCAAGACTCCAGAAGGCTGCAATGTGACCCTGCAGTGCATTGCATCCGCAGAGGAAAAGTTTGTTGTCTCCTGGAAAAAAGAGAATCCCCCAAGGACCTTAGCTGGAGGTTTAGGTGAATACCAGCTTTCCCACAACGGTAGGGATCTCCATGTCTCCTGGCGAAAAGGTTCCAATGACTCCACGTTCACCTGCACGGTCAGCAGTTCTTCAGATCAAAAGGAAACTTCAGTTGACATGCTCAAAATCTGCACAAGTGATAGAGGTGAGAAATGTATTCTCTTTCCCCCCCCCCCCAACACATTTTGAGAGGCATTGCTTGGGGTGGTGAACACTTGGGGTATCTCTAAAAATCAGGGAATCAAGGAGAAGTGCTTGGGCATGCAGAGCCTTTGTTTTTTTGAAACTAAATGGAAACAGGAATGGAAAACCTCCATACTTCTCCTGGAAGTTGTGACAAGCACAGAAAAGACCCACCATTTCTCAGGTACACAGGAAACTGCCTTGCACGAAGTCAAACCATCTAGTTCACGATTGTCTACACTGACTGGCAGTGGCTCTGCAAGGTTTAAGGGTGAGAGTTTCTCCCAGCCCTTTTCTGGAGATGGGGTTGAGCCTGGGACCTTCATCCATTGAGCTATGGCCCTTACCCCTTCTCCTCCCAATCTCCCTCCTCCATTCACAGAAATAGAGGCAAATGAATTTGTAATAATAAATATTGCAGGAAGATACTCACACACTCTGGGCCCATTGGGCTCATCCTGCAGCCAGGCTCTTCTTAAGTTCTTCTGGAACCTCCAGCGGCAGATCTGCACTCATGGCTTTTAACATTACGGAAGGGCTAAGGAATGGTTTTGATTAACATAGATGGACACAAGATGTCCTACAGTTTACATTCAAAATGTGTTATTACCATGTCTTTTTTATCGCTTAGTTTTTATTTATTTATTTTATGCTGCAATATTGGTGAAACACTGCTTATATATCCCTATGTAGCATTTTACTTTTTATTTTATTTTACTGAATTCAAACTCTGGCCCCCCTCCCACGGTATTCGAAGGGAGGTGTTCAGGGAAAGAGGGAGGAAGAAGTAAAATATGGCACCAGAGGGCAAAGCAGAGCAACCAGTGACCAGCACCAGAGAAAGAAAGAGTGTTTGGGGAAATGGTGTGGGTAGGTATTACTTATATTTGACCCCCCCCCAAAAAAAGCCAAGCTAAAAAAAAACATTTTAATTAACAAGTGTGCCCTGTGACATTTTAGAATGGCATATCTAATATTGTTTTAATAGAAGGGAAATAACATTAAACAGGTCAGTGTAGATCCACCCCGGGCCTGGAGGCAGTCTGGCTAGATTCCCAGGTTCTTTGGGGTATTCGTCCACTGTGAGAACAGGATTCTAGACAAGATGGGCTCCCTTTGGCCTGATCCACCTGCAGCCTGGCTTTTCTGATATAGTTAAGAAATGCACTCTTGAAAGATACATTTAGGATGGCCTTAAAATGAGTTTAAGAGGCCTTAAGAGGAAATTGGACAAATTCATAGAGGAGTAGCTGTTGGCAGCTACTACTGATGATAGCTCTTCTAATGTTTTCATGCCTCTTGGCAACATTCCGCTTAATTTCACCAGCTCATTTTCCCACTACAGTGTGACCGAGTGATTTTCTGAAATAACCATTGGAGAATTGTAGAAATCGTTTTATCGCCTTCAGTTTGCTGAATTTGTCCATATAAAATGAACCAGACCCTGAGATCATCATCTGAGGCTCTTTGCGTGCCTCTTCCACAAGAGGTCCAGAGGGTGGCAACACAAGAACAAGCCTTTTATTGTGCAATGCTCTCTCTAGGAAGTCTCACCTGGCATCTTCATTAGGTATTTTTAGGTGCCAGGTGCAAACATTCCTCTTATCCCAGGCCTTTGGATAATTAAACAATCTATATCTATTTTTGAGGTTCTTGATGCGGGTGGCACTGTGGATTAAACCACAGAGCCTAGGGCTTGCCAATCAGAAGGTCAGCGGTTCGAATCCCTGTGATGGGGTGAGCTCCCATTGCTCGGTCCCAGCTCCTGCCAACCTAGCAGTTCAAAAGCACATCAAAGTGCAAGTAGATAAATAGGTACCGCTACAGCAGGAAGGTAAACGGCGTTTCCGTGCGCTGCTCTGGTTTGCCAGAAGCGGCTTTGTCATGCTGGCCACATGACCTGGAAGCTGTACACCGGCTCCCTCGGCCAATAACGCGAGATGAGCGCCGCAACCCCAGAGTCGGTTACAACAGGGGTCCCTTTACCTAACCTTGGCATAAGGAAAATGTGTTGAGATGTTTCCTGAAATGTGTTTTACATGCAACGTTATTTGTGACCAAAGTAACACCACAATGTGTCCTCTCCTCCCCCCTCTCAGCTTAGAATCTGAAAGACAAGAAGGGTGGGCATCTATAATTGCTTCCAGAAGAAAGATAATAAAATATTTGTCAATAAATTTATCAACTAGATTTCTTTATTTAAGCTAATTGCCAGTAACTTCATCCTTGGCATGCTTTGGAAAAGCGTAGAATTTATATTTCTCTACTAGACCTGACCCCCTTTTCTTGAAACAGTCAGAATCTTCTACCAGCTTCCTGAAGGAGGCAGTCGGTCCCCTTCTGACTCGCTCTCCCTAGCCAGGCTGAAGAGGGGAACCTTTTGGACTCTATGGCCAAGTTTAAATAACATCAGCTAAAATGCCAGTCATATTGCCGAGGGTGGGGTGGGCGGGCAGTTTTCATGACAGTATATTCCAAGAGACTCTTATTGTACATTGCAGGTGGCCTTGGACAAATTATACGTTGGGAGTTCATGTTAATTCTTCTTCTCCCCGTTGTTGCCTGTTTATTGGTGGTCACAATAATCATAGTGAAGAAAAGAAAATCCAGGAGAAAAGAGAGAGATGGAGCCACCTATGTTTATCCCCAGGTGAGATGTGCCACCTCTATTAAGTCTGACTCATGTCCTTGCTCAGGGCTGGGGCATCTGCTTGTTTGCCCCTGTTCCTCATCCTCCTGACTCCCAGCTTCCACTTTCTCCCAGCTCTCCTCCTCCTCTGGACTGTGTCCTGTCTCCCACCACCACCACCAACCTGGGTCCAAACTGTCCTCTCCTGAACTTTCCTTTGAGGCCTCTTGGTCAGGCAATTTCCGGCACTCCTCCTCATCTATCCCTACAATCGTACGGATCTGTGCATCCTACTAGCAATTTGTGGAATATGGAGTTTGTCAGGTTCTTGTCACTCCAATAGGTAAAAAAGGTAAAGGATCCCTGGAATGTTAAGTCCAGTCTTAAGGCGACTATAGGGTTGTGGCGCTCACCTTGTTTTCAGGCTGAGGGAGCCAGTGTTTGTCCACAGACAGCTTTCTGGGACATGTGGCCAGCATGACTAATCTGCTTCTGGCACAACGGAACACCATGACAGAAACCAGAGCACACAGAAACACCGTTTACCTTCCTTCCACAGCAGTACCTATTTATCTACTTGCACTGGCGCGCTTCCAAACTGCTAGGTTGGCAGGAGCTGGGACAGAGCAATGGGAACTCACCCTGTCATGGGGATTCGAACTGCTGACCTTCCGACTGGCAAGCCTAAGAGGCTCAGTAGTTTAGACCGAAGCGCCACCTGAGTCCAATAATGTTGTTTAAAGGATAGGGGGCCCAGATGTTGCCACAACTCCCAGAACAGATGACCCTTCTTCTCTGCCTCCCAAATTGGTTGGAACCAATGACATGTGCAGTGGGAAAGGAGGGATCCAGGTCAGCCACAAGTAAGCACAGTAAAGGATGCCAATACAACAATTACACATTCCCAACTTTCAGCAGTTTATAAGCCAACCTTCAGATGTGGAACAACATTGCCTATGCAGATGGGTGATCCAGCAGTAAGTAGAAGAAAACTCCCCAAATACTTGAACTTAGCAGTATAGTTAAGCCGTCTGACCTTCTCAGATCAAACTGGGCCTGGTTAGGGCTTAAGGTAAACCACGTCCGGGGTTTAGGTGGCCTCCAGTGCTCAGAAACTCTTTCAGGAGCTGCACACCAGAGTTTACTGCATTGTGTTGTTTAGCTTTGTCCTCTTTCTCTCTGAACCTGCAGGTTGACTGGGACAGAGAGGGCTGTTCGGTGAGGCCAGAACTGCCATCCTGTGAATCCCCAGAACGAGGCCCTGTGTGTTGTCCCATAGACAACTGTTACAGCAGGAATCACAGGCGTCGTTGGGACTATGGAATGCACTGGTCGTTTGGGGACGAAGGGGCCCCTGAGTTATGCTGCTGCTTTGGGGTTCGAATGCGTCCCTAGTGGAACCTCCAAGTGTCCCTATTTTCCAGCAACAGTCCCAGATTTACGGAAGCTGTCCCAGTTTCTGAAATGTCCCACTTTTCCATAGGACGTCCCTATTTTCATCAGAGAAATGTTGGAGGGTATGGAGTTATGCAACTCCTGAGCCAAGGAGATAAGTAACTATACAGCCTCTAGAAGGCACCTGAAGGCAGCCCTGCATAGAAATGTTTGTAAAGGTTTAAAGTTTTATTTTACACACACACACACACACACACACACACACACACACACACACAGAGAGAGAGTGGTACCTCGGTTTAAGTACACAATTGGTTCCGAAAGTCTGTACTTAACCTGAAGCGAACTTTCCCATTGAAAGTAATGGAAAGTGGATTAATCCATTCCAGATGGGTCCGCAGATTACTTAAACTGAAAGTACTCAAACCGAAGCGTTCTTAAACCAAGGGTGTGTGTGTGTATGTGTGTGTGTGTGTGTGTGTGTATACACCCACCCAGTGTGTCTGGGGCAACCCAGTCAGATGGGTGGGGTAGAAATGAATGAATGAATGAATGAATGAGAAAGATGTCCCTGTTTTCATCAGAGAAATGTTGGAGGGTGTGTCCTAGAACCAGAACAGAACCTTCAGAAAAGAAACTCCCTGAAAGCCCTCATTGCCTACAGAAACATTGGTATAAAAAGGTCCCAGGCCAGGCCAAAGAATGAAGACAGTGGCCTTCCTCTGAATCACTGCTAATCACCCATCCTGTTGCCAATGAAGCAAAACATCACCATGGATATTTGAATGGTTTTGGGCAGGGCCATTTAACCAATATTTTCTGCTCCAGGGTGAGTTGTTACACCAACCACTGCTCCCCCATGTTTTGCCACTTGCAGGTGGAATTGCAAAGTAGCAATCAAAATCTAAACATATACCGTTCAACAACCTTTATTGCTTTTTTGTAAATTCTAAGCCCCTGAATGAACTAAGAACCAAATACTGTAAAACGTTTAGGTACAGTGGTACCTCGGTTTATGAACACAATTGGTTCCAGAAGTCTGTTCATAAACTGAAGCGTTCATAAACTGAAGCGAACTTTCCCATTGAAAGTAATGCAAAGTGGATTAATCCGTTCCAGACGGGTCCGCGGAGTACTCAACCTGAAGCGTACTTAACCTGAAGCATGGGTGTAATTGGTTCTAGAAGTATGTTCATAAACTGAAGTGTTCATAAACGGAAGCGAACTTTCCCATTGAAAGTAATGGAAAGTGAATTAATTTGTTCCAGGTGGGTCTGCCGCGTTCGTAAACCGAAAATTTGTAAACCGAGGTGTTCATAAACCGAGGTTCCACTGTAAATGTATTTTGGATGCAAATTTCAAAGCTGAGAAACATCCAACTATAAAAGCTGGATTGTAGATTGCCGCTTCCCATTATTCCCAAAGGTCACAACTTTTCTCTTGTCTTTTTTTCCACGCTCTCGCTTCATGAAGGCAACAAGATATGAGCAAAGCCTAACTCTGCCAAAAAGCACAAAGCACCCAGCAAGCCCCTTGTGTTATTTCTTCAGTGAACTGTGCAAAGACTAGGATTAATTTTCATGATTTTGTGGTGTAAACAGATGAGAAAGTTTTGTTGGGGAAATATTGTGGTTCAAGCCCAATACCTATAGAATCCAGTCACCACCCTGTGCTCCAGACACATCATTGTGCCTAGAGGCTAATCTTCCCTCAGTATAATTACTGATCTGGCATAGGACACTTAACTATTGGCTTCGCCTAAACTCAACCCCCCCCCCCCCAGTCTAATATCCCTAGTGCTGCAAGATTGTCACAAGAGCTCCTGGACTAAAATTGTCTATCAAAAAATTCACTCTTGTGGTTTATCAGCACAACAGCTACTCACTTTGGGTTTTAGTAAAGCAAACAGTCTCATTTGTCAGCACCTAAATGATATCGAGTGTCAGAACAACTTGGCCACAATAAGGACATTTTGCCCATGGTATGACTATTTTCCACCTTCCCTTTTCGACTCTCTGGCAGTATATCTGCATAACCTAGCAATTCTAAAATATAGGGACGTTTTTACTCTCGCAAGATTGAATGTATTGCCCTCGGCTGTACTAGAGGGACGATTCCAACAGATTCCACACAAAAAACGCTTATGTCCCTGTGGAGATGGCAGTACCGAATAGGTGGTGCATGCCCTTCTGCCTTGCACTCTTGATAAAGACTTGAGGAATGAGATTATCGCCCCTCTTTTATTATCCATTCCGGGTCGCCCAACCACTGCCCCAGTGTCCTTTCTTCTGGCAGATCAGGAGGAGCAGGTGACAGCAAAGGTGGCAAGGTTTTTAGCTGGGGCAATCAGAATAAGATCCACTATTGGATTATTGATTCAAAACCCTAAAATGTATTTTATATAATTGACTTTTTATTTCTATTCTTTATATATTGTATTGCTGTTTTATTGCAATGGCTGATGCAAATAAATATTCAATCATTCAGACACCAAATGTCAGCAAGCCTCCAGCCTCACTAAGATTTGCTTTTACTAAGCTCCGTTTTCAAACTATGCCCTCTGTTGTCCTAGATGGACGATATAACAGGGTATTACTGTACGAAGACAGACTCTGTATATGTGGGCAACTGCAGGTGGAAGACACTTTGTACTATTTTCTATATACATATATATACATATGTCACAGTGGCCGGAGGGGACTACTTCAGAGTAACGACGCTACGCAGCTCTGCATTTTATTCTTTTATTGGTGCTGCGTATTTACAGTGCTGAAGTCATTGCTATTTACACGGAGTGATGTGGTCAGTCGGTTTCAGAACCTCCTAATGGCTTTTGGCGCGTCTTTCTCCAACACAAAAGCTTTGGCAGACCCATCCTCTTTCCCCTCCTCTTTCTGCGTAATTCCGGAGTTGGGGGGATGGGTCTCCCCCCCTTATTCGCCCCTTCCTGTCCCACCTGGGACCCTGGCTCCTCTACCTTGCCTGAGCCTCGGACACGACTTCCTGCTTCCCCACTGGAATCGGAACTCTCTCTGCTTTCCCCTGTGCTCGGGGATTGGCTTGAACTCAGGAGGGGAGGGACTTCACGATATCCCCTGTCCCTCACATCCACCCCCCTCCCAAGCTCTCCTTCACCCCTCCCCAGGTCCCCCCCAGGTGTCGGTGACGACTGGAAGCCTAAGAACTCAGTGCTTTCCGAGCCCGTTGGTGTGAACACCTCCCCCCAGTCCTGCAAGCCCCCCCCTTCCGCCTGGGAGGATGGGAATCCCAAAAAGTCCGTGGCGTCAGAGCTGGTGGGGATAAAAATGTTCTGCCAATCTGCTCCTTCCTCTGACTGGGTGGATCTCGGTGACACCCATACCTCATCCTCTGGTTCCTCAAACTCCGCTTCCCAGCGCCATGGTGAACTGCTCTCCCGTGCTTCCTCCCCCTCCCCCTCCCTTTCCATGTGCCAGGGCTTGGGTCTATGGGGAAAGAGGGCGTGAAATTCTTCTACCAGGAATTCCTCCTGTATCTGAGTGGCTGGGACCCATTCATTCTGGGACGGTGGAGCATCCTCCCATGCCATGAGGTACTCCAGTCCCCCCACCCCCCACCTTGAATCCAGGATGGCCGTGGCCTCATTGAGTTGCTCCCTGCCTTCCCTCTCCCCCCTTCCCTCAGGGGTTTGTTCGCTGTCTCGGAGCCTGCTGCTTTCCCTGTACGGCGACAGCAGCGATCTATGAAACACTGGGTGCACCCTCATGTCCTCTGGCAGTGCCAGCCTGTATGCCACCGGGTTGACCTGTTGCGTGACCGTGAAGGGGCCCAACCTTCTGGGCGCCAGCTTTTTGCATCGCCCTCTGATGGGAAGGCCCTCCGAGGACAACCAAACTTTGTCCCCCACCCTAATGACCTCCCCCGGTCGCCTGTGGCGATCTGCCCCCTTCTTGTACGCTTCCTTGGCTCTCTCCAAGTGTTCTCTGAGCTGCTGGTGCACCGTCTCCAGTTCCTCTGCCCAATCCTCAGCCTGTGGGCCCTCCTCCTCCTCCTCCCCCTCCCTCTCTGGGAAAGATCTGAGGTCACGCCCGTAATTGGCCTTAAAGGGCGACACCCCTGTGGAGACGTGCACCGCATTGTTGTAGGCAAATTCTGCCAGTGGCAGGCGATCCACCCAGTCCGTTTGCCGCTGGCTGACGTAGCATCTCAGGTACTGCTGCAGAATGGCGTTGACCCTCTCCGCCTGTCCATTGGTCTGCGGGTGTCTAGCCGTCGACAAGCTGACCTCCACCTGCAGGAGGTTCATGAGCCGCCGCCAGAACCTGGAAACAAATTGGCGGCCACGATCCGAAATAACCCTTAAAGGTAATCCATGCAGTCTGAATACGTGATCCACAAACAGTTTGGCTGTCTCTTCTGCAGAGACCGCCCTGGCACACGGTATAAAGTGGCACATTTTGGACATGAGGTCCACCACCACCAACACTGCGGTCTTGCCCCTGGAAGAAGGCAGATCTGTGATGAAGTCCATGGACACCACTTCCCACGGCCTGTGTGGCGTGGCTAAGGGCTCCAGCAATCCCGGTGGCGCTGCTCTGACCACCTTTGCCCGCTGGCAGGTGTCGCAGCCCCGTACATAGTCTCGAACATCTTCCCGCACCCCTGGCCACCAGAAGTGTCTCATGACTAGGTGAGTGGTTTTGTCCCTCCCAAAATGACCCGCCGTTGGGTTGTCGTGCATCTGCTTGAGGACCGTACGTCTAAGTTGGGTGGTGGGCAGGTACAGTGCACCCTTGTAGAAAAGCAGCCCCCTGCGTTCTGCAAAGTCTTTTGCCTGCTCCCCCCCCTCTCAGTTCTCTGAAGATGCGGTTGGCAAATTCATCCGCTGCCGTCAGTGCTGTGAGTTCTGCCTCGCTCACCACTGCTGCTCCGCAGGACCAAGCTGACGGGGGGAAAATGTGCCTGGGTGCCGGTGGCGCCTCCTCCTCCATGTACTCTGGCTTGCGGGAGAGGGCATCCGCCCTGACATTCTGCTCTCCCGGGATGTAGTGTATGGAGAAGTTGAAGTTCGAGAAGAACTCTGCCCACCGTATCTGCCGCTGGTTGAGCACCCTGGCCGTTCTCCAGAACTCCAGGTTCTTGTGGTCTGTGCACACCTGGATGGGGTGCTTGGCGCCCACCAGGAAGTGTCTCCAGTGCTGGAACGCAGCGTGGATCGCAAGAAGTTCCCGATCAAACACCGTGTAGTTTCGCTCTGGCTGGGTCAACTTCCTGGAGAAGAAGGCACAGGGTCTCCACTCTCTGTTGGCGTCCAGTTGCAACAAAATGGCGCCCACCGCTTTATCAGAAGCATCTGTCTCCACGCGTAGGGGCGCGTCCTGAACCACGTGGAACAGGTTCTGGTCTGAGGCGAACACCCTCTTGAGGCTTTCAAACGCTGCTTGCGCCTCTGGTGTCCACCTGAACTTCTGCTTGCCTCTCAGGCAGTCAGTGATGGGAGCCGTAACGCGAGAGAAGTTCTTGATGAACTTCCTGTAGAAGTTGGCGAAGCCTAGAAGGCGTTGGGCATCTTTGCGCGTCCTGGGGCTGTGCCAGTCCAGGATGGCCTGCACCTTGTCCTTGTCCATCGCCAGCCCCTTGTCTGACAGCTTGTAGCCCAGGAAGTCCACCTCCTTGGTGTGAAACTTGCACTTCTCCAGCTTCACATACAGGTGGTTCTCCTTCAGGCGCTGCAACACCTCCCTGACATCTTTCACATGCTGCACTGGGTCGTTGGAATAAATAAGGATGTCATCCAGGAAGACCAAGCATTTCCTGAAGAGGAGGGACCCCAGGACGTGGTGCATGAAGGCCTGGAAGCATGCTGAGCCCCCTTGCAACCCGAAGGGCATCACCAGATATTCAAAAGAGCCCAGAGGCGTGAACATCGTGGTTTTCCATTCATCGCCTTCCCGGATCCTGATCAAGTTGTACGCCCCCCTCAGGTCTAGCTTGGTGAAAATCTTGCCCCTGCGTGCCGCTGTCAGGAGATCATCCACTCTGGGCATGGGGAAGGCCACTGGCTCTGTCACTGAATTCAGCCGTCTAAAATCCACCACAAGACGGCGCTGTTGCGTGTCTTTCTTGTCCACCCAGAAGACCGGGCTGCCCCCTGCTGCCTTGCTTTCTCTGATGAACCCCCGCTTGAGGTTCTTGTCGATGAAAGCGCGCAGATCCTCCAGTTCCTGGTCTGACATGGCGTACAGCTTGGCTGGGGGTATAGTTGCCCCCGGCACCAGGTTGATCTGGCAGTCAAAAGGCCTGTGTGGGGGTAGGTGGTCGGACTCCGCTTCGCTGAAGACCTCCTGCAAGTCCCAGTACGGCTTGGGTATCGCCTCACCCCCTTTGACGTGCATGGTGGCCACCGTGGCTATCGGAGGCCCCTCCCCTGGTTGGTGCTGCATGCAATGTTCCAGGCAAAAGTCCGATCCAAAAGTGATGCATCTCTGGTGCCAACTGATGGAGGGGTCATGGCGCGCCAGCCAGCTCATGCCCAAGACGATGGGGGGGTCTGAGATGGTTGTGACGTTGAATGCCAGTGTCTCTGAATGCCTTCCCACCGTCATTCTCATGGGGGGGGTTTGATGAGTGATGGCCCCTCCCAGCAGCTCTCTGCCGTCAATTGTTGCCACGTGCAGGGGAAAATCCAGCTGCAGAAGCTGGATCTGGTGCTCTTCTGCAAAGTTTCTCGAGAAGAAGTTGGCTGAGGCACCACTGTCAATTAGGGCGAGGACCGTCAGGGGATAGCCATTTGGGAGCGTGAGCGTCACTTCTAGAACCACTCCTGCTCTGGGAGGGGTGGGCTGGCTCTGCTCCTCTCTGTGCGGGTGGGTGGGCTGGGGCTGTTGTCTGCGGACTGTGCCTGGCTGCTGCCCCTTGTCTCCTGCAGCCAGGCTTTCCCGTTTCCCTGCTGTGGTGCTGCGTCAGTGGGGGAGGGCACAACCGTTCCCGCCTTTCCTTGCCACTCCCTGCGATGTGGGCAGTTTCTGACGAGATGCTGGGGGGAGTTGCAGAGAAAGCAATTCCCACCCCTTCCCTCCTTGCGTCTTGGCGCCGCTGGGGTTTGAAAAGCCCGCGCGCGCGCGCTATCAATCTGCATGGGTTCCTGGTCCTGACTGGCCCCAGGCGTGGCTTGAAAGGGTTGTTGGGGGAGTGGCTTCTCCTGCGACCGTGGGAACCAAGCCCGCTTTGCGCGCGTTGCTTGCTTGTCGCTCCACCGGGATTCCTGTCTCACCCCCACCGCCAGAGCCGCTTTGCTCAGCTGATCCATATTACTGGGCTTTGGACCTCTCGAGAGCTCATCCTTCACCTCCTCATGCAACCCCAAGTAGAACGCCGCTTGCATTGGGGGTGACTCTAGTTCCCACCCCAATCTGTGCACCAGCATGGTGAATTTCGCCCAATACGCGCGAACTGTCATATTTCCTTGGCATAAATTATGAAGTTCCTCCTTAGTCTGGTCCATATGACTATCGGACGAATACATCGTTTTCAAACCTTCTAGAAATAGTTTGACATTCTTCATGCAAGGATTCTTTGTTGCGATTAACGGTCTTAGCCACTCCCTGGCTGCCCCGGTAAGGTGCTCCACAATAAACGCTACCCTGTGCTCATCATCAGGGAACTCATCGTGGTGCAGCTCAAGAGCATACACAATCTCAGTCTCAAAGCCCTGATATTCCCTCGGGTCTCCATTGAACTTGCTTACTAGCGTCCCGGCTCTCCTTCCTGGCAGCACTTGGACTTGGGGTGCCCCTCCCGCCTTGTTTTTCTCTGCATCCAGCTTGTTTTGGAGGTCTACCGCCACCGCCCTTAATTCCTGCTCTCTTTCCTGTAGCGCTCTCACCTGTTCCGCAAGTTGTAGCCGGTCGTCCTGGACCTTCTTAGTCTCTTCTTTAGCTGCCTTCAATTCCCCCTGCGCCTGCAGCGACAGCTGCTGCAGTTCTTGCTGGGCTTGCTCCGCGATCTGCCGCCATCTCTCCGCCTCTGACACGCTCATCCCGGCAACTCCAAAGTAGCCCAAAAAGGATTAGGAGGTTGCTGTCACAGTGGCCGGAGGGGACTACTTCAGAGTAACGACGCTACGCAGCTCTGCATTTTATTCTTTTATTGGTGCTGCGTATTTACAGTGCTGAAGTCATTGCTATTTACACGGAGTGATGTGGTCAGTCGGTTTCAGAACCTCCTAATGGCTTTTGGCGCGTCTTTCTCCAACACAAAAGCTTTGGCAGACCCATCCTCTTTCCCCTCCTCTTTCTGCGTAATTCCGGAGTTGGGGGGATGGGTCTCCCCCCCTTATTCGCCCCTTCCTGTCCCACCTGGGACCCTGGCTCCTCTACCTTGCCTGAGCCTCGGACACGACTTCCTGCTTCCCCACTGGAATAGGAACTCTCTCTGCTTTCCCCTGTGCTCGGGGATTGGCTTGAACTCAGGAGGGGAGGGACTTCGCGATATCCCCTGTCCCTCACAACATATATATTTTCTACTATACATTGGACCTAGAGGCAATTTCCCACCCTACCATCCATACAAGAAGAATGTCTCTCCTTGGCAGAGAAGGTCCTATGGCTTCTTAGCGATGCAAACATGTCAGTGACTCACAAAGTTCTCCCTTTTTGCTCTGGTGGCCAAAAAAATCACAAAGAAGACCCTGGACTATATGGCATTGAATTGTAAGGGAGCCACACAAACCTAAATAGAGACTTTGTGACGTGACACCCCTTTGGCTGGTATTTATTTTTGATTCAGATTTGTCATAGCCAATGGCTAGATGTTGTTGTTTAGTCGTTTAGTCGTGTCCGACTCTTTGTGACCCCATGGACCAGAGCACGCCAATGGCTAGTACAATAAAGTTATTTGGATTAGGCTAGAAATGTCAGCAAGTCAGTGCAACACAACCTCAACCTGCAAGTAGTTGAAGGGTGGTACAGCAAATATAAAAACTGCACAAGCAGTTATACACTTACAAGCAAATGGGAGCAATGGATCAGTTATGTCTGTGTATGTCAATACTTCATTCTACTGGCTTATACTGGTTTAATCATGAGGCATGTCAACTTTCTTATCTTCGCCTTCCTCCTTCTTTCTCAGCAGTTAAAGCAACAGCTCCTTTGCATGTGTCGTTCTGCCCCCCTTTCATGGTTCTCTTGCAAACACAAGCTTCACATTCCAACCTTCACTTGCTCAGCCCTTCTCACACAAATTTCAATTTTCTTATTTTATTCTCCTTCCACAGTATCACTCTCATCTCTCCTGACCCCTAAATTTATACTTTGTTTCCATCTTTTATTGTGGACTTAATTATCCCCATCTTTGTAGCTACATGTTTCCATGCTTATTTCATCATACTGATACCTTGCCACAGTAATCCATATGATTGCCTTTCCACAACAATCCATGCTCTGGTAACCTCCCAATTAGATTTCCATAGCACCCTCTTTCTGAGGCTGCCTTTGAAGACAAACTGGAAGTTGCAGCTACTGTCAAATGTGTCTGCTAGCATCTTATGTTTGGTGAGGTGCAACCATATAACACCATTCTGCACTGATTGCATATACATTAGCAACATCCAGTGTGTTTTTTTCTTTAAAAAATGTTTAGGGGTACTCTAATTTTCCTACTGAAACAATGAGGCCAAACTTAGATAAAAAAAATGTTTAGGGGCATGCGTACCCATGCGTCCCCCCCCCCCGAAAAAAAGCACTGGCAACATCATTCCAAGTACTGATTGTAGTATGTAAAGCCGTAATCGTTTTGATATTTATATATCAAATTTCACTCACTTTATGGACATGCCAATCAGTTAAGACTGGAAGAAGCCTTTCTTGTTTCCCCAGTGTCTGGAGAAGCTCGTTCTGAGGTGAAATAGGATAGGGAAATCCCTCCCCCCCCCCAAGAAATCCCTCCCCCCCCCAAGATATTACTGGCATGAATACTGTTGTTGTTGTATTAAACTTCACACAGCGCTTTGCAGCGTTTGGACGATCCTCCATCTTGAAGTAATGAGCCTGTGATTTCAGCACCGACAAGACTGAACTAGAACAGACAAATTGGCTCAATCTGTGACATGGACCTACAAATACATGTCTCATTATCTTGAGAATCCTTTCTTGATGCCAGTCGTTGCACACCCGTGTAAGGAGGAGGACTGGGAGCAAGTTTTGCTGAGGCGTGATAAGCATATTTTCTTCAGCAATGTGGGTTCACCATCATGGTGAGCACGATTTGCGGTGGGGGCTGAACAAGCCACTCCTGAGTTCCAAAGGTGGGGGCATGAGTGGTCACTGTGGGATAGGGCCCTGGCTGTTGTTGGGCAAATTTGTATGTTGCAAGTTGATGGGTCAGGCCCCTTGGTATAAAAGCCAAAGAGAGAGGTTTTCTCATTGGCTGCGTTTTTGGATCCCCACCCTCCCTCCGCTGTTTTTAGGCCTTTGTGTTGACATTGCTGTGCCTCTCAAGGGGTCGCCTGTATTCAGGGGCCTGGTAGGAATTTTTCCATTTGGCTGATTGGCTGGCAGGGCCGGCCCTATGGCCAGGCTGGGTGGCGCAGGGCACCACGGTGCCAGCCCGCCAGGGGGGCGCCGCGAGCTGCGTGCGCCCGCTGGCCGGCCGCTCCGCCGTGCTGCTGCGCCCACGGCAACCGTGCTGTGCCTGCCTGCCCGCCCGCCGTGCAGCAGTGCCTGTGGCAGCCACGCTGCGCCCGCCCGCCCACCGCGCTGGAAAACAGGGCGGGGGGGCGTCGGAAGGATCCGGCACACCACTGCACAAGATGGCCCTGTTGGCTGGTGCCATCTGGTTTTTGCCTACTGCATAGCAAATACTCACAACTTGTAACGTTGGTGGTTAGGCATTGGTTATTGGTTGTATATGGGGTCTTGTTGACTGTGTTGGCCCCTTAAGTTAATGCCTGAGTTAGAGGAAATGCCGGTCAGGAAAAAAGGGACTCTATGTGTGTCCATAATCCCAGTCGGGGGCCAGCAACACACATGAGCCCCTGGGAGCCTGAGGGAAGAGCCTATTGGACCCGACTCCCTGTCTCTCCCTGTAGGGTTTCCCCTTGTTGACAAGGCGAGTTTATTTCTGTCTTTAGGTGACAGTTGGAGAAGCAATGCCTATGCAACCACTCACTTATTTTATATTTGTATTTCAATAAAAGTTGAGGCCAAATTCATGCCAAAAACCATTAAACAAAAATTCTGTCTATGGTGTGAGTTATTTGAGGGGTGGTTTTGGGGACCTCCACACGCAATGTCCCAGAGAAACAGCAAGAGATTATTATCTACCCTGTAATTTTATGATTGGTAATTATTATCCTCTGTCTTCTTCAGCAAAGCAACAGGAATAAAGGATATTTATAATATCCCCTGTGTCACTCCAATCTGGAGATAGAGATATCGCCACTCAGTCAGTCTGATCACTGAGACACAGTTTGAAACATAGATAAACCAAGCTGGCACTTATATAAGGATGTGCTACTCATCACCGGAATCAGAGAAGGATAATGTATTGGCAAGAGCATTGGTATGCAGAAGGGGCCGTTTTATGCAAGATAGTGGCATTTGTAATGTTGGTACTAGTGTTTTTGCCTCAAGTGGTGTCTAAGCTTCCCGGCATCAAATGTGGCATCAGTGACCCTCTTTCTATTCTTCACAAGCATTACCAACCAGGGGACCTCGTTATTGCTGGTATTATGTCTCATATATACAGATTCTCCAACTCTATAAGTTTCAGAGAATGTCCCTCTAATGACCTCTTTGATGGCACCCTGTAAGTTTCCTTCAATGTTTTTCCATGACAAGTCTGTCCGTATTAGATCCAGTGGATATGCGGAGTTCACAGCCAATCCATCTTCCCTTTCTTTAATGAATGGCACACCTTCCCTAACTAAATGCCACATCATCTCTGTTGTGTTCCAATTTCTATTTTAGTAATTCCAGACAAGGATCCAGGACCACAAGCCTCCTTCTGGAAGGGTTTTCTAATTAAAAAGAGCTAGCAAATGTTAGCCCTGCTCCAGCCCTACTTACCTAGGTGTTAGATCAGCGAGTGGCCTTTGGCAGGGTGGGGGGACTGTTATAAAATATTTCATTTCAGTGCTCAATGGCTTTGGGGGAAGTATATTAGGTTGCCCCAGATTGTGAATATTTGCAGCTGGACATGGTCACTGATAACCAATTGCACAAAATGCCATAAAAGAAATGAAGTGGGCCACCCTAATTTCTTGTGAGCCATCTTAATTTCTACCCATTTAGTAAAAAGAAAAGAAAAGCCTATCCATAGAACTTATTTGTGGGATAGCAAACCTTCTGGAGGAATAACAGTGCTCTGATTTTTGTGTTATCGACTGTGCCTGCATCTGAGCTCTAACTGCCTTGTCACAGACTGTATATTTTCATTTCTTTGCCATTTAACTATAACGTCTACATTTTCCCTGTGTGTGTGTGTGTGTGCGTGTGTGTACATACTATTGGCATCCATTCTACTCACTTCTCTAGCCAACCCCTCCTACCCCCAACCCACCAATTTCCCTATGTCTAAAATGTTTGCAAATGTGTACAAAATCCCGAAATAATAATGTTTTTGTTCAAAAGGGGGAGAATGTTAAATTCTACATATATCGGTTCCATTTTAGAAAGAACACAAAGTAATTCAACTCTCCAGAATTTGGGGAGAAATTTTACAATCCTACAGAGAAACTGGAATGAAGAGAATTTCTTTTAGAGATCCTTCTGTTAACTGCTAACTTTCAAAGCAGAACTGGTAGTGTGCTTGTAAACAAATATGACAAATATCCCCCTCTGCATGACAGAATTTCTTTACATTTCTGATTACAGGTCAATGATTCAGATCTACCAGCATATTCTAGCCTCAATGTTTGCTGTAAAGGAGCTTAACGAAAATCCCAAGATTTTGCCTAATCTCACTTTGGGCTTCCATATCTACAATAGCTATTTCAATCCAAGATGGACCTATCAGGCCTCACTGGAGCTCTTCTCCACCCAGGGCAGATTCATCCCTAACTACAAATGTGATACTGTCAACAATCCAGTAGCTGTCATTGGAGGGCCCGTGTCTGAAGTGTGCCTCCACATGGCAGACATCCTGGGCATCTACAAAATCCCACAGGTAATATATGTGCGCGGAGCTGGAATGTTTAAGAGAACATTAGCCACATCCCTTGGTTTCAGATATTGATTTGTATGTTGAATATAGGAATTGCTTCCAAAATGCCACATTTAACAGTGGAGGATCTGACAAGTTGTCCCTTTAAATGTATTAAGGTGTGAGCCTTTATTGGGAGAAAACAGTGGTTGGGGGGCATTTGGGGGGTTGTGTGTGTGTGTGTTATAGCAAGACCTACATTGACTCCCAGTATGTTTCCGAGCACAATTCAGAGTGTTGGTGCTGACCTTTAAAGCCCTAAACGGCCTCGGTCCTGTGTACCTGAAGGAGTGTCTCCACCTCCATAATTCTGCTCGGACACCGAGGTCCAGTGCCGAACACCTTAAGGCGGTTTCCTCGTTGTGAGAAGCCAAGTTGCAGGGAGCCAGGCAGAGGGCCTTCTCGGTAGTGGTGCCTGCCCTGTGGAATGCCCTACCACCAGATGTCAAAGAGAAAAACAGCTACCAGATTTTTAGAAGACATCTGAAGGGAGCCCTGTTTAGGGATGCTTTTAATGTTTAATCAATTATTTTATTTCATCTTTTTGTTGGAAGCTGCCCAGAGTGGCTGGGGAAACTCAGCCAGATGGGCTGGGTAAAAATAAAAAAATTATTGTTGCTGTTATTGTTATTATTAAGCACTTTGCGGAAACATGTTGATGCACTTGTGGCTGTGCTTATGGTTTCACTAGCGTACCAGTACCTAGTCTTATCTGCAAGATCTACCATTAGATCCGGATATACTTTCTGTCCACATCGCTATAAGACATGCTATAGAATTAGCCAATGTGGTGTCTTCCACTTATGAAAAACATGTAGATTATGGGTGATATCCAGTTAAGTCAGAGAAAGGATCACTTCTGTGTATCACTTCTGCTGGATATGATCCTATATATCAGAAACATATAACATCATTTTTTTAAAAAAAATCTATAATTTTCAGATATGTACATTTCACTGATTTTACAGACATTTTAACATTTTGAAACTCAACTTCCTTCCCCTTCTTTCTGTGGTTCCTTAAATTTATTTTTAATATCTTCTGCATAACCAAATTAACTTAATTTACTCATTTATTTAACTTCTTTGACTATATACTCTTTAGTTCATCTATGGCTCTGCTCCAGTGATAAATAAGAAAAGTCAGGCTGTCCTCTACCACCAGATGTTTCCAGATGTGGATCATCAGTATAAAGGCATTCTTCAGTTACTGCTTCATTTCAGGTGGACGTGGATTGGGGTGTTATCTGCACATGATGACAATGGAGAGAAATTTTTACATACAGTGGTTCCCATCTTTGCTCAGAGAGACATCTGCTTTGATTTCATGGTATCAATGCCTCAATTTACTTATTCCAGTGACTTTGATAAGAAACTTGATGAGATTATTAAAACATGCAACATTATCCGGAATAGCACTGTTAATGCCATGATCGTTCATGGTGAAATTGATACCATGGTAGGTTTGAGAATGTTGCCCGTCTATACTGACTGGGGGAGATCAACAAATGACAAAGGTAAAATCTGGATTATGACATCCCAGATGGGTTTCACATCAGTTTCCTTTCAAAGAAATTGGGACATAGATTTCCTTCATGGTGCTATCTCCGTTGCAGTTCACTCAAAGGAGGTAATAGGATTCCATAAATTTCTTCAGATGATAAAACCTTCTTCGGGAAACAAATATGACTTTATCAGAGAGTTTTGGGGAGACGCATTTGAATGTTCTTTCCTCAATTCCATGATAGACATAGACAATGGAAGAATCTGCAGTGGGAAGGAGAAGCTGGAGACTCTGCCTGCCTCTGTTTTCGAAATGAGCATGACAGGCCACAGCTACAGTGTTTACACTGCTGTCTTTGCTGTGGCGCATGCATTGCATGCCATGCATTCATCGAGGTTCAAGCACAGAGCAATGGTGGATGAAGGAAGAATGAAGATTGTTAGTCAACAGCTGTGGAAGGTAATGTTCTGAGCACACTAAGAATGTAGGAACATAAGAACATAGAATTATAGAGTTGGTAGCGACCTGAAGAGTCACCTAGTCCAGCCCCCTGCAATGCAGGAATCTCAGCTAAAGCATCCATGACAGATGGTCATCGAACCTCTGCTTAAAAATCTCCAAGGAAGGAGAGCCCACAACTTCCCAAGGGAGACCCTTCCATAGTCGAACAGCCCTTGCTGTCTGCAAGTTCTTCCTGATGTTTAGTTGGAATCTCCTTTAATGTAACTTGAAGTCATTGGCTCAGCGCCTACCCTCCGGAAAAGGAGGAAACAAGCTTGCTCGATTTTCCATTACACATTCCTTAAGATACTTGAAGATGGCTATCAGTCTCCTCTTTTCCAGGATAAACATCCCCAACTCTCTCAACCTGGGGCAACTCCCTCAATCTGGCAGGAGAAAACAAGCTTGCTGCATCTTCCATGTGACAGTCCTTCAGTTATTTGAAGATGGCTATCATATCTGCTCTCAGCCTCCTTTCCAGGCTAGACATGCCCAGCTCCTTCAACCGTTCCTCCTAAGGGTTGATTTAGAGACCATTGATCAATCTGCTCCTGTCTCTTTCTTCTGTTGATGGGCAGAGGGCAGGAATCATTCTATGCATGTCTAGTTGTTGTTGTTTTGTTTCTAAATCTTAATGTAAATTTGAATTTGGTTGGATCCAGCTTTAGTTATTCTAAGAGCAAACTTTTCGTGAGATAGATTCATTTAAATTGCAAAGATTTCCTCATGAATTGCTATTTCTTTCCTTGCCAATTTAGCTCAACCGCTTTGTAAGAAGCATCTCATTTAATAATAGTGCTGGAGGAAAAGTATCTTTCAATGAAAATGGTGAGATAGAGGCAGGATTTGATATTATGAATTGGCTCACGTTCCCAAACCAGTCTTTTTGGAGAGTCAAAGTTGGAAGCATAGACCCCATGGCTCCTCAAGAAGAAGTGCTCACTATTTCTGAGGAAGCCATTGTGTGGCCCAACAGGTTCAACCAGGTAAGGTCCATTCATGGATTGGGGGCTATTTTTTAGTCCCATCTTCAATTTTTCACAGTTCAGATAATGGCATAGCTCTGCTCATCTAAAGCTTTAGGGTACACATGGGGACATAAGTGCAGAGGTCTTTGATCTGTCAATTGGGTGATATCACCCGTTAAAACCCTACTTTTCATCAAATAAAACATTCTCCTTGGAAAACTTTGACATTTAATGAATTTGCAGACGTTTGTCCTGAAAGGTTGTAATCAAGGATTAAATTATAAGGAACTAGTGGTTTTCAGCCCGTTCAATAATGGGCGCTAGAATCCTGGGGTTCGGAGAAGCGCTTGCGCAGCGCTTCTCCGAACCCTGGGACCCGTCCTTGCTGTCGGCGGCAGGGGGACAGGAACGGAGGAGGAGAAAGCGCTGCTTTCTCCTCCTTCCTTCCTCTCCCCCAGCCGCCGACAGGAAGGACGCGCGCACTCTCCCCCCCGCCTCCTCCAACCGCCGCTCCTCACGGCCAGGGAGGGTTGCGAGGAGGCCTTCGCCGGCCTCCACCCTCGCTTCCCTGATGTGCCCTGCAGTGAGGCGGTGTCCGGCGGGAGCGGCGGTTGGAGGAGGCAGAGTGGGGGGAGAGTGCGCGCGCGCAGTCTCTGCTGTCCAATCCCTGTATCCCTGGGGCACATGCGCAGTGACCCAGGGACACACGGGACAACTGGACGCAGGGACAACTTGGACATTATTATATAGGATACATTGAACATACTTATAATACATTGAACATACTTCTAAACATCACCCAGAAATGTAGAAGTATAAAGACAAAAAGTGAATAAAAATAGGCTTAAAAGAATAAGCAAACTACAACCAAGCAAAAACAACCAATTCCACCTGAGGGACAGAAAATTATAGTAACCCGCATTTCAATGTGTTCCAAAATATGAGACGCATGGACAAATGTTATCAGTAGTAGCAAAGCTTCTATGAAGCCTCTGTATTCTAAATTCCAGGTGTATTGCTATTTTGGAAACCTAACATAAACTCAATGCATTTCTACATGGACACCAGTATAACGAGATGAGATATAAATGTTGGAGTTCAATAATGTTTACACATTTACTAAAGAGTCAAACATGTTTATATGCCAATAAAGGTATTGAATTGAATTGAGTCAAACATGTTTGCATTAAAGATCTGGTTTTATTAAACTGTCTCGATCTCACCTCCAAAGTGAGTGTTAACCACCTGGCGGGAGGCAATAGATACATGGACCCATCATACCCCATATGAAGAACCCAACCCATAATCTGAGCCCTACAAGAGTTGTTCCAGTTATTGCTGGTTCCTCATGACCCTCATTTTGAAATATGTCCTTAGAGAAGACTGGCCAAATCTCCAACCCCCAGGATGGTTGGCCTTTCATGGGTGAGGAGGTAAGGCTGTCTGGCCCAAGATTCCCCAGAGTGACTGGGGCTCATCAATATTTGTTCCTTCTCTTTTTCCATACTCACCCAGCAGCTATAACATACTAGAATAGCTTGGGCAAGTGAAATATCTCAGAAACGACGAACCAAACAGGACTGGTATCACTGTAAAGTATAAGGGGGAAATTATTTTAGGCATGGCTCTCTGTTTTCTGACAGTGATTGGCTGTCCTGTATGAGATAGAATTGTAGCATTGTAGCACTGGAAGGGACCCCAAGGCAGACACTGTAGTACTGCAGAATTCCACAATCTAGTAAACATTCTCCTCTTTCATCTGTGGACAGGCACAGCCTCTTTCTCTTTGTAATGACAATTGCCCCTTGGGTTATCGTAAGGCAAAGAAGGAAGGGATGCCATTTTGCTGCTATGATTGCCTTCCATGTCCAGAAGGGAAGATTTCCAACCAAACAGGTAAGGAAATAATGGACAGAGGTTATGGGCACTAATGGGTTCACTTCCCTTCAATTGGAAAGGCTATGTAGAAGGATGGTTCGAATCATAGAGTTAGAGGAGCCATCCAGCCTAACCACCTGTGGTCAACAACAACAACAACAACAACATTTGTTTGTTTGTTTGTTTGCTTTTACCCCACCCGTCTGGCTGGGTCTCCCCAGCCACTCAGGGCAGCTCAGAACAGAATATTAAAAACACGATAAAACATCAAACATTAAAAACTTCCCTAAACAGGGGTTCCTTCAGGTGTCTTCTAGAAGTCAGAGAGTCATTTATTTCCTTGATGGGAGGGCATTCCACAGGGCGGGCGCCACTACCAAGAAGGCCCTCTGCCTGGTTAATGATATGGGGACAGCATCTTACATAAATTTTAATAGGAATTGCTTGTCACTATTATGGAGATAAAAAGAGGAACCACAGTACCACCACATGTTCCAATCATTATGTAGGGGGGGGGGGACATGAACCACACACAAAATGGAGGTCGAAAAGTCTGCCTTGGGAATGCTACGTTTTTCAGAACTTCAAAATCCCCTTAAAAATACCTGCACAGGCAACCTTCCAGAAAAGACCAATAAGGACAGAATATGCTAAGTGCTGTTGGAATGCAAAGTGAAATGTTGGGAGGAGTAAGAGGGAGTGGAAGGTATCCTGTACTTCCAGGAGGTGTTTTTTTGTTCTAAGAAAGAGACAGATTATAAGAGAAATGGAAAGGAAGAGAATGATGGCTGAAAGCGTATAAGCTAAAACAGAAAGGAAAATAGAAATATTCTGCGTACTTCCAGCTGATAATATCTATGAAGAAAAGCAACCATCAGTCATAGAACTCAGCTTCTAAAACGGAGGTGGGCATAAAGACCCAGGTGGTCCATTGAACATCCCATACTTTCGCATCTTACAAATTGCAGGAGGAGACCACTTAATTCTTTGCTGGGTTTGAACCTGTAAAGTCTCATTCATATTGTTGTAATGCTGGGCTTGATATAATTTTAGTGCAATGCACATAACACTGCCTTGAACAGAAACCAAACTTTTATTTTTCAGACATGGACGACTGCTTTCCATGTCCACTAGATCATTATCCAAACCTAGAACAGGATTCATGCCTTCCAAAATGCCTCAGTTTCTTGTCTTATACAGAGCCTTTGGGGATCAGTCTGGCCACTTTTGCTCTTTCGTTTTCCTTCATCACAGCTTTGGTGCTTTGCATCTTCATTAGGCACCGGGAGACTCCCATAGTCAAAGCCAACAACCGGAACCTCACCTTCTCTCTCCTCATTTCCATCTCCCTCTCCTTCCTTTGCTCACTGCTCTTCATCGGCCAGCCTGACAAAGTGACCTGTCTCCTTCGGCAAACTGCTTTTGGCATCATCTTCACAGTGGCAGTTTCTTGTGTGCTGGCCAAGACAATCATCGTGGTTCTTGCTTTCACGGTCACCAAACCCACAAGGAAATGGGTGGGGAAAAGACAGGCTATCTCCATCGTTTCTTCCTGCTCCCTTCTTCAAGCCACGATTTGTAGCATATGGCTGGCAACTTATCCCCCATTCCCAGATTTAGACCTGCACGCAATGGCTAAAAACATCGTTCTGGAATGTAACGATGGCTCAGTCACCATGTTCTACTGTGTCTTAGGCTACATGGGCATACTAGCTACTGTCAGCTTCACTGTAGCTTTCTTCGCCAGGAAGTTGCCTGACAGTTTTAATGAAGCCAAATTCATCACTTTCAGCATGCTGGTCTTTTGTAGTGTTTGGCTGTCCTTCGTTCCCACCTATCTGAGCACAAAAGGGAAATACATGGTGGCTGTGGAGATCTTCTCCATCGTAGCTTCCAGTGCAGGCTTACTGGGGTGTATATTCTTCCCAAAATGCTACATTATTGTGGTGAGGCCTGAACTGAACAACAAGCAGCAGCTGAGAAGAAGAAAGCATTGATGCATCTGAATAAATAAATAAAAATAAGAAAATTGTCCAGTGCACCATAGAGACCAACTAAGTTTGTTCTGGGTATAAGCTTATTCCCAGAACAAACTTAGTTGGTTTATTTTTGTTTATTTATTTTGACTGTGTCAGACCAACACGGCTACCTACCTGAATCTAAATGGATGCATCTAATTTTCTGTGGCCCACATCCCTTGGTCAGGAGAAAACACAGGGACTTCACATAGCTGCATTGAGTGAATTTATTTGGAAGTCATCACAACACATTTTAACTGAAAAGGATGTCTGCATTACTGTTGCATGAGTTGTGGCCACATTGAAAGCGTGTTGTGCTAAATAGATGAGTATTTAAAAGTAGACCTCTGTGGCAAGAGAATAAAATTGAGCAAACTGCAGTGCTGAAAAATCTTCTGTCATTTTAATACAGTAATTATTTTCTCCCTCATATGTTTGCATTTGTTGAACTCCACAACCAGTAATAAATGTGTACACACACACACACACACACACACACACACACACTGAAGTGTTTTCTCTCTCTCTGCTTCTATGACACAAACAAATTGGGTCAGTGACATTCTTGATAGGGAGAGGGGGGATTTGATTTGGTTTACATTGAAAGCCCAGTCCACCTAATTTGCACTTTGCTGAAGTCTCATGTAGTGAGTTAGATGGTAGCTTTTAATGCCACGTAAAAATACAGATCTTGTAAATCATGTTTTCCTTTTATGCAATTTTCCTCTTGTTATGGTCTCATTTCTAAAGCATTTTTCTTTTTCTCAGTCTTTTGAGACCTATACAAGTATAGGCTTCTGCACTCACAGCTTCAGCTGTGAGAGTGAGCAGGATGCAACAGAACTGAGATGTGCTAGAGAACAAATTTGTCCATTAACATCCATATCACAAGCAGTCTGGTGATTACAGCCACCACATTGAAATTTCTCTGTGACCTCCATTGCACATGTGTATCTATTGTCTCTGTTTATTTTCATTTCTTCTCAGAAGTTGCACATTCCCTCTACTTTTGATCACCTGCCAGTAGCCACAGCATAAAGATCAACATAGTCCAAAACCCCAAACTGGCTATCTCTCCTGACAGCTATGTTGTATCTACATGCTATTCTCTGGACAGCAGCACCATGAAGTTTGATATTCATGCTCTCATTGCATGATTCAGCAGGATGATGGATCTATCGGTATGCTCGGTAGATGTACATCTGGATCATTCTCCAGACTGCAAATCTAGTGAATTTACTACATGTTACTGGTGCCTGCTACTATGGGTTGTATCCAACATTAGTCATACTCAGAGTAGACCAGTTGAATTCATGCACCTAAATTAGTTATTCCATTCATTTAAATGGGTCTGCTCTAAGCATTACTAACTTTGGATACAACCCTGTGTGTTTCTTGCTAGGATATTTAACTCTTATCTAACCATACTGCTTGCTCAATGGCCACTGAAGTTTTCACCTGGATTTCCCAAAGTATTTCTTTCTTTAAAAACCTTCTAAATATGAGACCTTTTATGTAGACTTTGCAAACAAGTCATTTGTGGTTGAGTAGTCCTATTCCAGGCTCATTTGTTTTCTGAGGGGCTTTTCATGTGCTGTCGGTTATGACAAGCTGACTCTCCTCTTGCTGCCCACGTGATGAAGACCACAGAAGACCTGCTGAGATCAGATAAACATGTTTTCCTCATTGTCTCATAGAATCTGTGATTCTAAATAGGCAATTATTGTTCTTCCTAATTATCAAATAATACATGATGACTTCTACTTTTCCACAAAGTCCCTAGGGAGCTTCAGTACTAAGCACCAGCAAAACCATGCAAAGAAGAAGGAAGTCTCCTATTCATAAACCTTGTATCATTCCATTCTGGGGCTACAGACGGTCAGGGCTCTTGTCAGTTTGGTCATTGATACTTTATATTGTGCAGTTTGAGCTGTGCATCAACCAACTGTGTGTCCATTCAAGCCATGCTTGAAGATAATGAGTATGAATGGTGGGGGAAAGAATTGTTTTCTTGCAAGTTAGTGGCATTTGTAGTATTTGTACTAGTGTTTTTGCCTCAGGTAGTGTGCAAGATTCCAGATGTCAAATGTGTCACCAGTGACCCTCTTCCTATTCTTCATAAGTTTCACCATCCAGGAGACCTCACCATTGCTGGCATCGTGTCTATGATGTACATATTTGCCAATCCAATAACGTTCATGGAATGTCCCTCTATGGACCTCTTTGGTGAAACTTTGTAAGATTTTTTTAAACTTTCCATTATACAGATCACCAATATGGCACCTATTGGGTATGCATGTGCCCCAGAGATCTTCCCTGGTCCCCACAGGGTTCCCCCTCGCTCCACTGAAAATAATCTTGAAAGACGCCTGCCATTTAGCCAATAGAATAGGTTGCACTGTATGTTTGGTATGTGTTTCAAGTTTGCAAATGGGGCTATGGCTCTCCAAAGGTTGGGTTGCCTGAAATATTAAATAGCCTGTCCTATGAATCCCATGGGGGTTTGTGGGCTTTCCAAGAGTATCTGGTTGGCCACTGTGTGAGAGAGCGCTGGAAAAGATGGATCTTAGGTTAGAACCCCTTAAAACTGGGATTACCATCAAAGGAGTGATTCAACTAATGGTGTTGCAGGGACCTCCAGTGGTGTTCTTACATTCCACCTGCCTCTGATTGTCTTGGACCCAAAATATTGAAATAATTTGCAATCAACACATTAAAATTTGCCTTAAAAATAGTTCTCTATCCAACAACAAGCTTTTACAGAGTATAAATTGCCATAGTCCAAAATAATCATTGATATTTGGAAGCACAATGATTTAAAAAGGGGAGATGCTACCCTTCCTAGTAAACTAGCTAAATTCTTGAGTAATAAAACTCAAATCTTTTCCAAGGAGAAGCAGCTCAGATGAAACATTAGCCCATGTTCTCCCATGATGTTTACCCCCCCTAAAAATAAGGACATAAGATCCCAATTAATCTCCCCAGAACTTCCTGTATTCTGGGGAAACTCAACTGAATTTTGTATTTTGATTTTAATGGCAACCTCCAACCCTAAGATCACAGAATATATATATATATATATACATATAGGAAATAGAACCTTTAAGTGGTTTACAAAGAAATCAGATAGAGCAAAGTCCATTACTGTAGCCATCAAAACTGGGCCACATTTCTTAAATGGAAGGTGAGTTTTGGATAAAAATGGTCTGTTTTTAACTATTTTTGATTGTTCTGGGATTCTGTTCACTCTCATTGTATAAGGTGCAATTTGTGTGCATGTATATGTTTTTAGAAACGAGACAATGTCAAATTCTGGATGCACCCACGTCATTCGGAAAACCAATGCTAAGAAATTCAAATCTCCCAAGTATGTGAAAAAACTTCCAATGAGAAATTTGCAAACATCCTAATACTTACCAGCTTCTCTTAAAATAGTATTGGGTGACTGAACCCATGTGACAAAAGGCCAACTGTGGATGACATCCTTGGGATGGAAATAATTTGTAAATCCTCCAATTCTGAAGGAAACACACTGTGACACAACATAAAACTCTCGTTTCAGGGTCATGACACAGATCTACCAGCATGTCCTGGCACTGATATTTGCTGTAGAGGAGATCAATGAAAATCCCAAGATTTTTACATTCGAGAAAAAACCCGAGATCATGCTGTTAAGCATGATCCCGGAGAATATACCACTGGATAGGAGGAATATACTACTCTATGCATGTGCGGCAGCCAGGATGTTGATCGCCCAAAATTGGAGAGGAGACAAAATCCCAACTATTCAAGATTGGTACCTAAAACTGACCGAATACATGACACTAGCAAAGTTAACTGCAGCGATCAGAAGGATACCTAAACAAAAAGTCAAAGATGAATGGAAATATGTGGATGAATATTTTTATAAACAAAAAATAAGCACAAAATTAGTGATATGTTTAGATTGAGAGACACAAGAGAATAAGAAATAAGGTGATGGGAGTGGAGAAAGATATTTAATTAAAAAGAAAAGGAGAAGCTTAATAGAACATAATAATGAGAGGGAACCGATGATAAGTGTTTGGAAGTCATATCTCTATTCTACTTTACATCACACTTACCTTTACTTTCTCTACTCTTACTTTTCCCACTTTCCCACTTTCTTTCCCTCTCCTCCCCTCCCCCTGTTTTCTCTCCCTTCTTATTTTATCCCACCCCCCTTTGTCTCGCCCCCCCTGTCTCCTCCCCTTGCCACTGACTTACCTGGGATCTCTCCTTTACTTTGTCTTCTTTCCGCTCCTGCTTTCTTCTTATCTGGCTTTTATATTTCGAGCCTCTCGGTCCAAGATTGTAAAAATGGTAAAGATCAAATCTCAAATTACTGAGATTCGGAGGCCGATTTTATAACGGTACAATTTGAAAATATTGCTTATTTGCTATATATATTTTGTTTGTTTTTGTAATTGAATAATATGTGCTTTCTATGTATTTTCTTATGTATTTTGTTTTCTGAAACTTTATAAGTAAATAAAGGTTTTTCTAAAAAAAAAGAAAAAGAAAAAAAAGAAAATCCCAAGATTTTGCCTAATCTCACTTTGGGCTTCCATATCTATAACAGCTATTTCAATCCAAGATGGACCTATCAGGCCTCATTGGAGCTCTTCTCCACCCAGGGCAGATTCATTCCTAACTACAAATGTGATAATGTCAACAATCCAGTAGCTGTCATTGGAGGACTCATCTCTGAAGTTTGTCTCCACATGGCAGACATCCTGGGCACCTATAAAATCCCACAGGTATGGCGTGTAACAGAGCATAGGAGTATAAAAAGTAATTTTCACTTTGCTTGTGTTTTGGTGATTTAAAGTATTTGTAGGTGGTTTTCAAGGTCAGTTTGTACATTCAGAAAAAGTAAGTACTGAATATATCCTTGTCTTCAGAATACCGAGTATTTTAATGTGTTGAGCGATCAGTAGGGAAGGGAATTAAATATTTAAATATAAAAGGGGAAAGGATCAGCCTGATGTTCTCACAGACATTGAGTCTGAATAGGTCCACGTCTCCTGGGAAAGCTCCACTACTTAACTTATAAGTTAGCTATATATGTCAGTCCCAAGAAACCTATCTTAAGGACTTACATTTCCTTCTTACCTTGTATATTTCAAACTCAGAGGAGGGATATGGAAGGAACTGTAAATAAGCAGCAATGTTTGTTAATGTACAAAGAAGTACAAAGTTCTGTTTGCTTATCTTGTACACCTTCATGTTATGGAGGTGAAGTTCACTGGGGAAATGAAGGTCTGATGTTTTTGCGGAAGGTATCCATCAACACTTTTTCAGAATGGGAGAGTAAAAGCAAGAATGAGAGAATAAAATTTTAAGAATAGTTTTATTATTATTTTTAAATTAAGCGATTCTGCAAAATGCATACATAACACATATACACTTATAGATCATTCTCAGACAAATCCAGACATAAAATAAAGCCAAAATAAAATAAACCATAGGTATGTGAAAGCATTGAAAGTAGCAACTAGAACCATTTATAGCATATAAATGATAGTTAAATAAGGCAAGCTTGCAAAAAAATAATAATGATCCCCATTTTACCAAGTAGAAGCAATTAAAGTATTCAAATATCCTGAGTCCTTGGCCATGTTCCTCCTTGCTTGGAAATGAAATCAAGTCTGACTAAATTAATATGGTTCTATTTTGTGATCTAAATATGAAGCGTTGCTTTTGACCTTTCTCTCTCCAAGCATAGCTGGTGCATAGCAGAAATGGGGAACATTTTCCAGCCCAAGGACCACATTCCCTCCTGAGCAACCTTTTGAGAGCTCTGCAATTGATGGTTGGGGTGAGAGGCAAAAGTGGTAGCGCCATGAATGCAAATGTCACCTTTGGACAGTAGGATAAGTCTTTTTGCAGGCACCCCTCTGAATCTTCCATCCAGACAAGTAAAATGTCATAATTTCTGTTGATGGTGTGCCTGCACCAGGGAGAGTTTCAAGGGCTAGCTTGAGAGCATTGGCAGGTCACACTGTCCAAAGCAGGGTCTGAGGTGTCCTAATCCTGGTGTATATGAATTTTCAGTCTGTTTCTGCCTCACAAATACATACACTTGAAATTCTCAGCAGCACTCAATAAATACAGACTTTTAAAATCATGATTAAATCTTCTTTAATGTTTGGCATAAAACTTTGAAAGAATGAAACTACACAGAATTACCCCCTCCCACTTTAATCTTGGAAATGTCCTGCTCTTTTGTCCTTTCATTTCTTTAGCTCATATATGGTTCTGCTCCAGTGACCAAGCAAAAAAGCCAGACCATTTTCTACCACCAGATGTTCCCAAATGTGGATCATCAGTATAAAGGGATTCTCCAATTACTGCTGCATTTCAGATGGACGTGGATTGGGGTGTTGTCTGTGAGCGATGCCAATGGAGAGACATTTGTAAGCGACATAGTTCCCCAGTTTGTCAAGAGAGGTATTTGCTTTGATTTCATTGAAAGATTCCCAGTAATGACTAACTCCAATGGCATTGCTGTCACAGTGTCAGAAGGGATGGAAACAAGCAATATTGTCAAGAGAAGCACTGCTGATGCGGTGATCATTCAGGGTGAAATCGATACCATTATAATTTTGAGAATGTTTCACGAGTATTCACAACATGAGGATACATCAATAAAAGGAAACGATAAAGTCTGGATTATGACAACTCAGATGGATTTCACATCAGTTCCCTTCCAAAGGACTTGGGACATAGACTTATTCCATGGTTCAGTAGTCTTTGCACTCAAAGGAAGTGTCAGCTTTCCAGAAATTCCTCCAGATGAGAAACCCTACTTCAGACAAAGAATATGACTTTATCAAGGTATTTTGGGAAGAAGCATTTGCATGTTTTTTCCCAAGGCCTATGGTCAACAGACGAGATGGTGAGATCTGCAGTGGGAAGGAGAAGCTGGAGACTCTGCCTGCCTCTGTTTTTGAAATGAGCATGACAGGCCACAGCTACAGTGTTTACACTGCTGTCTTTGCTGTGGCGCATGCATTGCATGCCATGCATTCATCGAGGTTCAAGCACAGAGCAATGGTGGATGAAGGAAGAATGAAGATTGTTAGTCAACAGCTGTGGAAGGTAATGTCCTGTAAATTGGTGAAAATTTAATAAAATTTAAAAATGACAAGAAAAACCTGTAAATGATAGATGCTATGATTTTTAGCAGTGGTTGAGAAGGAATTTGATCATTTCTTCTTATTGATGAAAGCTAGCGTGTGTGCATGGGTGGGTGTCTATGTAATAACTTTCTTTTCAAGTGTCACACAGGCAAAAAGGATTTAGGCTAATCCTGGCTTTCTGTCCTCCTCCAGCTTTTCTGATATTCTGTCAACTCCAAGTGTCACCATGCAGTTTTGCTCTCAGTCCTGTCATAGATTCCATTTTGTTAAGTTTATCTAGGAAACATGAATAAACAGAGGAAGGCCAGTTATATTGAATCAGACCATTGGTCTGTCTAGCTCAGTCTTGTTTTCACTGGCTGGCAGCTCCTAGGTTTCAGACATGGGGCATTGCCAAACCGACCTGGAGATGTCAGAGACTGGACCTGGGATGTGCTGCATGCAAAGCACATGCTCTATCACTGACTTTGTCTTTCCCTATGTAGGATTGTTTATAGCGCATCCATGCTTTTAAGTAAGACCTAGAGATGGATGTGTACACCCTTCCCTTACAGATTCTTTTCCTCAGCCTTCAAGAGGCAGCTCCAAAACAGTTACTGGTCTGTCCAACCACCACCACCCCTTCACAATATGCTTTATTCATATGAGTTGAAACCTGAGGAGCAAGCTGAACTCAAGAGCTACCAAATGCTGCTAGATATAAATGCTGTACCTTCTACCTCCACAGCTCGAGTCAGTATGCCTCTGAATACTAACTGTTGAGAACAACATTGAGGACAATATTTTTGCTCCCAGGCTTTCCATGGTTGCTCAGTGTGAGAACATGATGCTAGGCTAGGTGGGTTATCCTCTGGTATATCTGAGGTTCCACCAAAATACAGATTCATTACCCATAACCTTCAAAACCCCTATCTTCTTGTTCTTATATGTCCTTCCGAAATTTAGCTCAACCATTTTGTGAGAAGCACCTCATTTAACAGCAGTTCTGGTGAAACAATTTCCTTCAATAAAAATGGAGAGTTAGAAACAGGATTTGATATCATCAACTGGGTGACATTCCCAAACCAGTCCTTTCTTAGAGCCAGAGTTGGAAAGATAGACCCCATGGCACCACGGGAAGAAACATTCACCATTTCTGAGAATGCTATTGTGTGGCCCAAGAGCTTTAATCAGGTAATGGCCATTAAGGTTGTGGTTCACAGAACTTTGGGTAACTTTGGGAAGCTTTGATTGAAATTTTTAGTCAAATGTTTTCAGCAAGCATGTCAAGCAGGCAGAAATGAAAGAAAGAAAGAAAGAAAGAAAGAAAGAAAGAAAGAAAGAAAGAAAGAAAGAAAGAAAGAAAGAAAGAAAGGGGGGAGGGAGTTTGGATGAAGTATAATCCAGCAGGTGCAGAAAAGGGAGACTTGGTCCGAATTGCAAAATGAAACAAAATCCTCCTTGATTCCAAATAACCAGTGAGGTACAAACTTGCAAAAATTAAAACATTCTTTTCTTTCATGAATGGACAGGTACAGCCCCTTTCTGTGTGCAATGACAATTGTCACCCGGGGTATCGGAAGGGCAAGGAGGAAGGGAAGCCATTTTGCTGCTATGATTGCATTCCATGTCCAGAAGGGAAGATCTCAAACCAGAAGGGTAAGAAATATCATGCACACAGTTTATCAGGGATATTGACATCAGGGTATAGAGATACTGATTTCCCTTGGGTCAAAAAAGTGGTTCACAATTCTACAGTGGTGGTAGCTGCTGATATGAATGAAGATGCAATCTGATAAACTGACATGTAGTCAGCATAGCCCAGTCCAAGAAGCCAAACCCTCCCTGATGACGCCACCTGCGCAGCCAGTGGTCACATCCAGTATTTTCCTCTCTCTTCCTGGGCCACGACCTTCAACAGGAAGGAGTTATGAAAAGATTACCTGTGCCTCAAGCCCCTTCAGCTTCCTGCCCAGAGTCGCACAGCCCCTTGCTATACATTGAAGGTTGTTGCAGCAGTATTGCTAGTACCCACATGGATCAGAGGGAAAGGGTTGTGGTCAGTGGGCTTTATAAGACTTGGCAATTTCTCTGCCACATCGTGAATCTTTGTACCTGGAAGAAACCACACATGAGACATAAATTCCATCCATGAATTGCTTCCTGTAAAACATCTTAAAGCAATCTAACAATAAAATATCAACAATGGAATTCCACAATTTTCAAAAGGTAATGTCAAAGTGACACAGACAAAACCCATTCATTCGTTTTAATGACTTATGCCCTACCATTCGGTCTATTGCCTCTTGAGGTGAAATGCAAAAGAACAGGAAGCAACATGTACACATTCCAGACCCAGCAGCTCAAAATCTTCTATGTGATTGATTAGGCCAAGGTTTGCGTTCTTTCAGGGACCCAGGTGGCGCTGTGGTTAAACCACTGAGCCTAGGACTTGCTGATCAGAAGGTCGGCGGTTTGAATCCCTGTGACGGGGTGAGCTCCCGTTGCTTGGTCCCAGCTCCTGCCAACCTAGCAGTTCGAAAGCACATCAAAATGCAAGTAGATAAATAGGAACAGCCATAGCGGGAAGGTAAACGGCGTTTCCATGTGCTGCTCTGGTTTTCCAGAAGTGGCTTTGTCATGCTGGCCACATGACCTGAAAGCTATACGCCGGCTCCCTCGGCCAATAATGCGAGATGAGCACGCAACCCCAGAGTCGGTCATGACTGGACCTAATGGTCAGGGGTCCCTTTACCCTTTTACCTTGCATTCTTGCAGCTCTGCAGTACAAAGGAAATTGACAATTGGTGCTGTCCCTGAAGCTGATCCTTCAGCAGTCAGTGCAAATGGAAAGGCTGCCCTTCGCCAGACCAAGAGGAGAAGTAGTTTGTTCCACGCCTCCCCCACAATAAGTAGCAGGGAAAGACATATTCATTGACAGAATTGAGCATCCAGTACTGTTGGGTTGCTCATCTGTGAGAACAACATCTTGCAAATATTTATATTTCAATTTTTGACCTGACAACATTAATCCAGGTCTTTCTCATATTTAGATTTGATTATTTCAGTCCTGATGTTTTGTTTTCCAGACACAGAGAACTGTTTCCAATGTCCAGAAGATCAGTTTCCAAATGACGACCAGGATTCATGTATTCCAAAATACATAACCTTCCTAAAGTATGAAGAACCTTTGGGAATCACTTTGACCAGTTCTGCTCTTTCCTTGTCTTTCATCACAGTTTTGGTGCTGGGAATCTTCATTAAGCATTGGGACACTCCCATAGTCAAAGCCAACAACCGGAGCCTCACCTACCTTCTCCTTCTCTCCCTCCTGCTCTCCTTTCTTTGTGTTTTGCTATTCATTGGCCAGCCTGAAAATCTGACCTGTCTTCTTCAGCAAACCACATTTGGCATAATCTTTTCAGTGGCAATTTCTTGTGTGTTGGCCAAAACCATCATTGTAGTTCTGGCTTTCATGGCCACCAAACCAGGGAGCAGGATGAGGATGTGGGCAGGAAAAAGACTGTCCATTTCCATTGTTCTTTCCTGCTCCCTTACACAAGTCACCATTTGCATTGTGTGGCTGGCAATATCTCCCCCATTCCCAGATTTAGACATGCATTCAGCGACCAAAGAGATTGCATTGCAATGTAATGAAGGGTCATCCTTCATGTTCTATTGTGCTCTGGGCTTTATGGGCTTCCTGGCCATTTTCAGCTTCATCATGGCATTCCTAGCCCGGAAGTTGCCTGACAGTTTTAATGAAGCCAAGTTCATCACCTTCAGCATGTTGGTCTTTTGTAGCCTTTGGCTTTCCTTTGTCCCAACGTACTTGAGTACCAAAGGAAAAGACATGGTGGCTGTCAAGATCTTCTCCATCTTGGCCTCCAGCTTTGGGATACTTGGCTGCATATTTTCCCCCAAATGTTATATTATTATACTGAGGCCTGAGTTGAATAACAAGGAGCAGTTAAGAAGAAGGAATCCTTGAAGCCACTAAAATTCCATGACTTTAGAAAAGCCATGTGTAAACTTGTGCACATAGTTCATTTTGGGATGTCTTCCTGTTTTCTTTGCTGTAAGCCTCTTGGAGCATGATTGTTTTTGTAGAAGAAGCAGTGTACAAATGAAATTATGACTGACTGAAGGATCATACTTTCTTTAAGTCTTCCCAGGAAAGATGTTATGCTAACCAGTCTATAATTTTCAGGACCTTAAGGCAATAATAATAATAATAATAATAATAATAATAATAATAATAATAAACAACTTTTATTTATATCCTGCCCTCCCCGACCAAAGTCGGAGTCAGGGCGGCTAACATCCGATATATAATAATAATAATAATAATAATAATAATAATAATAATAATAATAATAATTTATTATTTATACCCCGCCCAGCTGGCTGGGTTTCCCCAGCCACGCTGGGCGGCTTCCAACAGAAAATTAAAACACAATAATCTATTAAACATTAAAAGCCTCCCTGAACAGGGCTGCCTTCAGATGCCTTCTAAAAGTCTGGTAGTTGTTTTCCTCTTTGACATCTCTTGGGAGGGCGTTCCACAGGGCAGGCGCCACCACCGAGAAGGCCCTCTGCCTAGTTCCGTGCAACTTGGCATCTCGCAACGAGGGAACCGCCAGAAGGCCCTCGGTGCTGGACCTCAGTGTCCGGGCAGAATGATGGCGGTGGAGACGCTCCTTCAGGTATACTGGACCGAGGCCATTTAGGGCTTTAAAGGTCAGCACCAACACTTTGAATTGTGCTCGGAAACGTACTGGGAGCCAATGTAGATCTTTCAAGACCGGTGTTATGTGGTCTCGGCGGCCGCTCCCAGTCACCAGTCTAGCTGCCGCATTCTGGATTAGTTGTAGTTTCCGAGTCACCTTCAAGGGTAGCCCCACGTAGAGCGCATTGCAGTAGTCCAAGCGGGAGATAACTAGAGCATGCACCACTCTTGCTAGACAGTCTGCAGGCAGGTAGGGTCTCAGTCTGCGTACCAGATGGAGCTGATAGACAGCTGCCCTGGACACAGAATTGACCTGCGCCTCCATGGACAGCTGTAACATTAGTATAAAATCAAACAATAATTAAATTTCCTCCTAAAAACACGTCAAAATCAATTTGAAGTCTAATTAGACGGCTTTCTGCAGGGTGTGGGTTGGGAACTGTAAGTGCTCATTGGCCCAACTGTTTGTGCTGATCTTATATGGGGCTGTGAGAATGCTGGGAGGCCTCTTTCATATCAATTCTTATACAAAAAGAAAAGGGGAGCCCTGACCGAACACCTGGCAGGACAACGTCTTGCAGGCCCTGCAGAAAGATGTCCAATCCCGCAGGGCCCTGATCTCTTGTGGCAGAGCCTTCCACCAGGCCTGGGTTGAAGAAGTCAAACTCTTCCTAAGTAAGCTTGGAAGTTTCTTCAGTGCATCACTGGGCAGGCAATGAATAGTCTCTGGCAGACCTCATAAGGTGGGCAACCTCTGGCATGGGAAGAGGTGGAGAGTCTGTTGGGTTGCTGAGTTGATCCTTGCTCTCTAGGTGCCTCATTACAAATGAATAGAAGTCAGGACTGAGAGAATACAAACTTAGGGCTGGTTCTCAAGGATATTAAACGCCCTCCACACCCAATATTTTTTTCAAGGGGGTTTCAAACATCCTATCATAAATAGGGGATCTTTTGAAACTTTTCTGCTACTTTTGAACCCTGGAAAATACCCACAAAATACACTCATTCTCTCTGTTCATGAAGACCAGTGAGACCTGCACAGAGCAGGCAGCCCAAATTCACTTTCAAGTCTAATGCATCTAGCATATTATTTTCTTAATGGTCCCTGATTGTGCAAAGTTGAGAATATAAACATCATCTGCCCCTAACTACTATAGTTACATCCCTCTAGTTTCTTGCTACAAATTTCATCATCTGGGACCATTAATTTCCATAACACAACTAGGTGGTGACATAAACTGGATGATTGCTGCAATCACATCTAAGTGCCTGTAAACCATCATAATATGATTATCCCCCCTGTAATTATTAAATTACGAATAGAAGACACTACTCCCCATATAAAGGGACTTGCAAATGTGAGCTGCATTATTATTAATGAAAATAGGAGGGCGCTACTAATATCCCTTGTACATTTCCAAGGTATGACGAGATAGCCAGCGCTTGGTCAGTCTGATAACAGAGACTTTATCCTGCACCACCTGAGCCACAGATCAGCCCCTAGTGTCTACTTAAGTCAGGCTGCGCAGGCTTTAGTACAGGACTCAGCGAAGGATAATGTGGGGATGGGAGAATTTATGTACAAGAAGAATTATTTCATGCAAGATAGTTGGGTCTGTACTATGGCTATCAGTGCTTTTGCCTCAGGTGACATGCAAGATTCCTAATATTAAATGCAGCGTCAGTAATCCCCTTCCTATTCTTCACAAGTCCTACCAGCCAGGAGACCTCGTCATTGCTGGTATTATGTCTCAGATCTACATATTCTTCAACTCAATAGACTTCCAAACATGTCCTTCTAATGACCTCTTTGATGACATGGTGTAAGATTTGTTTTCTAAAACCCTCTGGTATCACATATTTATTATATTTTCCCTGGAAGAGCCAGGCCCATAGATCAGCGTTAGATCCAGTGAATGGGAGAAGAATGGCAGCTCAACTTTCCCTGCCTTTGTCAAATAATTGCATCATACCTGTAGCTAAGCCACATTAATCATTTTATCCTTTTAGATGTGGCAGCCATGATTCTAACATTCCAAGCCTATTTCCCTCAGCAGCTCAAGGAGCAATTCAAAGCCGGGATCTGCAAGGTGGATCAGCCAGGGTTCAGCCAGCTGAAACCCCTCATCCCAGATCAGACAGATATATATTGATGTAAGGTCCCCATTCGAGCTAAATTGGAGCTCACCTGGCTCATACAAGGCCAGGGTAAGACCCCAAAAGGGGAGATGTCCCAGGTACATGGCAGTGCTGGGGCAGGTGGAGATCTATTCCATACTCCATTGGGATTCAACTCTTTTTTAAAGGCTTAGTTCCCCAGTTTAGGGCTGGAATCTGTGTGTGCTAATGTCCCTCCAGATTTCCCTAGACTGAGATAGATTGATCTGTAAAATATATTAGCTCAACTGAAGCTTAGCAGATGTCCCATCCAGAAGGAAAAGCACTGTGGCACAGCATGTACATAACTATCATTTCAGGATCATGACACAGCTCTACCAACATATCCTGGCATTAGTATTTGCTGTAAAGGAGATCAATGTAAACCCCCAAATCTTACCCAACCTCACCCTGGGCTTCCACATCTATAACAGCCAGTTCAGTCCAAGCTGGACCTATCGTGCCTCCTTGGAACTGCTCTCTACATATGGCAGATACATCCCCAACTACAAGTGTGACCTCCAGAATAATCCCGTAGCCGTCATTGGAGGCTCTAACTCTGAAGTCTGTCTCCACATGGCAACTATACTCAGCATCTACAAGATTCCACAGGTAAAATTCTCCCAGAGCAGATCTCATTGGGTCTTCTTTTGAGGCAAAGGCACGGCACTTTGCAAGTTCTGATAGATCAGCTGTACCTTTACAACTGTCGCTGTGTTATTATTGCTTAATATATGATATTATGATGTTATTATTGCTTAATATATGATTACTGCCATGGAAATAAATGGTGAAGAGCTGGACAGATATCTTAATATAAATTTTGTTGTTTAGTCGTGTCCGACTCTTCGTGACCCCATGGACCAGAGCACTCCAGGCACTCCTGTCTTCCACTGCCTCCCGCAGTTTGGTCAGACTCATGTTCGTAGCTTCAAGAACACTGTCCAACCATCTCGTTCTCTGTCGTCCCCTTCTCCTTCTGCCCTTCTCCTTGTGCCCTCAATCTTTCCCAACATCAGGGTCTTTCCCAGGGAGTCTTCTCTTCTCATGAGGTGGCCAAAGTATTGGAGCCTCAGCTTCAGGATCTGTCCTTCCAGGGAGCACTCAGGGCTGATTTCCTTCAGAATGGATAGGTTTGATCTTCTTGCAGTCCATGGAACTCTCAAGAGTCTCCTCCAGCAAATACTTGTGTCTAATTGTGCTGATCTATGCTTGAAGTAAACTGGCTGAGGGACTACAGTCAATATACCAGTGTGGTGTCCTATGGGTGTTATGGAAATCCAAATTTCATCAGCCCCAGACAGCGTGGTCAGGGCTCATAGATGATGGGAGTTCTAATCCAACCACAGAATATGGTGGAAGCCCTGCTATGCCAGTGCAATGTAAGACATGGCACTACCATGAAAGGCAAATGCGCACAGTTCTTTGTGTAGGCTGGCCCAACCCTCTTTCAGTATATACTTTCTGCTACTATAGTTTCACAAGTGAGGACAAAGTGAATTCCTTTGCTAGGATAGTCGGCTTAGAGCAGAGCTTTCCAAACTGTGTGCCACAACACGTTAGTGTGTCGCTGTGTCGCACGAATGCTCCCCACACTCCCCCCAGGGCTGGAAAAGGGCTAGTTTAACCTCCGGTTTGCTAGTAAAATTGAATTACTGTGTCATGAAATGATGCATCTCTAAAAAGTGTGTCACCAACATGAAAAGTTTGGAAAGCTCTGGTTTAGAGAATTGGTCAGCATATTTGTACCTTTGAATTCCAACACTTTCTCTTAAGCGTGAGAAAAACTGATAAGCTCCCAGGTCACTCAACAACAACAGTAAGAAATCCGAAATCTAGGTTGGATTCTGACTGCTGCCAGTATAAGTTGAAAAGTAAACCACTACACTCTTTTTAAAAAGTATCTCATCTCCTCATTTCCTACCTTTCATTTAGCTCATCTACGGCTCTGCTCCAGTGGGAAAAATGAAAACTGAAGCTGCTTTCTACCAACAAATGTTCCCAAATATAGACCATCAGTATGAAGGGATTCTCAAGTTATTGCTACATTTCAGGTGGACATGGACTGGTGTGTTGACTGTGAATGACGAGAATGGAGACAGGTTTATACAGAGCGTGGTTCCAAAATTTATCCTGAGAGGAATCTGCTTTGATTTCATAGAAAGATTTCCAACAATTACTTATTCTAGTGGTTTTACAGACATGGTTACAGATGGGCTCAAGACATTTAATATTGCCATGAGAAGTACTGTCAATGTGTTGCTCATTCATGGTGAAATTGATACCATGCCACTTTTGAGAGCATTTCCTGACATGTCAAAATATGAAGATATACCAATGAAGGCTAAAGGGAAAGTTTGGATCATGACAATCCAGATGGATTTCACATCACTTCCCTTTCAAGGAGATCAGGACATTGATTTCCTCCATGGTGCTCTATCCTTCGCAATTCACTCAGAGGAGGTCTTGGGATTCCAGGAATTTTTTCAGACGAGAAATGCCATCTTGGAAAAAGAAGATGGCTTTATGAAGGTATACTGGGAAAAGGCATTTGAGTGTTATTTCCCTGATTCTGAGGGAAATATGCAGGATGGCAATATCTGCACTGGGGAGGAGAAGCTGGAGACTCTTCCGGGGTCTATTTTTCACACGAGCATGACTGGCCATAGCTACAGCATCTACAATGCAGTCTATGCTGTGGCACATGCCTTGCATGACGCGCATTCATCTCAGTTCAAATTCAGAACAATCATGGATGGAGGGTGGCTGAAGTTTTGGAATCAACAGGTGTGGAAGGTAATATCAGGAGCGCAATAATGCAGGAATGCTCACCGTACCCTTGGAAATAATAAAAAAGGAAGAATCCACAGTTATTAATTACCCTTCTTTTGGGGGGGGGGGCTTGCCAATCAAAAGGTCGCCATTTTGAGTCTGTGCGATGGGGTGAGCTCCCATTGTTCTGTCCCAGTTTCTGCCAACCTGGCAGTTCGAAAGCATGCCTGTGCAAATAGATAAATAGGTACTGCTGTGGTGGGAAGGTGAACAGTGTTTCCATGCGCTCTGGCTTCTGTAACGGTGTCCCGTTGTGCCAGAAGTGATTTAGTCCTCCTGGCCACATGACCCAGAAAGCTGTCTGTAGACAAACACCAGCTCCTTCAGCCTGAAGCGAGATGAGCGCTACACCCCACTTAACTTTACCTATATAGTTATTAATTACCCTTCTATTCCCATCCTTTTCCCCCCTCCCGAATTTAGCTCAGCCACTTGGTGAGAAGTAGCATCTTTAATAATAGTGCTGGGGAAAAAGTTTATTTCAACCAAAATGGAGAACTGGAGTCTGCATTTGATATAATGAACTGGGTGACATTTGCAAACCAGTCTATTCTTCAAGTAAGAGTTGGCAGGATAGACCCTCAGGCCCGCTCGGGCAAACAGTTCACCATTCATGAGGATGCAATTGTGTGGCCCAGCAGATTCAACCAGGTACGGTTTAGGCACCTTTTGGTGGGCTCTGTCTAAAAAGTGTCATGGCAATACATCTGTCTGTAGTCATCTTCCTTTGCGCCTTCATTTACACACTGGCAGGTAGGCTCACACCCTTTGGAGCATGCCACAAACCTAACTGTGCTATTGCTAATCATGTCCCCCATGTTTGCATGTTGGGTGGCAGATGTGAACATGTTTGTTTACATATGCATCTTGCTATCTGTTTATAGGGACTTGGTGCAAAGAAGACTCTGCTCATACAGTTGTCCTAATTGCATGGACCACACATGACATACATAGTTCTCTATGAGTACTAGTGCATGATGATATTTAGTGCTTTGTTGTTCGTTGTGTTTTTACCCTCCTGTGCTATTCTTGCATTTTTACTTTATTCTGTATATTGTAAGATGCCTTCAATTGGTTTTGTATCAAAGTGATAAATGAAATAAATAAGTTTAATCATGATATAATAAGATGTTTCTAGACACTGCTTCTCTTACGTTCCATTTAATATGCATAGCAACATAGGAAGCTGCTTTGTAACCAGACAATTGACCCATCTAGCTCAGTACTGTCGACACTGACTGGCAACTGGTCTCTGGGGTTCAAGACTAAGGTCTTTCTGAACTCTAACTGGAGATGCTTCTGTATGTAAAACATATACAGTATTCTACTGTTGAGCTATAGCCCTTCCCCTAAGGCAAGAATGGGGAACCTTCAGCCCTCCAGATTTTTCTGAACTGCAACACCCATATTCCCAGCAAGCATTGCCAAGACCTGAAGGTCCCCCACACCTGTTCTAAGGGATGCAGATGTTGGAGTCAGTCTGGGGAAACCAAGTCATGTTTATAGCGTATATGTTTCTATGATTTTATGTACAGGCACTGCCCCTCTCTCTTTGTAATGACAAATGCCATTTGGGTTATAGTAGAACCAAGAAGGAAGGGGAGCCATTCTGCTGCTATGATTGCCTTCCCTGTCCAGAAGGGAAGATCTCAAACCAGAAGGGTAAGTAGTATAATGGAAAACTTTCACAAATGACTTAATCTCAATATGTTTAACTATCCTTTGCACATGGTGTGTTATTTAATTTTACTTTACATGGGTAGTGCAAAGTGACCCAGCTTCATCTGGTGGCCCAGCTACGCCCCTATCTGGACAGGGATAGCCCAACTACTGTTGTCTATGCTCTGGTAACCTCTAGGTTAGATTACTGCAATATGTTATACTTAGAGCTGCCTCTGAAGATGGTTCGGAAACTTCAACTAGTGCAGAATTCAGCAGCCAGGTTGCTCACCGGAGGAAGACGGTTTGAGCATATTACACTGATCCTGGTCCAACTGCACTGGGTACCAGTTATTTTCCGGGCCCAATTCAAAGTGTTGGTTTTGACCTATTAAAGCCTTAAATGGCTCAGGACCGCAATACCTCAAGGACCGCCTCTTCCCATATGAACCTACCTGGACCCTGAGATCATCTTCCAAGGCCCTCCTTCATGTGCCGCCTCCTCGAGAGGTCCGGAGGGTAGTAACACGAGAACGGGCCTTCTCTGCAGTGGCTCCCCATCTTTGGAATGCTCTCCCCAGGGAAGTTTACCTGGCACCTTCGTTATACACCTGTAGGCGCCAGGCAAAAGTGTTCCTTTTTAACCAGGCCTTTGGTTGATCTTATTGTCATCCAACACCCTTTTACAATGTGGCTCATTTGGTTTTCTTTTTTATTGGGTTATTGTTTTTTGTTTTATTTTATATGTTGTGGTCTTGTTTGTGAATTACTATTACTATTACTATTATTATTATTATTATTATTATTATTATTATTATTATTATTATTCAATACCAGCTACTAGGTCATGGTTGCATGGGTAATCTGAAATGCACCAAATTTGCATATTTTGTACACAAAATACATTTCCTTATTTCATCAACCTCCCCATCTCATTCAGCCTGACTGATTTGTAACCTGGACTTACAAATACAAAGCTGTTGTATGTGTGTGTTATTTATATCCCACTGCAACCCCATTGGCCTTCAACATTTCACCTTTAAGAAACATTTCACCTTTAAGAAACTCTCATCCATCTTGGACATTTCACCTTTAAGAAACTCTCATCCATCTTGGACTCCTTTCTCTCTCTTTGAGTATTTCTGACCATGGGCTCTCAAAAAGTAGCTCCTTAAACTTTTTGAAATAGGCTTTCTTAAAGTCCAGAGTGCAGGTCTCACTGCACTCAGCCTTCCATTGCCTATATATCATGAAACCCAGGAGGAGATGATCACTTCCTCCCAAGTTACTTAGTACTTCTACTTCATCAACCAGGTCCAAGATACAAGATCCCCTTGTTGCTTCTTCCACCTTCTGGGAAATTAAATTGGCATTATTATACGTAGAGGTAGTAACAAAGTTGCTACTACAGAGGTCTGAGACTGAATTCTGATTCAGAAAAGAAGTTCCATACCTCTTCCATTCATTATGATGTGGAAATTACAAAGTGATTATAGCCCCCCCCCCCCGCCTTTTTCAGAATCGGATTAAATTTCCAGGGATAGTATCCCCTTCTGAGTGGAATCCACAACTAGCTTCCAAGCCTCCTATCTCTGAGTACAGTATCCTGTATATATAATTGCATAAGAAAGACAGAGATAGGTTTGTCATACATCTACCTAGCATCCATCTTTCTACGTTTTGTAAAATTAATATTGGCTTCCCCAAGTATCTGCTTAGTGATTATTATTATTTCTTTATCCTTGATTATTCCACTGTAAACAGGGATTCCCTATTTCAAACCTTATGTTTTCTTTTCCAGACATGGACGACTGTTTGCAATGTCCAGAGGATCAGTATCCAAATCATGCCCAGGATTCATGCATTCCAAAAGTCATAACTTTCCTGTCTTACGAAGAAGCTTTGGGGATGACTTTGGCAATATTGGCTCTTTCCTTTACATTCATTGCAGCTTTAGTGCTTGGCATCTTTGTTAAGCACCAGGACACTCCCATTGTCAAAGCCAACAACCGGAATCTCACCTACACTCTCCTCATTTTCCTCCTGCTCTCCTTCCTTTGTGCTTTGCTGTTCATTGGCCAACCCAAAACGCTGACATGCCTTCTCCGACAAACTGCTTTTGGCATTATCTTCACGGTAGCTGTGTCTTGTGTTCTGGCCAAGACCACCATTGTAGTTCTAGCTTTCATGGCCACCATGCCTGGATCCAGAATGAGGAAATGGTTGGGGAAGAGACTGGCTGTTTCCATTGTTCTTGGCTCCTCCCTGATTCAAACCACTATTTGTACGGTGTGGCTCTCAACCTCCACCCCATTCCCAGATTTCAACATGCACTCAGTTGTTGAAGAAATTATACTAGAATGTAATGAGGGCTCAGTCACCATGTTTTATTGTGTCTTGGGTTTCATGGGTTTGCTTGCCACTGTCAGCTTCTGTGTTGCTTTCTTAGCCCGTAAGTTGCCTGATAGTTTCAATGAAGCCAAGTTTATCACCTTCAGTATGCTGGTCTTTTGCAGCGTTTGGTTGACCTTTGTCCCAACCTATCTCAGCACAAGGGGGAAATATATGGTTGCCGTGGAGATTTTCTCCATCTTGGCCTCCAGTGCTGGGTTACTGAGTTGTATCTTTTCTCCAAAGCTTTATATCATTGTGTTGAGACCTGAGTTGAACAACAAGGAACAGCTAAGAAGAACAAAACAATGAAATGTTCTAAATTATTTGGCGCCAGTTCTTTTTAAATTAGCAATGTGTAAGTGACAGGAATTAAGCCAGGGGGAAATAACTCATTCCTATGGCCTTTTATACTAAGGGAAAGTGTATTTCTTGATATAGAAACATTGACAATCCACCACACCCAACTCCCCATCCCACTCACCTCTTTCCCCCCTTCCTCATAATTTCTCAACAAGTAATATTGATGTGTAAAAATGATGCATGAGACACTGCACTACCTTTGTAACCCAAGAAAATCCTTAATAAAAATAATTATAAAGAAAAGAAAGTGTATTGGTTTTAACAAAATAAAAAAAATTCCTTCCAGTAGCACCTTAGAGACCAACTAAGTTTGTCATAGGTATGAGAATACACATGGGCTAAATTATGCTGTAATTTATTGGACTGAGACCTATGTTACTGTTGCATTCTATATTGTTTATTTACTGTAGATAAAATGCAATGTGAACTGCAGTTTGGATCTAGACTTACTCATAATTAGAATAGACTGAAAGAAATGAAACATAGAATAGTCTCATTGATGTACAATATTTATGTTTAATTGACTTCTCAATATCTAGACAAAAGATAATGTATGTGAGATACTGGGCTGGATCCAGACTCATAATAGTATTTATGTTCAAGTGAAATAGGCTAAACTACTAAAACTGTCTGGATCAAAACCTTTCTGTTATTTTTTTAATCAACAGAAGGAACTGTCTACTTATTGCACTTCCAGAACAGTAATCCGTAATTGTTGTTATAATAGCTTGTGTGGAAAAAAGCTGAGTATTTGTCAGTCTGTTTAAGTTTCGTACTTTGGAAAATATTTATGTGACTTCTGCTGATGTCAGTGTGTAAGCCCTGATGTCAGTTGTGTAAGCCCTGAATTTGAATCATTTTTTAAAACCTGATCAGCCCAAATGAACCTTTCCTCCTCTGGAGGCAAGTCGGGATATTTGTTTGCTATGTAACCAATGTAATGGAAATCGTTGTATCCTGCTCAATACACACATTTGGGGGCAAAACTCTGGATCACAACAGTTTCCCATGAAATCAGCTCTGGCTTCTTCAAGGAGCAACAGACGTGATTATTATGCAACACAGTCAAAACATCTCCAGATATATTTTTTTTAAGGGAAGCATTTGGGTGTTCATATTCAAAGCATGTGCTATCCGAGAAAGGCTGGATCAGCTCGAGAGGAGGAGAAACTGGAGACATTGAAATTCTACTTTTTGTATCTATTTAAAAATTTTATTTTCCATTTGTTGCAACTTGCTGTAACCTCATGGAGAAGGACGGATAATTAACTTTAAAAATAAAACTACACCTGCAGAGTGAGTAATAGAGGGAGATTCTGCCCTCTGGTCTGCTCCTAGGTTTGTCCCCTTCATCCAGACACAGCCCATGTACCACACATCTTATCAGTGGACATGGGGGCACAAGAAGCTCGGTTGACTGCCCCCCCCCGATGCAGTGACACCACAAAGAAGGACCAAATGTGGTTTTCATTTAGATTCTAAAACATTCAAGTTTTGAAAATTTGGGTCCATTTGGAACTTCTGCAAAAGTTGACTCCACCTCAGTGAATAAATATAATTGAAACCAGTTACATGCCTTTGTTGTTTTTCTTTTTAAGACCTCAGTTGTGAACCCACCTGTAACTATAACAAGTTAAAACTTCCTTCCACTGAGGATTGCCCAGAGAAGACTTCAGCTGAGATGTGAAAAACATGTTTTCTTTTGCAATATTGCAGAGAAACAATGAATCAGATTAAGTTTTTAACAGAGCTGCAATTATCAAATTAATTACCATTATTTCTACTTCTTCCCCCTATCCTTGAGAATGTCTACTGGTCCCATGCAAAATAACAATCAAAGACTAAGGGATGTTATTAATATCTATGTGTCACTCAGAGCTGGGCCTATAGACACAGTTCTGAATAGCCACCTGTTCTTTATTCTGTATTGTTCTGCCATTTAATCAGTTGGATGAGTGATCATTCAAATTCCAAAGAATTGCAGAGCAGTTGGCTTGATGTCTACCATAAAACCCTCTGCAAGATGGTAGTATTTGGGCTGGTGGTGTTCCTACTGCTTTCACAGGGGATATGCATATTTGCTCCTATTCCTCAATGTTCTATCAAAGAACCTGTTCCTATTATTCACAAATATTATCAGGCGGGAGACCTCATCATTGCTGGCATTATTTCTCAGATCTACATATTTTCAAGCACCATATCCTTTGAAAAACACCCGGCTCAAGAACTTTCTGATGACCACATGTATGTTGCTTTAAAGCCATATCATATTATTTTAATGATACTATTCCTAGACATGCTGCTCTTTTGTACGAGATTTGGGAGCAAACTATTGGAAGTTTATGTTGCCTTATTGATTGTCTTTAGAGCCAGTCAGTTAGTTTTGGAAGAGTGATGCTCTGAGGAGTCTTGACGGATGAAAATATTTGTCCAGGATTAACTGTTTCTGAAGCTTGAAGTTTTAGGAGGGCAATGGAAATAGCATCAGGGAGTCTAGCTTACTTTATCTGTTCTGTTTCACATGATCAGATCATAAGAATCTTTATTTGCAGCAACAACTAGCCATAGCAATAAAGTAAGATATACTGAAGACAGAGATAAAAACTTAAATATACAAAATACATTTTAGAGATTTACATCAATAAAAAAATAGATCTTAATCTCATTGCCTCTGCTAGAAACCTTGCAGTTTTGGCTGTTGAATGAAGTGGCATGCCTGGAGGTGTAGGCACAAATGCAGGCATGGAAGGACAGGTCAGAGTATAAGATAATGTATAGCTGTGCTGCAAATTTCTATTGCTGCTGCTGCTTCTGTTTGCAACACAATGACTGTATGTTTGTAAATGAGATGATGTTTCAAGTTGGAGGTCCTTATTTAAACTACTTTTGACCTTGGCCTTAAAATTTATTCATTTGCAATATATTAATTAATTATACACTGAACTGAAATGTTGTGAATGTGATGAACTGAAGCCGATGGTATTAATGCAACACATGACTCTCACCATATGACACTTGATAAAGGGTCCTGACTCAGAACTACCAGCACATCCTGGCCTTGGCATTTGCTGTGAAGGAGATCAATGCAAACCCCCAAATCTTGTGCAATGTTACCCTTGGATTCCACATCTATAACAGTCATTTCAGTGCCAGCTGGACCTATCAAGCCTCCATTGAACTACTCTCCAGACGGGCCAAGTTCATCCCTAACTACAAGTGTGATGTTGAGAATACTCCAGTAGCAGTCATCGGGGGACCAAACTCTAATGTCTGTCTTCACATGGCAACTATCCTGTGCATGTACAAGATGCCACAAGTAAGACGTGTGTGTGGAGAACATCTAGGTTGAACAACTCATTTGAACTTCATTCACCTCCATCTTGATGCGTCTTGCAAGCTGGAATGGTTGTGACTGAAATAGAGAGACACATTCATTATTATTATTATTTTTAAAAAATATTTTTTATTGGTTTTACAACAAAAAACAGCACACACACAAAAAAAAACAACACACTAATACAATAAAGCACAATAACATAACAATAAAAAGAAACACAAAAATCCAAATAGTCAATCCTTTTCTTTTAACATTATATGAGGGGACTTCCTCGAGTTCCCTCCATCTGCGGTTCATTTCTCCTTTATCTTTAGCAATTTCCAATTCATTGTTAAAAATTCCTTACAATTTCAAATCTCTCATGCATCTGTTTATATTCACAAAATTCCTAAATCCACAGTTTCTATACACTTCTAAATCTAATTTTAATATACAGTTATATTAATATACAGTTTTAGCATATTTTTAAAAGTAGATTTTAAAGTCTTTCCACTCTTCCTCAGTCGCTTCTTCTTCCTGGTCGCGAATTCTCCCGGTCATCTAAGCCAGTTCCATATACTCCATCATCTTCATTTGCCAATCGTCCACTGTCGGTAATTCCTGAGTCTTCCAATTCTTGGCCAATAATACTCTTGCCGCCGTTGTGGCATACATGAAAAAATTAACATTTTTCTTCGGAATCTCTTTCCCAACTATACCCAATAGAAAGGATTCTGGTTTTAGTGAATGTATTTTTCAACACTCTCTTCAGTTCATTATAAATCTTCTCCCAGAAATCCCTTACTAGTGGGCAAGTCCACCACATATGATAAAAAGATCCTTCCTCTTTCTTGCATTTCCAACATTTGTTATCTTGGTTATGATACATCTTAGCTAATTTTACTGGTGTAAGATACCATCTATACATCATTTTCATTATATTTTCTCTTAAAAGACTACACGCAGTAAATTTTAAATTCTGTTTCCATAATTTTTCCCAATCCTCCATCAAAATATTATGACCAACATCCTTTGCCCACAGTATCATAACATTCTTTGTTCGTCTTTTGTGTGCCACTTATACATTCTGGAAAGTATTTTTGTTTTTGGTTCTAACAATTCTGTTTCCAACTTTGACTTCTCTAATTGAAAACCAATTTTCCTATCCAACTTATATACTTCATTAATCTGATGATATTGGAGCCAATCATCAAGCTTATTCTTCAACTGTCCATATGTTTTTAACTTAAATTGGTCTCCTTCTTCCATCAACATGTCCCTATATTTTAACCAACTGGTTTCCATATTCAATCTTTTATGTGCTTTAGCCTCCAAAGGTGAAATCCATTTAGGTGTTTTTCTTTCTAATAAATCTTTATATCTAATCCATACATTGTACAATGACTTTCTAATTATATGGCTTTTAAAGCCTTTGTGAACCTTCACCTTATCATACCACAAGTATGCATGCCAGCCAAATGCATTATCATATCCTTCCAAATCTAATAGATCAGTATTTTCCAACATAAACCATTCTTTCAACCAGCAAAATGTAGCCGCTTCATAATAAATCTTTAAATCCGGCAGGGAAAAACCTCTTTCTTTACTATCAGTTAGTATCTTATATTTAATCCTGGGGTTTTCCCCCTGCCATATGAGGACCTTTTGCCATTCTTTAAAACAATCCATCTTATCAATTATTGGCAATGATTGGAACAAAAATAACATCTTTGGCAATACATTCATCTTAACTGTTGCAATACGGCCCAACAAAGACAGTTTCAAATTCGACCATATTTCTAAATCTCTCTTAATTTCATTCCATAGCTTATCGTAATTGTCTTTAAAGAGATTCAAATTCTTTGCAGTCATATTTACCCCAAGGTATTTCACCTTTTTAACAAATAACAAACCAGTTGCTTCCTGTAATTCCTTTCTTTCATTAATATTTAAATTTTTATCTAGCACTTTGGTTTTACTCTTATTCAATTTAAATCCTTCAGAATATTATTGAAATAAAATAAACCTTGTGGTCTACCATCTATATCTGTCTGCCTATCTATCTGTCTATCATCTATCTATCTATCTATCTATCTATCTATCTATCTATCTTCTATCTATCTATCTATCTATCTATCATCTATCTCTACCATCTTATTCATTTTTGTACCCATAGTTAAAAAAATGGACAAGGCCTCATGGCTCAGTGACACAAGGTTAGTTTCCTACTCATTGTCCTTCTTTACTGGACCATTAGCTAAATTTTCCCATGCCACCTAAATATAGCATGAATTCAGTTCCAGAGATTTTTTTACCCATTAGATATATTGAATGTGAAATTTCCCCTAGCCTATATAGCCATGTGACCACCAGTGTAGTGGTGGGTGAGGAATGGGGTGACCACAGGTCAGATATATTTTCTAAGATTATGTATCTGATTCATTGCATCCATATCAATCTTTATAGATATTTAATACTGGATTGCCTTTGGTATTCAAAGATAAAACAATTTGTGGGGAAAGCACAATTTGCCATGTCTCTATACTCACAAAGCTGCAAATGTTTCTCTTCGCTTCCCTTTTCAAATCTAGCTCATATATGGCTCTTCTCCAGTCATGAATAACGAAACTCAAGCGGTTTTCTTTCACCGGATGTTCCCAAATGGTGCCTTTCAGTACAAGGGAATTCTCCACCTACTTCTGCATTTCTCATGGACGTGGATTGGAGTTGTTTCCCAGGATGACGACAATACAGAGAGCTTTATTGACAACATACTTCCTCTACTTTCCCAGGGTGGCATCTGCTTTGACTTCATTGAAAAATTCCCCAAACTAACTTCTTCCAGTGGCTTTGGAGACATGGTAGGAGAGGGCTTCAAGACAGTCAATGTTGCTATGTCAAGTACTGCCCATGTTGTGCTTGTGCATGGAGAAATTCAGACCATGATGGTTTTTAGAACAATGCCCCAGATTGCAGAAATGGAGAATATGCCATGGAGAACAATGGCTAAAATTTGGGTTATGACAGCCCAGATGGATTTCACTTCATTCCCCTTCCAAAGACATTGGGACATACATTTTCTCCATGGTGCTTTGTCCCTTTCAGTTCATTCAAAGGAGGTGCTACATTTCCACACATTTCTTCAGAACAGAAACCCTGCTTCAGAAGAAGAAGAAGGCTTCATCAGGGAGTTCTGGGAAGAATCATTTGAGTGTTCATTTCCCACTTCTGCAGCACACAAGATGGACAGGAAAAGGTGTTCTGGGAATGAGAGGCTGGAGATGCTTCCTGTTTCTACATTTGAAATGGGCATGACTGCTCATAGTTACAGCGTCTACAATGCAGTCTATGCAATAGCACATAGTTTGCATTCCAGTTATTTATCACAATTCAAATACAAAGGAATATCATGTGGTGGAAAGTGGAAGCTTCTGAAGGCACAACATTGGCAGGTAATAGCCTGATGAGATGGAAGATTCCACCACATATTTCATGCAACAGCATCGCTTAGATGGTTCGGAAAATTGCATCATTACCAAGGATAGAGTTTTGGCATCCAAATGGTGGTTGAAAAAACAACTTTCTTCTCAAAAGAATCCCCTGCCCATTGCAAGTTATAAAAAGCTGAACAGTGGTTTGACTATAACTAGTGATGGTAAAGCTTTGTAATAGAACTATTTCATAGCACATAATCAATTTATGTGTGTTTTGTGGGAGGTAGTTGCCAGAAATAGGGAGGAGAGTTTGCTTTAAAATGTAATTTAACCATCCCTACAAGTGTTGTCTGTACTTCCATGAACAGCCTGGTAGACTTATTTAGAAGAATAATTTATCATCATATGGTATCATCCCAGAGGCATTGTTGGGTAAAAATTGAGCTCATCTGGAATTTTAGGCGATTTTTTGTTACTGTTGATGCCATTGGCCTGTATAAAGATTTTCAAGGGAACACAATCTGAACACTCCAAGTAAAATATTTTATCACCACATTTCATAGTTCTATGTCTTGCATGTTTACACAATTACGATTTCTCTTCCTCATCATTTAGCTCCACCACATTCTCAGGAGAATTTCATTTAACAGCAGTGTGGGGGAAATGGTGTCCTTTGATCAAAATGGGGAATTGGCTGCTGGATTTGACATTATAAACTGGTTCACATTCCCAAACCAGACCTTCTTCAGAGTTAAAGTGGGAAAGATTGACCCTCTGACTCTCCAAGATAAGAAAGATGCTGTGACCTCCCTGGACAAAGTCTTTACCATTCATGAGGATCTCATCTTATGGCCCAAACAATTTAACCAGGTGCAGTCCTTGCATATTTCAGGCTGTATCGATTACCATAATTTCCTCAATATTCAAGAAGTGGATTATCTAGATACTCAAATGCTTGTAGTTCAATGTTCTTGAAATTTTGAGGTCCCCAGTGAAATAATGGTTTTTTACTAAAACATTCACCTTGCAGAATGCTGAAATTTCATTACTATGCAATGACCTTTGGCCTTTTAATTGTTCTAGTTGAAGGTTGCTGGTAGTAGATAAAAAATGATGACTGTTGAATCACCCATCTAAAGCCATCCTGGACTCTCACTGGTGTGGCAGAAGAACGCTTTTGCAATCCTGTATCCTTTCAATGTTCTCCTATTTCACAGTAGAGAGTTAGATGAGTTCCTATGCTGGTATAAATCTCATTTCAATTGGGGGATATTTCAGAGGATGAAGTTGACTTTTAATTCTTTGTGTCAAATCCATTCCCTTATCTTTCCTGTCACATCTCTCAATGGCCCAGACATGCCCTCTGACTTCCTAGTGCCCTATGGAATGATGTTACTACACAACCCCATTGTGAAGCCATTTCTTAAATGGATAGAGAAGACTGAGATAAAATTTCCAAAATATAAGATCTCAATGTTAGCACATTGTTCTTTCTTTTATGCACAGTCACAGCCCCTTTCCATGTGCAATGACCACTGCCATCCAGGTTATAGTAGGACCAAGATAGAAGGGAAGCCGTTTTGCTGCTACGATTGCTTTCCATGTCCAGAGGGGAAGATCTCAAACTGGAAAGGTAAGAAATTTCATATAGATAGTTGATCTAGTCAGTAGCTCATCAAACTGAACAACTATGGCCTTGCTTATTCACATCAGTTTTTAACAGCAAACATTATCCAATGACCACCCTTTCCTCTGTACAAGACAACATAGCACATCATCACCCCATCGTATGATGGTTCAAGGAGATGTGCAACTCCAGTTTTCAAAATGTGCATTTTTTTTCTGCTTCAAGACGTGCTTAACTCCTTGGTGGACAAGTCTGCTTACCTCCTTTTAGGGGTGTGGTGGTTTTGTGGGACAGCCAGCGCCCCCCCCCACTGCCAATGATACTAGGCTATATGTTGGGGCCTGATCTTTGCCAGAGCGTGAGTTTTGGCTCACACTCCTGGCTTGAAATCCTGCTCCACGTCAGCCTGTCGAATTGGCCAATGGGAGGCTGGTGCAAAGGGATGGGGTCTCCAGAGGTGGGTTTGAGGGAACAACCAGGTCTGTACCCAGGGGATTTAAACCAGCCTGCGCCAGCCCCCAACACTAAGCTCTTCTTCATTGCATCAACCCACCCACACACTCCAGGAATTTTGCATTTACTCATTGAATTGGCATTGCTTTTACAGTGGTACCTCATGTTAAGAACTTAATTCGTTCCAGAGGTCTCTTCTTAACCTGATACTGTTCTTAACCTGAAGCACCACTTTAGCTAATGGGGCCTCCTCCTGCTGCCGTGCCGCCGGAGCACGATTTCTGTTCTCATCCTGAAGCAAAGTTCTTAACCTGAGGTACTATTTCTGGGTTAGCGGAGTCTGTAACCTGAAGTGTCTGTAACCCGAGGTACCACTGTAGTGTGGTCATTGTTGTATTCTTCAATGAGGCTTTGGGCTGACTGACATACAATGCCCTTTTAAATGTACTGTGGAAGGGGGATTATTACTTTGTATTATTATTATTATTATTATTATTATTATTATTATTATTATTATTATTACTTTATTAATATTAATATTAATGTCAATGCCAGACGGCACTAACCTGTTGCCTTCCAGATGATTTCAACTACAACTCTCATTGGTCAAAAGCTGAAAAGCTGTGCTTGCTGGGGTTGATGGAGGTTGTAGTTGAAAGCATTTCAATGCATGAGGTTGATGAAGACTTGACTATATAATATTGATCTCCCTACAAGCACATATGACTAGAAGACATGATCTGCTGCAACACATGAATGGATTACTTTTAGACACACATTGTGCATGGATAAATATAGAATAGTTGGAATCCATTTATTGAATTATAATGTTGTTAATAATTTTACATTTATTAGAATAATTGTATTCCTTTTTTTAATAATTAAAATAATCTTTATTGAAAATCTTTAAAATTCAACATGTAAAAAGAATAGAGTATGGATAGCAGATATAACAAACATAACTACACAGAACAGAAGAAATAAATAAATAATGTCAACCCAAAAATTACTTCAGATGAAAAAAAAAGATTAAAAAAGGGGGGGGGAAGAATTCTAACTTATGAAAACCTAACAAACATAACAATTTTTTAGTGTAACATAACATAACTTAATATATCTTAACATAACATAACAAATGCAATTTAAAAAGAAGAAGGGAAAAAGAAAAAGAAAGAAAAAAGGGAGATAAAGAAGGAGGGAAAAAAAGAGAAAGAGAAAGAAAAGAAGAAAAGGAAGAAGAGAGAAAGCAAAAAACAAAAAAAAGTGTATATATATTTCGACCACTATAACATTACGCATTGTTAAAATCTACTAACCCCCCACCCTCTCCCCCCTTCACCATATCGTGACTTCCAACCACTCCTATATTCTGATTTAGGTTTCACTGATAAACCGCATACCTCTCTCTAATTTAATTTGTTTTCTTAATATTGTGACCCTCATAAGTCCGCTATTAATTGCGCCTTTTCCACTTGTTTTTGTAAATAAATCTTGAGCGGTTTCCACTCTTCTCCTGCTTTTTCTTCGCTTAAACCTTTAAATATTCCCACTTTGATTGCTGAATTTTGATAATTTATTAATTTGGTCAACCACTCTTCTTTATTTGGTATTTTTTTACTCTTGCAATTTTTGGCGACTAGGAGTCTACCCGCTGTTGTTGCATGCATTAGCACGCATCTGTCTTTTGGTTTTATGTCTTCCTTCAGCATACTCAAGAGGAAAATTTCCGGCTCTTTTTTAAAGGAGTATCTCACTATTTTTTTTTAATTCTTGGTATATCTCATCCCAGAACTTCTTAATTTCTTTGCAGCACCACCAGATGTGTAGGAAGGTACCTACTTCTTCCTTGCACCTCCAACAGGTGTTACTGACCCCTCCGTACATCTTGGCTAACTTCGAGGGGGTGAGATGCCACCTAAATTGCATCTTGAGCACATTCTCTTTTAAATCGTAATTTGAAATATAATTTGAATCTCTAATCCATAAACTTTCCCAATTTTCAACCGTAATTGTTTTCCCCAAATCTTGTGCCCATTTTATCATAACCGCTTTGGTTAACTCATCTTTTGTGGCCCAATCCAACAATAATTCATACAAATTTCGGATAAATTTATTTTTCCCCTCCAATAATATTTTCCCAAATTTGGATGTCTCTCTTTCGAAGCCAATTTTTTTATCTTCACTAAATTTCTGATTTATTTGAAAGTATTGCAGCCAAACATTGCAATACTTTTTGACTTCATTATATTCTTTCAATTTTAAATTTCCATTCTCTTCTTTTAATAAATCTTTATATGTTGGCCAATCTTTATCCATGTTAACCCTTTTAACTGCTATTGCTTCTTTAGGTGACAACCACCATGGTACTTTTGGTTCCAAGACGCCCTGATATTTTTTCCATGTTTTAATTAAAGATTTCCTCACAATACTATTCCAGAAGGTGCTGTGGTTCCCCAATTTTCCTTTCATTAGATAGTGGTGCCAACCAAACCCTACTCCATATCCCTCTAAATCTAAAATTTCGGTATTTTTCAATTCAATCCAATCTTTTAGCCATAGCAGGGCTGCCGCATCGTGATACAGTTCAAAATCAGGTAAACTAAACCCCCCCCCCTTTCTTTTTTTTCAATTAATAATTTGTGTTTGATTCTTGGCTTCTTGTCCTCCCAGATGAATTTCATTATATCTTTTTTCCATAAGTCAAAACAATGTGAACCTCCCAAAATCGGAATACTTTGAAACAAAAAAATCATTTTTGGGAGGACACTCATTTTTATCACTGAGATCCTACCCATAAACGAGATTTTTAATTTTTTCCAAATTTCCAATTTGTGTTTAATTTCCTTCCACTTTTTTTCATAATTTTCTTGATACAGGTCAATATTTTTATTTGTTATTTGTATGCCCAAATACTTTATTTTCTTCCTAATTTCAATGCCAGTATTTTTTTTGTAATTCCTTTTTGTCACTTTCTTCTAAATTTCTTACTAACAAACTGCTTTTTTTATAATTTAACTTGAACCCTGCTAATTTTCCAAATTCATTTATTCTTTCTAATGCTCTTGGGACGCTTTTTAGTGGATTTTCTGTAGTGATCATAACATCGTCAGCGAAGGCTCTGACTTTGTATCTTGTGGCCCCTATCTTTATCCCTTCGATTTCTTTATCCTCTCTGATATTTTTTAACAAGATCTCTAATACTATTATAAATAATAGAGGGGACAGGGGGCAGCCCTGTCTCGTACCTTTTTCTATATTAATTTCTTCTGTTGTTATTCCATTTATTATTATTTTAGCTTTTTGTTTACTATATATCGATCCAATTGCTCTAATCATTTTTTCTCCAATCTCTAGATGTTGCAATGTTTTTTTCAGGAAGGCCCACGACACGTTGTCGAAGGCCTTCTCGGCGTCGATTGACAAAAGTGCTGCCTCCTTCCCTCTATTATTTTCAAGACATTCAATTATATTTATTATATTTCTTATATTATCTTTTAATTGTCGCCCTTTAACAAATCCAGATTGATTTTCATGTATTATTTGTTTTAGGAACCAATTAAATCTATTTGCCAAAATACTAGCGAAAATTTTATAATCACAGTTTAATAAGGAGATGGGTCTATAATTTGTGGGTTGATCTAGGTCGGCGTCTTGTTTAGGAAGGAGGGTTATTGTAGCCTTGCATACTCATATACTGGATGGTATCATAGTTTCAATTTTGTTTTGTTTGTTCTGTTCTTCTCCTTTCTTTTCTTTCACATTACAGTAGTACCTCAGCTCCCGACCGCCTTGGGAGTCAAACGTTCTGGCTCTCGAACGATTGAAAACCATAAAGGAATGTTCCAGTTTTCAAACATTCTTTTGGAAGCCTAATGTCTGACGGGGCTTCAGTGGCTTCCAATTGGCTGTAGGATCTTCCTGCAGCCAATCGGAAGCCACACTTTGGTTTTTGAATGTTTTGGAAGTCAAAGGGACTTCTGGAATGGATTCTGTTTGACTTCCCAGGCACAACTGCATTCTCCCACTAAAAACTTTTAATAAATATATAAATATTTTTAAAAGTGCATATGCACAGAAATGTTATGCAGAAAGTATGAAGTTTGAAGTGTATGGATTTCTAAATCATTTCAAACCTTCTGGAAATGCATATATATATCCCCATCCCTTTAAAACTCGTGGTATAAACGTACCCCTGTATCTGGGAAGAGGGATATATACCATTCCTACTGCATCCTTAACGGTGATATTTTTGTGCTACCAACGCTCTTGTAAAGGAAGAAATAAATGAATAAATGCATAGATCAGGGGTCCCCAAACTTACCCGGCTTCAGGCCGGTGCCCACCGCGCTGGTCGTGCGGTGGGCCGGAGGGCGGGGGAGTGCACGCCCGTGCGCACTCCCCCGCCCTCTGGCCCACCGCACGATCAGCGCGCTTCCGGGTTGGAAACAAGCGGCGGAAATCATTTGTACACATGCACATGGGCGTCCCCCGACCCGGAAGTGCACCGGAAATGATGTTTGCGCAAGCACGCAAACGTTATTTCCGGTGCACTTCCGGGTCAGGAGAGGCCCATACGCATGCGCACAAATGATTTCTGGCGCTTTTTTCCAACCCGGAAGTGCACCGCCACGCCACCGTGCCGGTAAGAGTGGGTGGCGGCAACGGGCAGCGGGGGTCGTTGCGGTCGTCACGGGCCTGATAAAAGAGGCCTTCGGGCCGTATGCGGCCCGCGGGCCTTAGTCTGGGGACCCCTGGCATAGATGGATGATAGATGGATGGTGCATGGGCTGAGATTCTCATTAATGCATGCTATGTTCTTTGTATTCTGATTCCAGACATGGATGATTGTTTTCAATGTCCAGGAGATGAATATCCAAACATTGGTCAGGATACATGCCTTCCAAAAACCATTAGCTTCCTTTCTCGCAAAGAGCCTCTGGGGATCAGCTTGGACACTTTTGCTCTCTCCTTTTCTTGCATCACAGCTTTTGTGCTTGGAATCTTCATGAAGAACAAGGACACACCCATAGTCAGAGCAAACAACAGGGGCCTCACCTACACTCTCCTCATCGCCCTCCTGCTCTGCTTCCTTTCTGCTTTGCTGTTCATTGGACAGCCGGAGGTTGTGACCTGCCTCCTTCGACAAATACTTTTCAGCATAATCTTCTCCGTGGCAGTTTCTTGCGTATTGGCCAAAACCACCATTGTGGTTCTAGCTTTCATGGCCACGAAGCCAGGGTCCAGGATCAGGAAATGGGTGGGGAAACAATTAGCCATCTCCATAGTCCTTTCGTGCTCCCTGATTCAAGCCACAATATGTAGCGTGTGGCTGGCAACCACTCCCCCATTCCCAGACTTTGACATACACTCAATGCCAAAGGAAATTGTGCTTGAATGCAATGAAGGTTCCACTATCATGCTTTACTGTGTTCTGGGCTTCATGTGTCTCCTGGCCATTGTCAGCTTCACGGTGGCCTTCTTAGCTAGAAAGTTGCCAGACAGTTTCAATGAAGCCAAGTTCATCACCTTCAGCATGTTGATCTTTTGCACGGTATGGCTGTCCTTTGTTCCCACGTATCTGAGTACAAAGGGGAAGTACATGGTGGCTGTGGAGATCTTCTCCATTTTGTCCTCCAGTTTTGGGTTACTGAGCTGCATCTTTTCCCCAAAATGCTATGTCATTTTACTCAGACCTGATCTGAATAGCAAAGAGCAGCTAAACATAAGAAAGAATTAAATAATTAACAAGTGTTCCTTTGCCTTATCCAAAAGGTTTAAAGAAAGTTATTTGAATCATTTTAATAACCTGATCAGCCCAGGTGAGCCTTCCCTCCTCTGGAGACAAGTCGGGGTATTTGTTTGCTATGTATTCTGAGATCCAGGTTTGTGAATAATCTGTTGGAAACTAACAAACAGGGTAATAGAAGCTCCCTTCAGCTTTTTAAATGGTTAAAAATGCATGTCCTTAATTGTTGTGAAAGAATACGCTTGCTGCTGAAAACTCATGCTGTACTTCCTATTCACTAAATTTTCTATTTAAAAAAAACTTACTTGTCTATTTTCTTATTTCCCCCTCATTCATGTTTTTGTTTGCACTGAGAAAACCAACATGGCACTGAGGTATTATGCAGAGTAGAGATGCAATTGTTATTGAACTATGCAGCCTAGATCAATCCTTTTCCTCATGAACACTGCCTTTCTGGATGGGGGATGCTCACTCCCTTAAAAAGCAACTAAAAGCAGTCTAAAGCAAACTGAGAACCTGATATATTGAAGTTACAGGTAGGTAGCCGTGTTGGTCTGAGTCGAAGCAAAATAAAAAAATTCCTTCAGTAGCACCTTAAAGACCAACTAAGTTTTATTTTGGTATGAGCTTTCGTGTGCATGCACACTTCTTCAGATACACTTGAAACGCTTCTGTTTCAAGTGTATCTGAAGAAGTGTGCATGCACACGAAAGCTCATACCAAAATAAAACTTAGTTGGTCTTTAAGGTGCTACTGAAGGAATTTTTTTATTCTGATATATTGAAGATACCCTCAGGGGATACAGCCTAGAATAGCATCAGCCCATGTTTGTTGCTGCATCACTCTGTTGACTCATGTGAACCTTGTGGTCCCCTAAGACCCCTAGATCGTTTTCACAAGTACTGCTAGGAAGCCAGGTGTCCCCATCTTATATTTGTGCATTTGGTTCTTCCTGCCTGAGTGCTGAACCTTACATTTGTCCCTATAGAAATTCATTTTGCTAGCTTGCACCCAGTTCTCCAGTCTGGCAAAGTAATCCCTTTACATTTGATGAGCATCCTGGCACTTGAGGGGAGCTCAAGCTGGAACCTTCTTCATCCACAGCTTTATCACTCTACCAATGATCTACATAGTGTTGGCTAATAGAGAAGTGTAGTAGTAGTAGTAGTAGTAGTAATTATAGTAACAGCACCATTCTATTATGCTTTGGTCAGACCCCACCTGGAGTATGGTGTCCAGTTCTGGGCACCACAGATTAAGAAATATATTTAGAAGCTGGAACGTGTGCAGAGGAGGGCAACAAATATGACCAAGGGTGTGGAAACCAAGCCTGACAATGAACATCTATACACATCATCAATGAGTTGAGGTTTTTATATATGTACACTAGGCAGATCTTCTGAATGTTGAGAATTAGAAAATCAGGGGGGGGGGACCCAAAACGCTTCCATTTGATCATATTATATGAATCTAACAGCCCTTTTATGCACTTGTTCTGTTAAGGCATCCAAGTTTGCATCTCCCTTTATTGCAACAAGTCACAAATGGATTAACCTTTTTTTTTTACCCTGATGGAGCACCTGGATCATAGGCCAAACCTCAGCTTCCTACCCAGGGTTCAATTTCCTAGGAATGAGGGACAATGGATATTGTGGTGTTTTCATCCCCCAAAGCTAGCTATCCATCATCTGCGTAGAAACTTTTAATGAAGGGGCTTCTACTAATATGCAAGACCACCTGTTCCCCTTATGAAACAGCTCACACTATTAGAAAAAAAATTGCTCTCTAAGGTCTCATAACTTCACAAAGCAACAGTTCTCCCTGATCCCTTCTAGCTGCACCACCATGACAGAGAAGGGGGATTGATGCAGGTGATGCAGGTGGCGCTGTGGGTTAAACCACAGAACCTAGGGCTTGCCGATCAGAAGGTCGGCAGTTTGAATCCCTGCGACGGGGTGAGCTCCCGTTGCTCGGTCCCTTCTCTGTTTGAAAGCACATCAAAGTGCAAGTAGATAAATAGGTACCGCTCCAAGTGGGAAGGTAAACAGCGTTTCGGTGTGCTGCTCTGGTTCGCCAGAAGTGGCTTTGTCATGCTGTCCACATGACCTGGAAGCTGTACACCGGCTCCCTCGGCCAATAACGTGTGATGAGTGCAGCAACCCCAGATTCGGTCTCAACTGGACCTAATGGTCAGGGGTCCCTTTATCTTTACCTTTTACAGTGACCCCCAATATCAAACCTATGAGGAAGCAGAACATGCATGGGATAAAAATGCCAGTGCTACAATTCATCCCCCCCCCCCCAGGACAAAACATTAAACATCAATGGCCAACCTATGCTGTGCACTACTTCTTCATGGGTTTCGAGCAGGGAGACTATTCCAAACTATGTCCAGATGTAGGGAGAATGGGCTTGTACCTGCTGCTAGCCCTACTAGACGTATTTTAGATGGTGAATATGATCAACATATTGGACCATAAAGAAGGCTGATCGCCGAAGAATTGATGCTTTTGAATTATGGTGCTGGAGGAGACTCTTGAGAGTCCCATGGACTGCAAGAAGATCAAACCTATACATTCTGAAGGAAATCAGCCCTGAGTGCTCCCTGGAAGGACAGATCTTGAAGCTGAGGCTCCAATACTTTGGCCACCTCATGAGAAGAGAAGAATCCTTGGAAAAGACCCCGATGTTGGGAAAGATTGAGGGCACTAGGAGAAGGGGACGACAGAGGACGAGATGGTTGGACAGTGTTCTCGAAGCTACGAACATGAGTCTGACCAACCTGCGGGAGGCAGTGGAAGACAGGAGTGCCTGGCGTGCTATGGTCCATGGGGTCACGAAGAGTCGGACACGACTAAACGACTAAACAACAACAACATGATCAACATAGGTTCATTAACTTCAATGGAGTCACTCCGAATCGAACTTAGTTGGGTACAACCCATAGGGAATGCAGCTGCCCTTCAGATACCACACATCATTGCAGATGTGTGGAAGGGTGTTGCATACAGAAAAATCCCTCAGTGTCTGCGAGTGTCACAATGGGCTCAATGAAAGCCAATCAGCTGAAAACTGAGAAGACAGAACAGTGGCGTATTAAGATGGGGGCGGGGGGGTGCTGCCCTGGGCAGCAGGCTGGGCAGGGGGCAGTGGCAGGCTGGTTGGGTGGGGGGCAGCAGGCTGGACAGGGCTGGATAGGGCTGACCACCTCTGACCGCTGCCACCACCATGCAACGCGGCCGCTGCCATCGAGGACTTAGCCCTGATGCAAGCGAGACTGCCTCACTCTGTGGCTTGCTTGCAGGGTTTGCCACACTGCCGTGGCATAGGCCTCCTGCGTGCCTGTGCAAAGGGGTCAAAGAACCATTTTGTCATAAAACCATTATTCTCTGCTATCATTGAATTAAGCAGCTTTATTTTTAAACAAATGAAAACAGAATCTCTTCTGCTGTTCATAGTTTTCTTTGTATTAGCTACTCTATGTTGTTCAACCCAGGTCTCACCAAATGTAGCATTTTTGGGGAAAGAATAATTCAGCACTGGAAGCCAAAATGGACAGCTGTCATGGATTTTCCTTATGTGCTCAGGTATGTAGGAACAAAGGTTAGCCAAACACTGCAAAAGACCAGCATGGTAAAGTTGATGGACCTGGCTCCATTAAAAGCATGATCTTAACAACAGCTTCCTGCACCTATTTCCATTAACATGTTCTGAAGAGGAACATTCCATAAAGTATTTATTTACATATCCATTACTTTTTGAAAGTAGCTTACAAAGATTCTCAGAGTAGGAACCTCAATCACGCCTGGTATCTGGAAAACAAGTAATGAGAGATCCGGATGGTACCAGCAAGGTACCAGGCCTTGTTTAGTGTCCGTCTAGTGGACAGCACACACTACCAATGACATCTGAGGCAAGGAGTTAGGGCTGAATAACTAGATCTCAGTTTATGATGGAAGAGCTGGTATGCCCTGAGGAAAAAGTGTGTGGATGTATTTCTTTCCTTGGTAGGCAGCAGGCAGGTCAGTATCAAAATTGTAACATTAGCCAACATTTCATCCAGAAACCTACCAAGCTGTTCAGCAACCACTCTCTCAATTACCGTACCCAGGTAGGCAGCAGGCAGGTTGGAATCAAAATTGTAACATCAGCCAACATTTAATAAAATAAGCAAAAAACAAACAAACATATACATTCTGGGGTGAAAATTCCAGTCTACTAATCCATTTTAGATTTTGCTAGGAAAATATAATCAAATGTTAATTTTTTACTTTCTTTTTAGCTGCTCCTTATTGTTCAGTTCTGGTCTCAAAATAATTATATAACATTTGGGGGAAAAGATGCAGCTCAGTATCCCAGCACTGGAGGTCAAGATGGAGAAGATCTCTACAGCTACCAGGTTTCTCCCTTTGGTGCTTAGATATGTTGGAACAAAAGACACCCAAACACTGCAAAACACCAACATGCTGAAAGTGATGAATTTGGCTTCGTTGAAAACGTCCGGCAGCTTCCGAGCAAAGAAAGCCACAATGAAGGTGACAAGAGCCAGCAGTCCCATGTAACCAAGAACATAGTAGAACATGTTGGCCAAGCCTTCATTGCATTCCACTATGATTTCGTCCGGCAGAGAGTGCATGTCCAGATCTGGGAAAGGAGGGTCGCTACATAGCCAGACTACACAAATACTTGCTTGGATAAAGGAGCAGCCAAGAACGATAGAGATGGAAAATCTTTTCCCCACCCATTTCCTCATCTGGGATCCTGGCTTGGTGGCCACAAAAGCCAGAACCACAGTGAGGGTTTTTGCCAAGACAGAAGAAACGGCTACGGAGAAGATGACCCCAAAAGCAGTTTGTCTTAGAGTGCAGGTCCATGTCTGAGGCTGACCAATGAAAAGCAAAGAGCAGAGGAAGCAGAGCAGGAGGGAGATGAGCAGTGTGTAGGTGAGGTTCCGGTTGTTGGCTTTGACAATGGGAGTGTTCCGGTTTTTGATGATGATTCCAAGCACCAAGGCCGTGGTTGCCGAAAGAGTCAGAGCCAAAAGAGCCAAGCTGATGCCAAAAGCTTCTCCAAAAGACAGGAAGTTTTCTCTTTTGGGAAGGCATTGGGTTTTCTCTTTGTTAGGATACTGGTCTTCTTGACAGTGTAAGCAATCACCCATATCTTGAAGGGGGAATATATAAATCAGGCTTCCAGATACAGAGTTTTGGGTCTTGCTGAGGTACAATTATTTATAGTAAAGGATCAGGAAACTTCGAATGTTATTGTACTATGTTTCAATGCAATTTACAGTATACAAAATATGAAATATTACCTTTTCCAGGAAACCTTTAGACTATTAACCTGTTTCGTCTTTAGGGTAAGGTAAGAAGAAAAAGAAGAGTAGGAGGTGGAGGAGTTTGGACTTGATATCACTACACCCACTTTATCACTACACTTAAGGAGTCTCAAAGCGGCTAACATTCTCCTTTCCCTTCCTCCCCCACAACAAACACTCTGTGGGGTGAGTGGGGCTGAGAGACTTCAGAGAAGTGTGACTAGCCCAAGGTCACCCAGCAGCTGCATGCGGAGGAGCGGAGACGTGAACCCGGTTCACCAGATTACAAGTCTACCACTCTTAACCACTACACCACACTGGCTCTCTAAGTTATTTTTTGAGTACTTAGGTTTCTTTCCAGTGGTTAAAATTAAATCAGACTTAACATCCAGTAGCTAAAGTCCAATACACACTGTTTAAATGATAAGCTCCATAATCCTTAAAGGGTTTATCTGTATTTACACACGCGTACGATTAAAGTTTTGGTGTGTCTCTCCCATTGTTTTTGCTGTATTTGCAGCACTCAAGTGACCACTCTGGGTGCAAGCGTGGGCATTGTGTAGGGGGTCTTGGGCTGCCCAGACAGGAAACACTTTCAAGGAATCTGGATGGAGAAATATTATTTACCAAAACTAAGTTTCACTAAGTTTCACAGAAATTAAAAGGCGCCTGCTTCTTGGGAGAATAGCAATGACAAACCTAGACAGCATCTTAAAAAGCAGAGACATCACCTTGCCTACAAAGGTCCGTATAGTTAAAGCTATGGTTTTCCCTGTAGTGATGTATGGAAGTGAGAGCTGGACCATCAAGAAGGCTGATCGCCGAATAATTGATGCTTTTGAATTATGGTGCTGGAGGAGACTCTTGAGAGTCCCATGGACTGCAAGAAGATCAAACCTATACATTCTGAAGGAAATCAGCCCTGAGTGCTCCCGGGAAGGACAGATCTTGAAGCTGAGGCTCCAATACTTTGGCCACCTCATGAGAAGAGAAGAATCCTTGGAAAAGGCCTTGATGTTGGGAAAGATGGAGGGCACTAGGAGAAGGGGACGATAGAGGACGAGATGGTTGGACAGTGTTCTCGAAGCTACGAACATGAGTTTGACCAAACTGCGGGAGGCAGTGGAAGACAGGAGTGCCTGGGGTGCTATGGTCCATGGGGTCACGAAGAGTCGGACACGACTAAACGACTAAACAACAACAAAGTTTCACAGTAGAAGGGGACCTAAAAAAGGAAGTTTCCTTGAACAATATAGAAAGCTTCCCCAGAAAGACAGCTTAACACCAACAGAAGACGAACGCTGCTGATATAATCTATTCTAGTCAACACACCTGTATTGTTATAAAAAGCACAGTACTCTTGAATTGACAGTGCTAAAACTTTGGTGATTAAGTAAGCTGTGGTAGCAATCCCTGAAGTTTATGGGCCTGGAGGTAAGCAGAAGAGATGTTGATTAACTGTTTATAATATTCTTTATGATAAAACATTCGCATCTCTAGTGCTCCATTTATATGAAAGACATTCTGCAATGTATGAAATAAGGGAGCTGTAAGATAAGCAAAGTGACAGTTAATGCCATTATTTTGTGCTAATGCTAACAGAGCCAAATAATATACCCCAAACCAAATGAGAAATTTGTGTTAATTAGGGTGTTTGTCAGCTCCTTCTTGCACAGTAACCACAACAGACCACTCTGCTTTCTGAGATCTCCATATCTCCCTCTTGACATGGCCAACTCCATCACAGACATTTGGAACATGTTGTTTCCTACCTGTCTGGTTTGAAATCTTCCCTTCTGGACATGGCGCACAATCATAGCAACAAAATGGTTCCCCTTCTTTCCTTTGTCTGCTGTAACCTGGATGACAGGGGTCATTACACAAGGCCAGGGGAACCACCTAACCAAGAAAAAGAAGACGTATGTATTCTGCTGCGCTCTCAGTTGTTCTTTGACTTTTCCTCAACAGGGGGCTCTACCGAAATACGGCATAAGGAGTTTGTTTCAGATCAATTGTACAATTAGTGGCACCAGTCACCAAAATCTGTGCATATTAAACTCAAGAAAAAAGATTGAACTTCTGCTAGTGAGTGGATAAGGGAAACAAGGTGCGCAAGCCCATGGAACCCTTGATATATGTTTCCTCTTTTAGAATATTTTTGTAAAGAAGAGAAATAACAACTTGCATCCAACCCTTTGCCACTGGGCACAAGGCACCAGCTGCTTTTCATTAGCTAACTGCCATCAGAGCTTGGTTTTAAGATAGAGTCTTGGAATTTTAACCTACTTAACCATGTTTTCGGTTGATTGACACGCCATGCCCTTTTAAAATGTGTTGAGGGAGGGATTATTGGGTTGTTTTTGTTTTCATTTTAATTATGTATTTTGATGTGTTATATTCTGAATTTATGCTGTGGATCACTCTAAGACCTATGGGTATAGGGCAGTATGCATTTAATAATAACAATAATAACAATAATAACGATTCCAAAGAGTCAATCAGGGGGATACTACAGAGTCTTAAACCCTGGGAACCAGAATCACTACAGTGACACATTCACAAACTCATCTAGCAGGTTGTAAAGTATTCTGAAACAAATCTGACAAATATCTACCTATAGATCTCGGAATTTTCAGTTGGGTTCCACCCAGTTTGTCCTCTGGTGCCATGTCATGATCTTCTCATTGAAAGAGAAATATCTTCCCACTGGAGCTTGGGACCTGGGAAACATCTCTACCTGGAGACCCCAGGTCAGAGAATTAGAGTTGCTTAACTGCTCCAAAGGCGTCCCAGAGGTTAAATGCTGAGCCATGGCTTCTCCCCTAAGAGACCCCTTTAGGGAGTTCCCATGCACTCACCTTCTCTCAGCTTGCTTCTCTGCCAATCCATTTGCAGCCAGAGACATTCAAGCAGCTCCCAGCTTGTATCAGCCATTAGACACACTGCCTCTTGCTCGGTACAGCTTCACTGCTTGCTTCACCATGCTATTGCAATCCTCCATGTCTAAATGTAAATGACTATGAAACAAATCTGACAAATATCTCCCAATGGACAACAGAAGTTGCAATTGGGTGCTACCTGGTTAAAACTTTGGTGCCATGTAATGATCTTCTCATTGATGCAGAAATCTTTGCCCAGTGGAGCTTGAGGATCCATTTCCCCAACTTTCACTCTTAAGAAGGACTTATTGGGGAAAGTCACCCAGTTGATTATATCAAATCCACCTTCTAGCTCATGGTTCTCATTAAAAAACACCGTGTCCCCAGCGCTGTTGTTAAACAAGATATTTCTCAGGAAAGGTTGAAGCTACAGAGATACAGGAGATTAGGTGGAAACAGAGAAGGCACAACAAAGATTCTGTTTTCTCATACTGGGATAAACTCACAGTGAAACTTCATACTGGGATAAACTCACAGTGAAACTTCTCTAGCTAGTGAAGGGAAATTCCTTAGCCATGTGGTTTTTAACTTCTTTCTCAAGGAGAACACCAGTAATGGCAAGTTGTTGCCACTATAAGCCCGTTTTCCTTCCTTCCTGGGACTTTGGAAAGGGAACATCAGAGACTCCTTCACAAAGCTACTGTCTTGATGAATTTACCAAAGAAGACAGCACTACCATCAGCTTCAAAAATTACTATAATGAAGAAGTTTATGAAGTTTAAACTGACACTCTCGCATTCCCACAGACAGACATACACTTCCATTTATCTCATAACTTCATGTATGAGAGACGGAGAAAGTGCTGCAACAGGCTGAAGGAGATCATAGAACATAAAAAGACCCACAACAGGATCCATATCTTTGGGAGAAGAAAAGGCCAAGGACTAAAGCTTACACAAATCCAGAGTGGAGTCAATAAAATGGTTGGATGGCACCTTGAATGTCCCCTTCCAGAATTTTGTGCAGCCAAGTTGGTGCCAAACATATTGCTCTGCTTTCCTTTGGACCGTATCAGTGAGGCCAAGAATGGGTCTGGTTGACTGAGCAGCCCAGGAGCTCCAGACACACTGCCCAGGCTTGCACCCGGTGGAAGTCACCGTGTTGATGCTAATGCCACAGTTTGACTTAACCCTGGAGGCACACTCCATTGTTTCTCAACATAGGTGTATTTCAACAATTGCCAGAGGTAACGTTATGCTAGTTGGCTATTTTAAAGTACTAGCAGAAGATAGAGAATTAGTCTGGCATTTCCTGGCTGCTGCCTATAATTGGAGGGGGGGAGGAACTCCAGCCATGGAAGGATAGGCTCTTGATTTGAAAATTGATCTGTTTTCCATGCTAGACCTTACCTGAAAATGTTGTGGTATGTGAGGTCTCATATAGTTTCCAAGCACCCTCTGTCCATTTTTTGTTCTGGATACACACATGGCATGCAAAGCATGTGCCACAGCATAGACAGCATTGTAGATGCTGTAGCTTTGGCTGGTCATTTGCATTTCAAAGAAAATCCCAGGAAGACTCTCCAGTTTCTCTTCACCTGTGCAGCTTTGGTCCAAATCCACATCTAGAAACTCACAACCAAATGCCTGTTCCCAGAAGAGCCCGATAAAGCCATCAGCATCAGAGTGAGGATTGAGGTTCAGGAGAAAATGGTGGAACCCCTCAGGCTCATTGGAACGGATAGCAAAGGATAAGGCACCATGGAAGTTTTGAATATCTCGATCTCTGTGGAAGGTTTCTGCAGAGATATCCCAGTCAGCGGTCAAAACCCACACCTTGTTTATAGGCCTCAAATTGAGCATCTCACCTACCATTAGCAACCACTGCAGACATTTCCTGGTGTGAGAATCTGCACTTACAACAAATACAGCTAAATTTGTTTCACTTAGGGACTTGGCCTTATTCAGAAAGTCAACAATCAACTCAGAAGGATCAAGAAAGTCACTGGGGTTTGGTATTCTTTCAGCGACAGCTATACAGATGTCATTCAGGGACAGCTGGTGTGTCAGCTTTTTCACAAATGTTTCACCTTGATCATCATCTGTGACAAGGATTCCAACCCACTTCCACTGGAAAAACAGAAGGAGCTGGACAATCCCAGTGTATTGATGTCCTTCACTGGGGGCCATTTGGTATAAGGAAGAAATGTGGTCTTTGTCACTCACCACTGGATTAAATGAAGAATAGGTGACCTAGAGAACAAAAGAGGGTTCTTTTGAATCACCAGGTATCTTTGAATAATCAAACATATTGTTAAGTACACAAGACTGCAGGAACAGGAGAGATAGAGACCAGGGCTATTCCAGTAGTTCAGTTGACAGGTCAGTTTTAATTAGATTCTCCTCCATTTCATCAGGTTTTCCATTGAATTTGTGTTTTCTGGGTTTAAGAATTATTTCATTAAATCTGCTTTCACTAATCCCTGTACCAGGGAACATGTACCAGGAGACTCTTTCGGGTGGTTCATGGTCTAAGAGAACCACCTTCACAACTGGGGTGTGGTAAGGACTCTAAGATCTCCTGCAATGATTTTGCTAAGGTTTTTTTTGCAGAAATTTTTGCTTGAATTCTGAAAGAGGCAGACTCCACCATGGTGGCAGGCCTGGGGTGGAAGAGTGCCAGAGCTCTATCAACTTGTAAAGGACCAGTTTCAACCTATTACCTCTGAAGATGTGGACATGCTGCTTGGACAAGTGAAACCACCTGTCTCCTTGATCCTTGCCCTTCCTGGCTCATTATAGTGAGCCAGGCAGGGCTGGCCAGTGGGCTCCATGGGGGGGGGGTAAATGCTTCCCTCTGTGAGGAAGTTTTCCCAGACTGCTTCTTAAAAATCAATATTTGGACACGGCCAGTGTAGGGTTACCATATTTTGAAGAACAAAAATGAGGACACATTTGTCAACTTCTACTTTTAACTACCGGGTATGTGCTACCCTCAATATGCCAGCAAGTTTGGAAAACTCAGCAGTGGCCAGAGGATTGGAGAAGATCAGTCTACATCCCAATCCCAAAGAAGGGCAGTGGCAAAGAATGCTCTAACTACCACACAATTGCACTTATTTCACATGCTAGCAAGGTTATGCTCAAAATTCTACAAGGCAGGCTTAGGCAGAATGTGGACCGAGAACTCCCAGAAGTGCAAGCTCGATTTCAAAGGGGCAGAAGAACCAGAAACCAAATTGCAAACATGCGCTGGATTATGGAGAAAGCTAGAGAGGTCCAGAAAAAACATCTACTTCTGCTTCATTGACTATGCAAAAGCCTTTGATTGTGTCAACCACAGCAAACTATGGCAAGTTCTTAAAGAAATGGGAGTGCCTGATCACCTCATCTGTCTCCTGAGAAATCTCTATGTGGGAGAAGAAAGCTACAGTTAGAACTGGATATGGAATAACTGATTGGTTCAAAATTGGGAAAGGAGTACGACAAGGCTGTATATTGTCTCCCTGCATATTTCACTTATATGCAGAATTCATCATACGAAAAGCTGGACTGAATGAATCCCAAACTGGAATTAAGATTGCCAGAAGAAATATCAACAACCTCAGATATGCCGATGACACAACCTTGATGGCAGAAAGTGATGAAGAATTAAAGAACTTTTTAATGAGGGTGATAGAGGAGAGTGCAAAATATGGTCTGAAGCTCAACGTAAAAAAAACTAAGATCGTGGCCACTGGTCCCATCACCTCCTGGCAAATAGAAGGGGAAGAAATGGAGGCAGTGAGAGGTTTTACTTTCTTGGGCTCCATGATCACTACAGATGGTGACAGCAGTCACGAAATTAAAAGACGCCTGCTTCTTGGGAGAAAAGCAGTGACAAACCTAGACAGCATCTTAAAAAGCAGAGACATCACCTTGCTGACAAAGGTCCGTATAATTAAAGCTATGGTTTTCCCAGTAGTGATGTATGGAAGTGAGAGCTGGACCATCAAGAAGGCTGATCGCTGAAGAATTGATGCTTTTGAATTATGGTGCTAGAGGAGACTCTTGAGAGTCCCATGGACTGCAAGAAGATCAAACCTATCCATCCTGAAGGAAATCAGCCCTGCGTGCTCACTGGAAGGACAGATCCTGAAGCTGAGGCTCCAATACTTTGGCCACCTCATGAGAAGAGAAGACTCCCTGGGAAAGATCCTGATGTTGGGAAAGATGGAGGGCACAAGGAGAAGGGGACGACAGAGGACGAGATGGCTGGACAGTGTTCTCGAAGCTACAAACATGAGTTTGACCAAACTGCGGGAGGCAGTGGAAGACAGGAGTGCCTGGCGTGCTCTGGTCCATGGGGTCATAAAGGTTGGACACGACTAAACGACTAAACAACAACAACAACTTTTAACTATGGATTGATATGACAACTCAACCCATGAAAAAGAGGATGTGTCCGGGAAAAAGAGGTCAGTGGATTAAGGTTGAAATCTGATAAGACAGAAATACTGTTTCCGATTGGGCAGCGGGCAGGCAGGGGTGGGGGACTCTCTGGTCCTGAATAGAGTAACTGCACCCCTGAAGGGACAGGTGCAGAGCTTTGGGGTCAGTTTTGTCTCACAGCTGTCCATCCATACTCTTCTTACCTGGAGAATCTTATAAAGGCCCAAGATGGAGGCTATGTTGAAAGAAGTTTCAGTCTCAAGGCCCCCTATGACAGCTATCAGGTTCTTCTCAATATCACACTTGTAGTTGGGGACGCTCTTCTTATGATGAGAGACAAGGTTCAAAGTATTCTGGTAAGTCATCCTTGCATTGCCATAGCTGTCATATATCTGAAACCCCAAAGTGATATTGGGTAAAATCTTGGGGTTCTGATTGACCTCCTTCACAGCAAAGACTAAGGAAAGGACATGCTGGTAGTTCTTTGGCACTGCACTGAAACAAGAGAGAGATTATGCATGTGATGGACTTACCTGCTACTGCTGGAGTATAACGAGCAAACTGTCCAGCATCAAACACAGACATATGTTCAGTATGGGTGGAGGAGAGTCTTTAAATTCCTTAAAGAACTAATGTAGTCAAAAACTGATAAGGTATCTCTAGGAACAGAAATTATGACAAGTCTATAAAAACAAAAAGACCATTAACATGCACCTCTTGTTTTCCATGGAGATTGAACTATATTTCCTATGAACCTCAGGTTGTGAAGCTCTGCATTCATTTCTATTTCATTGTACTACCCACAACCATTTATAGGTGGTGGTGGAGAGATTGGTTATTTTCTGAATTATTAATGTAAACTACAGAACCATACCAAACAGGAAGAAATTCATCCTTACTTTTTTGACCTCAAGCAGTTCTCAGTTTTTATGCCATTCTCTCCCCCCCCCCAGTAGTAGTACTTATTCCCACACCTTGGTGCCTTCTCTACTTCAAATCCTTTTAGGCACCTGCCAACACTGAGGAGACTGCTCTGGGTTTATACTGTCACTTTGGTTATCTAATTAGTTTCCATGATCTTCCTAAACAGGAGCTTTCCCCACAGAGGAATGAATAATCATGTTCTTACATATATTCCCCTGCAAGCCTTTCCCTTGGCTTCTCCTTGAAGTCTATTGAAGTGAAACTGGGTGAGAATAACAGTGACGTGATGCCACCAATGGCAAAATGTCCTGGCTGATAATACTGGTGTTGGGTGTGGATGAGGTCAATCACACAACGCAAAGCAGACTGTGCCAAAAATACAGGGAAAATAATGAGAAGCATCCAGAAGGCCACCTCTAACATCTTGAGATGAGTAGCTTCTCCTCTGAGCAATAAAGCACCTGTTTCAGTCTGAACTGCTTATAATCTCCCACTACTCAGCCTACGCTACATCCTTTGGCATTCAGCAGCTCTGCTCTGTGGGTAGAGTCAAATAGCTGTTATTGGCACTGGGGTGGTTTTCTTATAAGCATTCTACTTTTTCTTCCTGGCATATGGACTTCAAAACAGCATGTGGATATTGCTAGAGGAGGATTGAATTGTAGCATGTCAAGATAATCATATAGTTCACAGTCCCGGTGGGGCTGCAATGTCTGTGGTGCCATGTGCAACAGAAGCATTGAACAAAATATGTTTTTCCCCTTGCAAAGTTCTTCCCTGTTCCATTGCTGATTGGGCAGAGCACCTGGTTTCAGGAACATCTGGATGGGTGTGAAAAGAATAATGGACTAACCAGGTCATGGGAGAAAGTAGAACGGCTGATGTTTCGTTATGCTCCAGAGAAAGAAACTTTCCACAGTGCAGAAAATGCTTTGCATGCAGAAGTGGTCAGGTCCATATCTAGTGTCCTAAGTAGCAAGGGAAGGAAGAAATAGCTGTCTGAGAACTTAGGCAGTGTTAACAAGTTTTCTGCAACCATGACGTACATTCACTTAGCATAACCTGATTACGAGTCCTCACTTTCTGCTTAGCCAGAGTGGCTCCACTTTCTAACTCAGCAATCACCACCAGTGAGATAGCTAGGCTACAATACTGGACAACAGTCAAATATTGAGACAGCATTAAAGAGCTTTGAAAGACAATACTAGAACAGTGGACCCTAACATAGGGACTGGAAACCTAAATGGCTCCATGGGCCAAATCTTTGACAGTGGGCCAAATTTGGACTAGGTGACTCTTGTGGCCCCTTCCAACTCTACAGTTCTATGATTCTACGAAGTACCATCCATTCTGAAGGAGGCTGTAATGTCCTGGTGCTTGTATATAATACTGCATGTACATGTGGCACATTAACAGTAGTATAATATCCATTGTCATAGTTGTTAGAAGTAACAAATAAGATACTGGAGCGTATGTACACAAAGTCATCTTGAAATCCTTATTTAGTCTCATTTAATAAATTGGTTGTTTTACATCACATGCCTCTCCCTTGGCTGTGTGAGGGGTTAAGTGTTCAGATCAAAGTGATTTGTGGTGGCAACTGGTATAAAGGGGGTGCTTAGCAGAATACCGAAGGGAGACCCAGCTCTTTCACTCTGAGTAAAGTGAAAACATGGTACAGGCGAGTGTGGAAAGCGCCAGAGCATCTCAGAGCAAAGAGATAGGCATTACAAAGGCGATGGTGTGTCTCCTTCTTAAGAAAACCTCCCTGGGTACTCAAGAGGGCAGTGGTAGTCCAGCTTCAGGCATGTTAAGAGGGGACTGAATATCTAAATCAATTTCAGTTTGGTTTCAGGCCTGGTCATAGTAGTTCTACTGCCTTGGTTGCCCTGGTTTGATGAACTTCTTTGGAGAAGCAGGAAGTGCAAGCCACCTCATTCTTATTAGTACTGTAGTTTGTTTCAGTAAATGTGCTCATGCTAGGCTTTAAAACAACTGAGAGAACCTCTTTCCCTACAGACCCTCTTTGGTGTTACAATTTCCCAGGAACTACCTTTTTGCAATTTCACTGCCCTCAGAAGTTAGAGGGTCTGTCTGTCTGTCTGGAAAAGAGCATTCTCTGTGGCAGCCCTTGAAATTCCCTCCCCACAGGAGTAGGGAACCTGCAGTATACAGCTTTATCTTGGCCTTTGACACATGGGATGTATGTTTTCAGTACCCACAGTATTCCTTTGACTGTGTTGATAATAACAGGAAGATGAAGCGCTTGTATGGGCAATCCAAGAGTCCTTCCCCATTTCCTGCACAATTCTTACTTATGAATGAACCTAGATTAACACCTACTGCCATGATGATATTCCTTGGGAGCAAGTTCAACAGTCAAGAGAATTAGTTTGGGGATAGGTTTGGCCATTTTTGCTCTTTCCTTTTCATTCAACTCGGCTTGGCTGCTTGGGGGGGGGTCTTCATTATGCACAAGGGCATAAAGTTAAAAAGGTAAAGGAACCCTGGATAGTTATGTCCAGTCAAAGGTGACTATGGGGTGCGGCGCTCATCTCGCTTTTCAGACCAAGGGAGCTGGTGTTTTGTCCGCAGACAGCTTCTGGGTCATGTGGCCAGCATGACTAAGCCACTTCTGGCAAACCAGAGCAGCACACGGAAACACTGTTTACCTTCCCACCAGAGCAGTGCTGCCCGCATCCTGCACAAGGGCATACCCATAGTCAAAGCCAAGAACTTTCACCTGTCTTCTCCTCATCTCTCCTGCTAGCATTCCCTTGCTCTTTTCTATTAATTAGCCAACCTGAGAATATGACTTGTCTCTTTTGGTAAACTGCTTTTGGCATCATCTTCCTTGTGACTGTTCTGGACAAAATAGCACTGTAGTTCTGAGTTCACACCCAGCGAAACAGGATTCATGATGAAGACGTGGTTGGAGAAAGGACTGTCCAACTGAATTCTTCCTACATGTTCAATCGTTTTTACTGTGTGGTTGACAACCTTCTTCCATTCGCACTTTTTGGCAAGCACTCAATGACTATAATGCAAGGATCAGCCATCATGTTTTACTCTGTCCTTGGCTTTATGGGACAAGCACTAATAAAGGGTGGACAAAGCATTTATGATCAGCCACTTAGGAACCACATTGCAATGGGGCTTTGCAAAACTGCATTGGGCCAAGATGCGCCTTTATCCTTATCTGTAGGGCAGGCTAGTGTGCTTGCCTGAAGTGATCTCACAGGTCAAATGGAAAGGCCTGGTGGACCAGATTAGACCCATATGCTGAAGGCTGTCTATCTTCATATACAGAGTTAGAGTTAAAGCCTTCTGCTTGGTAGACATGATTTGGGAGGAGTCCCCACATGAAAGTGGTTGTAACGAAGAGCCAACTTCAGTAAAAACAAACCTTCTCTGTCTTTTCATCATTTTCATATTTATGTTTCTGCATTTCGCCCTGATCTGGCCACAGTGATCCATGTGACGGTCACCTCCAGGCTTGATTATTGCAACTCACTCTACGCGGGGCTGCCCTTGAAGCTGACCCAGAAACTCCAGCGGGTGCAGAATGCAGCGACAATGCTCCTTACGGGGTCCCAGCCGCGGGATCACATTCATCCAGTGCTTTACCAGCTGCACTGGCTCCCGGTGGAGTACAGGATCAGGTTTAAGGTGCTGGTTTTGACCTTTAAAGCCCTATGCGGCTTGGGACCCTCGTACCTACGGGACCGCCTCTCCTGGTATGCCCCACGGAGGACCTTAAGGTCCACAAACAACAATACTCTGGAGATCCCGAACCATGGGGTGGCTAGATTGGCCTCGACTAGGGCCAGGGCCTTTTCAGTATTGGCCCCAACTTGGTGGAATGCTCTTTCACAGGAGACCAGGGCCCTGCGGGATTTGTCATCTTTCCGCAGGGGCTGCAAGACAGAGCTGTTCCGCCTGGCCTTTGGGCTGGACTTAGTCTGCCCCCTGTGTTTTCCTCCCTCATGGCTTGGATTTATGGACTACTTAAAATGAGGCTGCATTTTAAATTTTAATATTGTAATTTAATCGGTATTTTAATTAATTGCTTTTTATGTTTTATTGTAATTTTATTGGTGTTAGCTGCCCTGAGCCCGGTTTTGACTGGCGAGGGTGGGGTATAAATAAAAATTTATTATTATTATTATTATTATTATTATTATTATTATTATTATTTACAGAACCCAACAATCATGACATTAATCCAGGGGTGTCTTCCACTTTCTCCCTGGTCAATATTCTCCCTAGGGAAAGAATAAATGATGGTGAGATAGAAGACATGTAGGGGCACAGCGCACCTCAATCAATCTCAAAGAATTAAAAGGTGTTAACATTATAAAATTAATGTTCATTAAATATATGTGTGTTTGCATTTTATTTAGAATGCTCTAAAGAGAAGGTTACCTCTAATTCTGGGATCAACCAGAGAGAGGAAAGTTTACTGAATTGCGTAAAAAACTGAACAACATTTGTGTGTTTGCATTGTGTTACTTTGTTAAATTGTAGCATTTATCTTCTTGTAGCTAGTGTTTGAGACAGTTCTGCAGGAAAGCTTTGAAACTCATTCTTGTGGTGGAGAGAATTCATTTCTACACAAGATCCAGATCAGGGATTCTCCTGAACAACTCTAACAAAAGAGTAGTAAGAATAGTTAAACTCTATGATCGTTCAGGAAAGACAATAAGATTTGAAAGTGCTTGATTTTGTTTGGAATATGTCCTTGTTTTCTTTCATGGTCCAGCTGCACCTGATGCTCCACAGAACAGAATCCCTTCAGGAGGCAATTGCTAAACTTGTAATTATCTCAGACTGCAACTATTCAGTCTCATGTAAAGCATAGTATGCATGGAGATATTCTTTCCACTCCCCCCCCCCCGCCCCACATTTTCTAATGCTTAGATAATGTACCCTAATACTGGTCATAGTAGAGATACGAGAGTGTAAACAAGAAGACTTCACCAACCTGTTCTCAGCTGATTTCTCTTTTAGGATAAGAGAGCAGATCTCAGATGAGAGACTTGAAAAGAGGATGCTGTGACAAAGCTGATACTGGATGATCATGATCAAAGCAAAAACAAGAGACTCTCTGTGTAGGGAAGAAGATTCTGCCTCCTCCTTGCTGTAGTGCATGCTGACACCTCAAAGTGCGTGTGAAATTAATCCAGCTATGTGTACTATGAGGGGTTCCCCCAGATGTGCTACAAGTTTTATCAGCCAGGGGACCTCATCATTGGGGGGATCACTTCACAACTCTTTCCCATTTCTGATGCTGTTGAAAAAACCCCCAAAACAAAGCTTGTTGAGGAAGGCAAGTAAGGAAACTTGTGTACAGGTTTCATAAAGTGCAGCAGACCCTTAACACAATCAGTTCAAATAGATGGCAAGCGATGAGATGTTAAGATTTTCTGCACTGAAGGATAAGTTCAATCATGCAGTTAGAAATCATTTCACAACCCCAATGCCTTTGTCAGATGCAACTCCAAGTCTGTATATCTACCGGCTGAATGTAAAAGTAAAAAACCAAAAACTGCTGGCTTGTACCCACTGCTAGCCCTACTAGACCTATTTTAGATGGTGAATGTGATCAACATAGGTTCATTAACTTCAATGGAGTCACTCTGAATCGAACTTAGTTGGGTACAACCCATAGGGAATGCAGCTGCCCTTCAGATACCACACATCATTGCAGATGTGTGGAAGGGTGTTGCATACAGAAAAATCCCTCAGTGTCTGCGAGTGTCACAATGGGCTCAATGAAAGTCAATCAGCTGAAAACTGAGAAGACAGAACAGTGGCGTATTAAGATGGGGGCGGTGGGGGGGGGGTGCTGCCCCGGGCTGCAGGCTGGGCAGGGGCAGGCTGGGTGGGGGGCAGCAGGCTGGACGGGGCTGGACGGGGCTGACCACCTCTGACCGCTGCCACCGCCATGCAACGCGGCCGCTGCCATCGAGGACTTAGCCCTGATGCAAGCGAGACTGCCTCACTCCGTGGCTTGCCGCACCGCCGCGGCGTAGGCCTCCTGCGTGCATGTGCAAAGGGGTCAAAGAACCATTTTGTCATAAAACCATTATTCTCTGCTATCATTGAATTAAGCAGCTTTATTTTTAAACAAATGAAAACAGAATCTCTTCTGCTGTTCATAGTTTTCTTTGTATTAGCAACTCTATGTTGTTCAACCCAGGTCTCACCAAATGTAGCATTTTTGGGGAAAGAATAATTCAGCACTGGAAGCCAAAATGGACAGCTGTCATGGATTTTCCTTATGTGCTCAGGTATGTAGGAACAAAGGTTAGCCAAACACTGCAAAAGACCAGCATGGTAAAGTTGATGGACCTGGCTCCATTAAAAGCATGATCTTAACAACAGCTTCCTGCACCTATTTCCATTAACATGTTCTGAAGAGGAACATTCCATGAAGTATTTATTTACATATCCAGTACATTTTGAAAGTAGCTTACAGATTCTCAGAGTAAGAACCTCAATCACGCCTGGTATCTGGAAAACAAGTAATGAGAGATCCGGATGATACCAGCAAGGTACCAGGCCTTGTTTAGTGTCCGTCTAGTGGACAGCACACACTACCAATGACATCTGAGGCAAGGAGTTAGGGCTGAATAACTAGATCTCAGTTTATGATGGAAGAGCTGGTATGCCCTGAGGAAAAAGTGTGTGGATGTATTTCTTTCCTTGGTAGGCAGCAGGCAGGTCAGTATCAAAATTGTAACATTAGCCAACATTTCATCCAGAAACCTACCAAGCTGTTCAGCAACCACTCTCTCAATTACCGTACCCAGGTAGGCAGCAGGCAGGTTGGAATCAAAATTGTAACATCAGCCAACATTTAATAAAATAAGCAAAAAACAAACAAACATATACATTCTGGGGTGAAAATTCCAGTCTACTAATCCATTTTAGATTTTGCTAGGAAAATATAATCAAATGTTAATTTTTTACTTTCTTTTTAGCTGCTCCTTATTGTTCAGTTCTGGTCTCAAAATAATTATATAACATTTGGGGGAAAAGATGCAGCTCAGTATCCCAGCACTGGAGGTCAAGATGGAGAAGATCTCTACAGCTACCAGGTTTCTCCCTTTGGTGCTTAGATATGTTGGAACAAAAGACACCCAAACACTGCAAAACACCAACATGCTGAAAGTGATGAATTTGGCTTCGTTGAAAACGTCCGGCAGCTTCCGAGCAAAGAAAGCCACAATGAAGGTGACAAGAGCCAGCAGTCCCATGTAACCAAGAACATAGTAGAACATGTTGGCCAAGCCTTCATTGCATTCCACTATGATTTCGTCCGGCAGAGAGTGCGTGTCCAGATCTGGGAAAGGAGGGTCGCTACATAGCCAGACTACACAAATACTTGCTTGGATTAAGGAGCAGCCAAGAACGATAGAGATGGAAAATCTTTTCCCCACCCATTTCCTCATCTGGGATCCTGGCTTGGTGGCCACAAAAGCCAGAACCACAGTGAGGGTTTTTGCCAAGACAGAAGAAACGGCTACGGAGAAGATGACCCCAAAAGCAGTTTGTCTTAGAGTGCAGGTCCATGTCTGAGGCTGACCAATGAAAAGCAAAGAGCAGAGGAAGCAGAGCAGGAGGGAGATGAGCAGTGTGTAGGTGAGGTTCCAGTTGTTGGCTTTGACAATGGGAGTGTTCCGGTTTTTGATGATGATTCCAAGCACCAAGGCCGTGGTTGCCGAAAGAGTCAGAGCCAAAAGAGCCAAGCTGATGCCAAAAGCTTCTCCAAAAGACAGGAAGTTTTCTCTTTTGGGAAGGCATTGGGTTTTCTCTTTGTTAGGATACTGGTCTTCTTGACAGTGTAAGCAATCACCCATATCTTGAAGGGGGAATATATAAATCAGGCTTCCAGATACAGAGTTTTGGGTCTTGCTGAGGTACAATTATTTATAGTAAAGGATCAGGAAACTTCGAATGTTATTGTACTATGTTTCAATGCAATTTACAGTATACAAAATATGAAACATTACCTTTTCCAGGAAACCTTTAGACTATTAACTTGTGTTGTCTTTAGGGTAAGGGAAGAAAGAGGAGGAGGAGGAGGAGGAGGAGGAGGAGGAGGAGGAGGAGGGGAGGAGGAGAAGGAGTTTGGACTTGATATCCTGCCTTTCACTCCCCTTAAGGAGTCTCAAAGTGGCTAACATTCTCCTTTCCCTTCCTCCCCCACAACAAACACTCTGTGAGGTGAGTGGGGCTGAGAGCCTTCAGAGAAGTGTGACTAGCCCAAGGTCACCCAGCAGCTGCATGTGGAGGAGTGGGGAAGCGAACCCAATTCACCAGATTATGAGTCCACCGCTCTTAACCACTACACCACACTGGCTCTCTAAGTTATTTTTTGAGTACTTAGGTTTCTTTCCAGTGGTTAAAATTAAATCAGACTTAACATCCAGTAGCTAAAGTCCAATACACACTGTTTAAATGATAAGCTCCATAATCCTTAAAGGGTTTATCTGTATTTACACACGCGTATGATTAAAGTTTTGGTGTGTCTCTCCCATTGTTTTTGCTGTGTTTGCAGCACTCAAGTGACCACTCTGGGCGCAAGCGTGGGCATTGTGTAGGGGGTCTTGGGCTGCCCAGCCAGGGAAACACTTTCAAGGAATCTGGATGGAGAAATATTATTTACCAAAACTAAGTTTCACAGTAGAAGGGGACCTAAAAAAGGAAGTTTCCTTGAACAACATAGAAAGCTTCCCCAGAAAGACAGCTTAACACCAACAGAAGACGAACGCTGCTGATATAATCTAGTCAACACACCTGTATTGTTATAAAAAGCACAGTACTCTTGAATTGACAGTGCTAAAACTTTGGTGATTAAGTAAGCTGTGGTAGCAATCCCTGAAGTTTATGGGCATGGAGGTAAGCAGAAGAGATGTTGATTAACTGTTTATAATATTCTTTATGATAAAACATTCGCATCTCTAGTGCTCCATTTATATGAAAGACATTCTGCAATGTATGAAATAAGGGAGCTGTAAGATAAGCAAAGTGACAGTTAATGCCATTATTTTGTGCTAATGCTAACAGAGCCAAATAATATACCCCAAACCAAATGAGAAATTTGTGTTAATTAGGGTGTTTGTCAGCTCCTTCTTGCACAGTAACCACAACAGACCACTCTGCTTTCTGAGATCTCCATATCTCCCTCTTGACATGGCCAACTCCATCACAGACATTTGGAACATGTTGTTTCCTACCTGTCTGGTTTGAAATCTTCCCTTCTGGACACGGAGCACAATCATAGCAACAAAATGGTTCCCCTTCTTTCCTTTGTCTGCTGTAACCTGGATGACAGGGGTCATTACACAAGGCCAGGGGAACCACCTAACCAAGAAAAAGAAGACGTATGTATTCTGCTGCGCTCTCAGTTGTTCTTTGACTTTTCCTCAACAGGGGGCTCTACCGAAATACGGCATAAGGAGTTTGTTTCAGATCAATTGTACAATTAGTGGCACCAGTCACCAAAATCTGTGCATATTAAACTCAAGAAAAAAGACTGAACCTCTGCTAGTGAGTGGATAAGGGAAAGAAGGTGTGCAAGCCCATGGAACCCTTGATACATACTACAGAGTCTTAAACCCATAGCTGCCAAGTTATCCCTTTTTTTAAGGGATTTTGCCTTATGCTGAATAGGCTTCCTCGCGAGAAAAGGGAAAACTTGGCAGCTATGCTTAAAACCTGGGAACCAGAATCACTACAGTGACACATTCATAAACTCATCTAGCAGGTTGTAAAGTATTATAAAACAAATCTGACAAATATCTACCTATAGATCTCAGAATTTTCAGTTGGGTTCCACCCAGTTTGTCCTCTGGTGCCATGTCATGATCTTCTCATTGAAAGAGAAATATCTTCCCACTGGAGCTTGGGACCTGGGAAACATCTCTACCTGGAGACCCCAGGTCAGAGAATTAGAGTTGCTTAACTGCTCCAAAGGCGTCCCAGAGGTTAAATGCTGATCCATGGCTTCTCCACTAAGAAACCCCTTTAGGGAGTTCCCATGCACTCACCTTCTCTTAGCTTGCTTCTCTGACAATCCGTTTGCAGCCAGAGACACTCAAGCAGCTCCCAGCTTGTATCAGCCATTAGACACACTGCCTCTTGCTTGGTACAGTTTCACTGCTTGCTTCACCAAGCTATTGCAATCCTCCATGTCTAAATGTAAATGATTATGAAACAAATCTGACAAATATCTCCCAAGGGACAACAGAAGTTGCATTTGGGTGCTACCTGGTTAAAACTTTGGTGCCATGTAATGATCTTCTCATTGATGCAGAAATCTTTGCCCAGTGGAGCTTGAGGATCCATTTCCCCAACTTTCACTCTTAAGAAGGACTTATTGGGGAAGGTCACCCAGTTGATGATATCAAATCCACCTTCTAGTTCACGGTTCTCATTAAAAAACACCGTGTCCCCAGCGCTGTTGTTAAACAAGATATTCCTCAGGAAAGGTTGAAGCTACAGAGGAAGAGGAGATTAGGTGGAAACAGAGAAGGCACAACAAAGATTCTGTTTTCTCATACTGGGATAAACTCACAGTGAAACTTCATACTGGGATAAACTCACAGTGAAACTTCTCTAGCTAGTGAAGGGAAATTCCTTAGCCATGTGGTTTTTACTTGTTTCTCAAGGAGAACACTAGTAATGGCAAGTTGTTGCCACTATAAGCCCATTTTCTTTCCTTCCTGGGACTTTAGAAAGGGAACAGCAGAGACTCCTTCACAAAGCTACTGTCTTGATGAATCTACCAACGAAAACAGCATTACCACCAGCTTCAAATATTACTATAATAAAGAAGTTTATGAAGTTTAAACTGACACTCTCACATTCCCACAGACAGACATACACTTCCATTTATCTCATAACTTCATGTATGAGAGACGGAGAAAGTGCTGCAACAGGCTGAAGGAGATCATCTATATATATAAAAATGTAATCTGGGCATGTCCGTTCCTCTCTAATGTTCAACAAAACCGCTTGACCGATAGCGTTGAAATTTGGACACAACACCACATGTGAATAAGAGAGTAACCTAATACACTTTCCGTACACAGATGTCACACCTGGGCCACGTAAAAACCCCAAAACCCCATGTTTCAGAACACACAACTCACCCAAAAGTGCATGCTGGGAAATAGAACCCAGAAGCTGACAGTTCCTTTTCCAAGGGTGGGGGCCAAGGAATGGAGATACAGGGCGGAGGCCTCAGCTCGCATTTACATACTAGGCCGAGCCAAGGCCTACAGACTAGGCCTCCGCTGCACTTTACAGCCTACAGACTAGGCCTCGGCTCTACTTTACAGACTTGGCCGAGTGGAACCCTGGGTGGGGTGGGGGGAGTAGGGGCCCGAATAGGTAATGGGTTGAGCCAGGGTGGGGGGAGGGGGGACGGGATACCTCATGGGTCGCGACAGGATGGGAGGAATCACAGGGATGAGACACAACAACCGGGGGGGGGGGGACACATAGTCCAGGGGGGTGGATGGACACATCCTCCCCTTTCCTGGGAAACAAGGACCCTGAGCCCGGGCCAGCTAGTAGAACATTAAAAAGACCCATAACAGGATCCATATCTTTGGGAGAAGAAAAGGCCAAGGACTAAAGCTGAAACAAATCCAAAGTAGAGTTAATAAAATGGTTGGATGGCACCTTCCAGAATTTTGTGCAGCCAAGTTGGAGCCAAATATATTGCTCTGCTTTCCTCTGGACCGTATCAGTGAGACCAAGAATGGGTCTGGTTGACTGAGCAGCCCAGGAGCTCCAGACACACTGCCCAAACTTGCACCCTGTGGAAGTCACCGCGTTGCTGCTAATGGCACAGTTTGACTTAACCCTGGAGGCACACTCCATTGTTTCTCGAAATAGGTGTATTTCAACAATTGCCAGAGGTAACGTTATGCTAGTTGGCTATTTTAAAGTACTAGCAGAAGATAGAGAATTAGTCCTGGCTGCTGCCTATAATTGGAGGGGGGGAGGAACTCCAGCCATGGAAGGATAGGCTCTTGATTTGAAAATTGATCTGTTTTCCATGCTAGACCTTACCTGAAAATGTTGTGGTATGTGAGGTCTCATATAGTTTCCAAGCACCCTCTGTCCATTTTTTGTTCTGGATACACACATGGCATGCAAAGCATGTGCCACAGCATAGACAGCATTGTAGATGCTGTAGCTTTGGCTGGTCATTTGCATTTCAAAGAAAATCCCAGGAAGACTCTCCAGTTTCTCTTCACCTGTGCAGCTTTGGTCCAAATCCACATCTAGAAACTCACAACCAAATGCCTGTTCCCAGAAGAGCCCGATAAAGCCATCAGCATCAGAGTGAGGATTGAGGTTCAGGAGAAAATGGTGGAACCCCTCAGCCTCATTGGAATGAATGGCAAAGGATAAGGCACCATGGAAGTTTTGAATATCTAGATCTCTGTGGAATGTTTCTACAGAGATATCCCAGTCAGCAGTCAAAACCCACACCTTGTTTATAGGCCCCAAATTGAACATCTCACCTACCATTAGCAACCACTGCAGACATTTCCTGGTGTAAGAATCTGCACTTACAACAAATACAGCTACATTTGTTTCACTTAGGGACCTGGCCTTATTCTGAAAGTCGTCAATCATCTCAGAAGGATCAAGAAAGTCACTGGGGTTTGGCATTCTTTCAGCGACAGCTATACAGATGTCATTTAGGGACAGCTGGTGTGTCAGCTTTTTCACAAATGTTTCACCTTGATCATCATCTGTGACAAGGATTCCAACCCACTTCCACTGGAAAAACAGAAGAAGCTGGACAATCCCAGTGTATTGATGTCCTTCACTGGGGGCCATTTGGTATAAGGAAGAAATGTGGTCTTTGTCACTCACCATTGGATTAAATGAAGAATAGGTGACCTGGAGAAGAAAAGAGGGTTATTTTAAATCACCAGGTATCTTTGAATAATCAAACATATTGTTAAGTACACAAGGCTGCAGGAATGGGAGAAATAGAGACCAGGGCTATCCCAAGTAGTTCAGATGACAGGTCAGTTTTAATTAGATTCTCCTCCGTATCATCAGGTTTTCCATTGAATTTGTGTTTTCTGGGTTTAAGAATTATTTTTTTGAATCTGCTTTCCCTAATCCCTGCTCCTCATGTTTCTATTTTTGCCATATCTTATAGTCTACCTTTTTGTAATTTATCTCATAGAAGTTGCTCTGAAAGCCTTTTTGGTTGAAAAACAGCATGAACCATACTGTCAATGAACATGTACCAGGAGACTCTTTCGGGTGGTTCGTGGTCTAAGAGAACCACCTTCACAACTGGGGTGTGGTAAGGACTCCAAGATCTCCTGCAATGATTTTGCTAAGGTTTTTTTTGCAGGAAAATTTGCTTGAATTCTGAAAGAGGCAGACTCCACCATGGTGGCAGGGCTGGGGTGGAAGAGTGCCAGAGCTCTATCAAGTTGTAAAGGATCAGTTTCAACCTATTACCTCTGAAGATGTGGACATGCTGCTTGGACAAGTGAAACCACCTGTCTCCTTGATCCTTGCCCTTCCTGGCTCATTATAGTGAGCCAGGCAGGGCTGGTCAGTGGGCTCCATGGGGTGGTAAATGCTTCCCTCTGTGAGGAAGTTTTCCCAGACTGCTTCTTAAAAATCCATATTTGGACACGGCCAGTATAGGGTTGCCATATTTTGAAGAGCAAAAAAGAGGACACATTTGTCAACTTCTACTTTTAACTACCGGGTATGTGCTACACTCAATATGCCAGCAAGTTTGGAAAACTCAGCAGTGGCCAGAGGATTGGAGAAGATCAGTCTACATCCCAATCCCAAAGAAGGGCAGTGCCAAAGAATGTTCCAACTACCGCACAATTGCGCTCATTTCACATGTTAGCAAGGTTATGCTCAAAATTCTACAAGGCAGGCTAAGGCAGCATGTGGACTGAGAACTCCCAGAAGTGCAAGCTGGATTTCAAAGACCAGAGACCAAATTGCAAACATGTGCTGGATTATGGGGAAAGCTAGAGAGTTCCAGAAAAACATCTACTTCTGCTTCATTGACTATCCAAAAGCCTTTGATTGTGTCAACCACAGCAAACTATGGCAAGTTCTTAAAGAATTGGGAGTGCCTGATCACCTCATCTGCCTCCTGAGAAATCTCTATGTGGGACATGAAGCTACAGTTAGAACTGGATATGGAACAACTGATTGGTTCAAAATTGGGAAAGGAGTATGACAAGGTTGTATATTGTCTCCCTGCTTATTTAACTTATATGCAGAGTTCATCATACGAAGAGCTGGACTGAATGAATCCCAAACTGGAATTAAGATTGCTGGAAGAAATATCAACAACCTCAGATATGCTGATGACACAACCTTGATGGCAGAAAGTGAGGAGGAATTAAAGAACCTTTTAATGAGGGTGAAAGAGGAGAGTGCAAAATATGGTCTGAAGCTCCACATCAAAAAAACCAATATCATGGCCACTGGTCCCATCACCTCCTGGCAAATAGAAGGGGAAGAAATGGAGGCAGTGAGAGATTTTACTTTCTTGGGCTCCATGACCACTGCTGATAGTGACAGCAGTCCTGAAATTAAAAGACGCCTGCTTCTTGGGAGAAAAGCAATGACAAACCTAGACAGCAACTTAAAAAGCAGAGATATCACCTTGCTGACAAAGGTCCATAGAGTTAAAGCTATGGTTTTCCCAGTAGCTATGTATGGAAGTGAGAGCTGGACCATGAAGAAGGCTGATCACTGAAGAATTAATGCTTTTGAATTATGGTGCTGGAGGAGACTCTTGAGAGTCCCATAGACTGCAGGAAGATCAAACCTATCCTTTCTGAAGGAAATCAGCCCCGAGTGTTCACTGGAAGGACAGATCATGAAGCTGAGGCTCCAATACTTTGGCCACCTCATGAGAAGGGAAGACTCACTGGGAAAGACCCTGATGTTGGGAAAGATGGAGGGCACAAGGAGAAGGGGACGACAGAGGACAAGATGGTTGGACAGTGTTCTCGAAGCTACGAACACGAGTTTGACCAAACTGTGGGAGGCAGTGGAAGACAGGAGTGCCTGGCATGCTCTGGTCCATGGGGTCACAAAGAGGCAGACACGACTAAATGACTAATCAACAACAACAACTTTTAACTATGGATTGATATGATGACTCAACCCCAGAAAAAGAGGATGTGTCCTGGAAAAAGAGGTCAGTGGATTGAGGTTGAAATCTGATAAGACAGAAATACTGTTTCCAATTGGGCAGTGGGCAGGCAGGGGTGGGGGACTCTCTGGTCCTGAACAGAGTAACTGCACCCCTGAAGGGACAGGTGCAGAGCCTTGGGGTCAGTTTTGTCTCACACCTGTCCATCCATACTCTTCTTACCTGGAGAATCTTATAAAGGCCCAAGATGGAGGCTATGTTGAAAGAAGTTTCAGTCTCAAGGCCCCCAATGACAGCTATCAGGTTCTTCTCAATATCACACTTGTAGTTGGGGACGCTCTTCTTATGATGAGAGACAAGGTTCAAAGTATTCTGGTAAGTCATCCTTGCATTGCCATAGCTGTCATATATCTGAAACCCCAAAGTGATATTGGGTAAAATCTTGGGGTTCTGATTGACCTCCTTCACAGCAAAGACTAAGGAAAGGACATGCTGGTAGTTCTTTGGCACTGCACTGAAACAAGAGAGAGATTATGCATGTGATGGACTTACCTGCTACTGCTGGAGTATAACGAGCAAACTGTCCAGCATCAAACACAGACATATGTTCAGTATGGGTGGAGGAGAGTCTTTAAATTCCTTAAAGAACTAATGTAGTCAAAAACTGATAAGGTATCTCTAGGAACAGAAATTATGACAAGTCTATAAAAACAAAAAGACCATTAACATGCACCTCTTGTTTTCCATGGAGATTGAACTATATTTCCTATGAACCTCAGGTTGTGAAGCTCTGCATTCATTTCTATTTCATTGTACTACCCACAACCATTTATGTTGGTGGTGGAGAGATTGGTTATTTTCTGCATTATTAATGTAAACTACAGAACCATACCAAACAGGAAGAAATTCATCCTTACTTTTTTGACCTCAAGCAGTTCTCAGTTTTTATGCCATTCTCTCCCCCCCCCCAGTAGTAGTACTTATTCCCACACCTTGGTGCCTTCTCTACTTCAAATCCTTTTAGGCACCTGCCAACACTGAGGAGACTGCTCTGGGTTTATACTGTCACTTTGGTTATCTAATTAGTTTCCATGATTTTCATAAACAGGAGCTTTCCCCACAGAGGAATGAATAATCATGTTCTTACATATATTCCCCTGCAAGCCTTTCCCTTGGCTTCTCCTTGAAGTCTATTGAAGTGAAACTGGGTGAGAATAACAGTGACGTGATGCCACCAATGGCAAAATGTCCTGGCTGATAATACTGGTGTTGGGTGTGGATGAGGTCAATCACACAACGCAAAGCAGACTGTGCCAAAAATACAGGGAAAACAATGAGAAGCATCCAGAAGGCCACCTCTAACATCTTGAGATGAGTAGCTTCTCCTCTGAGCAATAAAGCACCTGTTTCAGTCTGAACTGCTTATCATCTCCCACTACTCAGCCTAAGCTACATCCTTTGGCATTCAGCAGCTCTGCTCTGTGGGTAGAGTCAAATAGCTGTCATTGGCACTGGGGTGGTTTTCTTATAAGCATTCTACTTTTTCTTCCTGGCAAATGGACTTCAAAACAGCATGTGGATATTGCTAGAGGAGTATTGAATTGTAGCATGTCAAGATAATCATATAGTTCACAGTCCCAGTGGGGCTGCAATGTCTGTGGTGCCATGTGCAGCAGAAGCATTGAATAAAATATGTTTTTTCCCCTTGCAAAGTTCTTCTCTGTTCCATTGCTGATTGGGCAGAGCACCTGGTTTCAGGAACATCTGGATGGGTGTGAAAAGAATAATGGATTAACCAGGTCATGGGAGAAAGTAGAACGGCTGATGTTTCGTTATGCTCCAGAAAAAGAAACTTTCCACAGTGCAGAAAATGCTTTGCATGCAGAAGTGGTCAGGTCCATATCTAGTGTCCTAAGTAGCAAGGGAAGGAAGAAATAGCTGTCTGAGAACTTAGGCAGTGTTAACAAGTTTTCTGCAACCATGACGTACATTCACTTAGCATAACCTGATTACGAGTCCTCGCTTTCTGCTTAGCCAGAGTGGCTCCACTTTCTAACTCAGCAATCACCACCAATGAGATAGCTAGGCTACAATACTGGACAACAGTCAAATATTGAGACAGCATTAAAGAGCTTTGAAAGACAATACTAGAACAGTGGACCCTAACATAGGGACTGGAAACCTTAATGGCTCCATGGGCCAAATCTTTGACAGTGGGCCAAATTTGGACTAGGTGACTCTTGTGGCCCCTTCCAACTCTACAGTTCTATGATTCTACGAAGTACCATCCATTCTGAAGGAGGCTGTAATGTCCTGGTGCTTGTATATAATACTGCATGTACATGTGGCACATTAACAGTAGTATAATATCCATTGTCATAGTTGTTAGAAGTAACAAATAAGATACTGGAGCGTATGTACACAAAGTCATCTTGAAATCCTTATTTAGTCTCATTTAATAAATCGGTTGTTTTACATCACATGCCTCTCTCTTGGCTGTGTGAGGGGTTAAGTGTTCAGATCAAAGTGATTTGTGGTGGCAACTGGTATAAAGGGGGTGCTTGGCAGAATACCGAAGGGAGACCCAGCTCTTTCACTCTGAGAAAAGTGAAAACATGGTACAGGCGAGTGTGGAAAGCGCCAGAGCATCTCAGAGCAAAGAGATAGGCATTACAAAGGCTATGGTGTGTCTCCTTCTTAAGAAAACCTCCCTGGGTACTCAAGAGGGCAGTGGTAGTCCAGCTTCAGGCATGTTTAGAGGGGACTGAATATCTAAATCAATTTCAGTTTGGTTTCAGGCCTGGTCATGTTAGTTCTACTGCCTTGGTTGCCCTGGTTTGATGAACTTCTTTGGAGAAGCAGGAAATGCAAGCCACCTCATTCTTCTTAGTACTGTAGTTTGTTTCAGTAAATGTGCTCATGCTAGGCTTTAAAACAACTGAGAGAACCTCTTTCCCTACAGACCCTCTTTGGTGCTACAATTTCCCAGGAACTACCTTTCTGCAATTTCACTGCCCTCAGAAGTTAGAGGGCCTGTCTGTCTGTCTGTCTGTCTGTCTGTCTGTCTGTCTGTCTGTCTGGAAAAGAGCATTCTCTGTGGCAGCCCTTGAAATTCCCTCCCCACAGGAGTGGGGAACCTGCAGTATACGGCTTTATCTTGGCCTTTGACACATGGGATGTATGTTTTCAGTACCCACCCTATTCCTTTGACTGTGTTGATAATAACAGGAAGATGAAGGAGAATAGCGCTTGTATAGGCAATCCAAGAGTCCTTCCCCATTTCCTCCACAATTCTTACTTATGAATGAACCTAGATTAACACCTACTGCCATGATGATATTCCTTGGGAGCAAGTTCAACAGTCAAGAGAATTAGTTTGGGGATAGGTTTGGCCATTTTTGCTCTTTCCTTTTCATTCAACTCGGCTTGGCTGCTTGGGAGGGGGGTCTTCATTATGCACAAGGGCATAAAGTTAAAAAGGTAAAGGAACCCTGGATAGTTATGTCCAGTCAAAGGTGACTATGGGGTGCAGCGCTCATCTCGCTTTTCAGACCAAGGGAGCTGGTGTTTTGTCCGCAGACAGCTTCTGGGTCATGTGGCCAGCATGACTAAGCCACTTCTGGCGAACCAGAGCAGCACACGGAAACACTGTTTACCTTCCCACCAGAGCAGTACCTATTTATCTACTTTCATTGGCATGCTTTTGAACTGCTAGGTTGGCAGGAGCTGGGACAGAGCAATGGGAACTCGCCCCTCGCGGGGATTCCAACAGCCGACCTCATGATGAGCAAGCCCAAGAGGCTCAGAGGTTTAGACCACAGTGCTGCCCGCATCCTGCACAAGGGCATACCCATAGTCAAAGCCAAGAACTTTCACCTGTCTTCTCCTCATCTCTCCTGCTAGCATTCCCTTGCTCTTTTCTATTAATTAGCCAACCTGAGAATATGACTTGTCTCTTTTGGTAAACTGCTTTTGGCATCATCTTCCTTGTGACTGTTCTGGACAAAATAGCACTGTAGTTCTGAGTTCACACCCAGCGAAACAGGATTCATGATGAAGATGTGGTTGGAGAAAGGACTGTCCAGCTGAATTCTTCCTACATGTTCAATCGTTTTTATTGTGTGGTTGACAACCTTCTTCCATTCCCACTTTTTGGCAAGCACTCAATGACAATAATGCAAGGATCAGCCATCATGTTTTACTCTGTCCTTGGCTTTATGGGACAAGCACTAATAAAGGGTGGACAAAGCATTTATGATCAGCCACTTAGGAACCACATTGCAATGGGGCTTTGCAAAACTGCATTGGGCCAAGACGCGCCTTTACCCTTATTTGTAGGGCAGGCTAGTGTGCTTGCCTGAAGTGATCTCACAGGTCAAATGGAAAGGCCTGGTGGACCAGATTAGACCCATATGCTGAAGGCTGTCTATCTTCATATACAGAGTTAGAGTTAAAGCCTTCTGCTTGGTAGACATGATTTGGGAGGAGTCCCCACATGAAAGTGGTTGTAACGAAGAGCCAACTTCAGTAAAAACAAATCTTCTCTGTCTTTTCATCACTTTCATATTTATGTTTCTGCATTTCGCCCTGATCTGGCCACAGTGATCCATGTGACGGTCACCTCCAGGCTTGATTATTGCAACTCACTCTACGCGGGGCTGCCCTTGAAGCTGACCCAGAAACTCCAGCGGGTGCAGAATGCAGCGACGATGCTCCTTACGGGGTCCCAGCCGCGGGATCACATTCATCCAGTGCTTTACCAGCTGCACTGGCTCCCGGTGGAGTACATGATCAGGTTTAAGGTGCTGGTTTTGACCTTTAAAGCCCTATGTGGCTTGGGACCCTCGTACCTATGGGACCGCCTCTCCTGGTATGCCCCACGGAGGACCTTAAGGTCCACAAACAACAATACACCCCGAGCCATGGGGTGGCTAGATTGGCCTCGACTAGGGCCAGGGCCTTTTCAGTATTGGCCCCAACTTGGTGGAACGCTCTTTCACAGGAGACCAGGGCCCTGTGGGATTTGTCATCTTTCCACAGGGCCTGCAAGACAGAGCTGTTCCGCCTGGCCTTTGGGCTGGACTTATTCTGACCCCTGTGTATTCCTCCCTCATGGCTTGGATTTATGGACTACTTAAAATGAGGCTGCATTTTAAATTTTAATATTGTATTTTAATCTGTATTTTAATTAATTGCTTTTTATGTTTTATTGTAATTTTATTGGTGTTAGCCACCCTGAGCCCAGTTTTGACTGGGGAGGGTGGGGTATAAATAAAATTATTATTATTATTATTATTATTATTATTATTATTATTATTATTAGGTGTTAACATTATAAAATTAATGTTCATTAAATGTCTGTGTGTTTGCATTTTATTTAGAATGCTCTAAAGAGAAGGTTACCTCTAATTCTGGGATCAACCAGAGAGAGGAAAGTTTACTGAATTGCATTGTGTTACTTTGTTAAGTTGTAGCATTTATCTTCTTGTAGCTAGTGTTTGAGACAGTTCTGCAGGAAAGCTTTGAAACTCATTATTGTGGTGGAGAGAATTCATTTCTACACAAGATCCAGATCAGGGATTCTGCTGAACAACTCTAACAAAAGAGTAGTAAGAATAGTTAAACTCTATGATCGTTCAGGAAAGACAATAAGATTTGAAAGTGCTTGATTTTGTTTGGAATATGTCCTTGTTTTATCCATGGTTCAGCTGCACCTGATGCTCCACAGAACAGAATCCCTTCAGGAGGCAATTGCTTAACTTGTAATTATCTCAGACTGCAACTATTCAGTCTCATGTAAAGCATAGTATACATGGAGATATTCTTTCCGCTCCCCCCCCCATTTTCTAATGCTTAGATAATGTACCCTAATACTGATCACAGTAGATATGAGAGTGTAAACAATAAGACTTCACCACCCTGTTCTCAGCTGATTTCTCTTTTAGGATAAGGGAGCAGATCTCAGATGAGATACTTAAAAAGAGGATGCTGTGACAAGCCTGATACTGGATGATCCTGATCAAAGCAAAAACAAGAGACTCTCTGTGTAGGGAAGAAGATTCTGCCTCCTCAATGATAGTGCTCTCCTTGCTGTTGTGCCTGCTGACACCTCAAAGTGCATGTGAAATTAATCCAGCTATGTGTACTATGAGGGGTTCCCCCAGATGCGCTACAAGTTTTATCAGCCAGGGGACCTCGTCATTGGGGGGATCACTTCACAACTCTTTTCCATTTCTGCTGCTCTTGAAAACACCCCCCAAAAAACAAAGCTTGTTGAGGAAGCCGTGTAAGGAAACTTGTGTACAGGTTTCATAAAGTGCAGCAGACCCTTAACACAATCAGTTCAAATAGATGGCAAGCAATGAGATGTTAAGATTTTCTGCACTGAAGGATGAGTTCAATCATGCATTTAGAAATCATTTCACAACCCCAATGCCTTTGTCAGATGCAACTCCAAATCTGTATATCTACCGGCCGAATGCAAAAGTAAAAAACCAAAAACCAAAAACAGTCTTCCTCACCATCCACCAATCCACATTTTACATTTGACAACCTAGAAACAAGCCATCTTTATGTTTCTGTGCAAATAATTTAGAAAAATCTATCAATTTGGAACTTAAGTGTCTTTTCTTATCGTTGTATGGGGGGGGGAGCCTGACTCTGTCCTTTGAAGTGTTTTCAAGTAAACCATTTTAAACTTGCCAAATGTGTGGTCTCTTTCTATGTTAAGGAATGTAGGGAACTTTGGAAGCAGCTTTGACAGGGATTTTTTTAAAAAAAAAAAAAAAGTCTAACAACCTATATTTTCATGCTTTGCTTTGCTGCATATTTTGTGATTCTAAAACCTCTGAGAGCCAGTGTGGTATAGTGGTTAAGAGCGGTAGACTCGTAATCTGGGGAACCGGGTTCGCATCTCTGCTCCTCCACATGCAGCTGCTGGGTGACCTTGGGCTAGTCACACTTCTCTGAAGTCTCTCAGCCCCACCCACCTCACAGGTTGTCTGCTGTGGTGGAGGAGGGAAAAGGAGATTGTGAGCCGCTTTGAGACTCCTTCGGGTAGTGATAAAGTGGGATATCAAATCCAAACTCCTCCTCCTCCTCCTCCTCCTCCTCCTCCTCCTCCTCCTCCTCCTCCTCCTCTTCTTCTTCTTCTTCTTCTTCTTCTTCTTCTTCTTCTTCTTCTTCTTCTTCTTCTTCTTCTTCTTCTGTTTTCTCACCAAAGAGTACTTGCCACAGACCTAGATCTAGGCATCCAGGGAATTCTCCTTTTATTATACCTATATTTCATTTTTATCCGAACCCAAATCATAAAAAAGCAACACAACCCCCATTAGCCCCTGCTAGCATAGCCAATGGCCAAGAAGGATGGAAACTGTAATCCAGCAACTTTTGGGTTCCTCACCCCCAATATTAATGCACTGTCAGCTCTTCATGGACCCGATGACAGTGGTGGATGCAGTTGACATCATTGCACACACTCTCACTGACATATTGGAAAACACAAGAATCTCTACTCCCATCCTAGCACTGTGTTTCGGGGGTGGGGTGGTTGTTCATGCAGCCACCCCTAAATTCAGAAGGATCTTAGGGGTTGGTGTTAGAAGAGAATCAGAAAAATATGTGTGAGACCCCAGATCAAGTGCTAGTTAGCTATCCCTATAGTAAACTTTCCCCAAATATTGATGGAACAGATTTAGGGGAGTGTGACCAATTGGGTTGCACTGGGTGCTGAGCTTTGGGGGCACCAAGAGGAATGCCAGAATTATCATTTAGTATGGAGGGTAAGAGGTGTGACGCTGGATTTTTGTGTTGCACAGGGCACCACTGAAATTTGAGACCCCAAGGTCCACCACTGGATGGAAAATTATCAACCATCATTATCATAAAATCCTAATAGTATCAGCCCTGCAGGAAGAGGAATCTCTAAGGAGAATCATATGAAGTGCGTTCAAGGACAAGCCATAGCAGAAGGCACAGAAACTTTGGTCAAATCATTCACTTTGATAGCTGCTCCTTTTTGTTTAGATCATGCCTCAGCAGAGTAATGTAACACTTGAGGAATTAATATGCAACTCAGTTGGCGAATATGTCGACAGTCACCATGTATTTGTCCTGGTAGGTCGCAAAGAAAGAGAACCAAACACTGCAGAATAACAAAACGCTGAAGGTGATAGACTTTGTCTCCTGGAAGTTGGTTGGTAACTCCCTGACTAGGAAAGCCACAGTAAAACTGACAGTAGCCAAGAATTACAGATAGTTTCATATGTTTTTTTTTAATACATACATAAAAATTAGTAAAGCAGTTAAATAAAGTTTAAAACAGTTCTAATATAGATAACAGCTGGGATAAAGACCTCCATCTGAAAAGCTTTTGGAAGAGGAAGGTCTGCAGAAATTGCCAAAAAGTAACAGTGTCTGGATAATATTTAATACTTAAATGACAGGTGCCACCACACTAATGGTCTGAGTCCTATACCATAAAGTATAGCTCTGTTGATAAGATATTATCTTCTGAAGACCCTCTCTTGCAGAGCACGGAGATCCATTGGGAATATAAGGGGTGAGACAATATTTTAGTATCTTGGTCCCAAGCCGTATAGGGCTTTGTACAATAATGTCAGCACCCTAAATTTAACTTGGAAGCTACTTGGCAACCAGTGCAATTCTTTCAGCAATGGGGTAAGAAAATAAAAGATGTGGGGAGAAAAGCAAGAAAGTATTACAGGTTCTCAATTCACCTGTCCTTCTTGCAATATATCTAATGGACAAGGGTGACAAAGACTATAGCCAAGCTGGAACACAGATTGAGATGGGTCCAGAACACCAGCTTCATCTAAGAGTACATGCAATTGTTCCAACACCATCTTCCTGATCACATTCCTTACAAAGGGGGTATTTGTGACTGGGTGCCCCCCCCCAAAAAAATGTTCTACCTGGTGAGATATGCTTCAGAATCCCTAACTGAGTAAGTACCAGCCCTGTGGAAAAGAAGTTCTAAGGAGAATCATATGAAGTGCATTCAAGCACAAACCATAGCATAGAACCATAGAACCATAGAGTTGGAAGAGACCACAAGGGCCATCCAGTCCAACCCCCTGCCAAGCAGGAAACCCCATCAGAGCATTCCTGACACATGGCTGTCAAGACCTTAAAGACCTCCAAAGAAGGAGAAGACACAAACTTTGGTCAAATCATTCTCTTTATTATTTGTTCCTTTTTGTTTAGATCAGGCCTCAACACAATAATGTAGCATTTGAGGGAAAAGATGCAGCCCAGTAATCCTGCACCAGAAGCCAAGATGGAGAAGATCTCAACAGCCACCATGTATTTTCCTTTGATGCTCAGGTAGGTTGGGAAGAAGGATAACCACACACTGCAAAACAATAACATGCTGAAGGTAATTGACTTAGTTTCCTGGAAACTGCCTGGTAAATTCCTGGCTAGGAAAGCCACAGTAAAACTGACGGTAGCTAATAAGCCCATGAAGCCCAACACGCAATAAAACATTACATCAGATCCTGCATTACATTGTACAATGGTTTCACTAACAACTGAATGCATATCATATTCTGGGAATGGGGGAGAGGTTCCCAGCCAGACAGTACAAAGAGTGGCTTGAATAAGGGAGCATGAAGTAACAATGGAGGCAGTCACCCTTTTCCCCATCCATTTCCTCATTTTGGATCCTGGCTTGGCGGCCTTAAAAGCTAGAATCACAGTGATGGTTTTGGCCAACATGCAAGAAACAGTGACTGAGAAGATGATGCCAAAAGCAGTTTGTTGAAGGAGGCATGTCACCGTATTGGGTTGACCAATGAATAAAAAAGCACAAAGGAAAGAGAGCAGGAGGGAGACGAGGAGAACATAGGAAAGGCTCCGGTTATTTGCTTTGACGATGGGTGTTTTGTGGTGCTTCACAAAGGTTCCCAGCACCAGAACTGTAATGAATGAAAGGGAGAGAGCAGCAATGGCCAAACCTTTCCCCAAAGGATCTTCATAAGACAAGAATGTTATAGCTTTGGGGAGGCAGAAATCCCTGTTGATATTTGGATAATGGCCTTCTGGACACTGAATGCATCCATCCATGTCTGGAAGAAATGAATGTGAAATTCCTGAACATATAGCTTCATTTGGTGACATTGGCACTTGCCTTAAACCTACAACCTGTTCTGGTTACTGTAACAAACTCTGTGGGGGGCTTTTGTTAGAACAGCTCCACTGACTCCCGGTCTGTTTCCAGGCACAATTCAAAGTGCTGATTATGACCTATGCAGCCCCAAATGGTTTATGTCCAGGCTATCTGAAAGACCCTATTCCCTCATGCGAAGGAACCTAGGCCTTATATCTACTAGCACTTAATTACATTTTAATGATGGTCTTTTCTCTGTTTTTAGCTTGTTCTGTTTCATCTGTTTAAGCCACATTGATTCCTGGATTGGGAAAAAGGCAGGATATAAATAAATATATGAGGAATTATAATAAATATAAAATTTACACTAATTGTTCCATTCACTTTTGTGCCTGGCCATGCCCATCACTGGCATGTTAAATATAACCAGTTTAATTGACACTGAAATGGGAATGGCTATGTGTATTGTTGTTGTTTAGTCATTTAGTCGTGTCTGACTCTTTGTGACCCTATTAATGTGACCTTCATTAATGTGTATTAATGAAGGCTTTAACATATTGAAGTCAAGAATAGGACTCTGAGCTCTAACTGAGTTGATAATTAACTTGTTTCTCCTATCTAACACGTAGGTGTTTAACCTAAGATCCAGGTTAGGTGTTTAACCTAAGATCAGATGATTAAGGTATTGAATCACAAATTGCCATTTTGAAGGGAGCTGCCTTTAGTTCTTTGCTCCCAGGCTCCGTGGAACAATGATGTAAACGAAGCTCTCCAGAAAAACAGCTCCGGGCAAAATGGATGCTATAAGGAGGGAGACTTTAGGTCTGTTTGGATTATTTCATATTCTGTAGGATGCTGAGCCTATGCCTTGGGCTGGCATACGTCTTATGAAACTGTTCGGATGTATCATTTGATGTTTTAATTCTGTTATGAAGAAAGTTCTGCAAGTAAAGTTTTCAATAATATCTAATGGGTCTGGACAATGCTTCATTCCAAAAGGAACAGTTTTAATGCATCCAGTCACTTCAAACTCGCCACCATAAAGTTTCTCAAGAGGGAATTTGGCCTTTGGGATGAGAATAGCGTACTTACTCAATTCTATTGCACCATCAAATTAATGCAAACCTCATTTTTCAGAACCTTGAAACAAAAAAAGCATGTGCTAGCAAATGTAAATATGCCATTGAACCTAAATGTGTACCTTAATTTCTGCAATGTAATTTGGCCCCAAAAGTTGCACATTAGATTTGAGTAAATGCGGTAGTATCCACTCACACAATCCATAATTGCACATATATCCCCTTTAATAATATGTGAAATCTATCAGCCACCACAACAACTATGAAGAACTTTGAACTTTATGGTAACTTCTGAATGTCCATGTACCTTGACTTATAAATGATGGACACAACATTTCTTACCCTTCTGGTCTGCAAATTCTCCCTCTGGACAGGGAAAGCAATCATAGCAGCAAAATGGTTTCCCTTCCTTTTTTGCCTTGTGATAACCTGGAGGGCAGTTGTCATTACACAGTGAACGAGGTGTCTGTAAACAAATGAAAGAAGAGAATGCTTAGCATATACAAAATACATGAAACTCTGGGGATAAAGATAGCATTTCCCCCCCCCTCTTTCGGTGCCCTCTAAATGCTAGGCAAACAAATCACATGCAAGCTACCATAGGTTCCACCATCTCATTTGGGCCAGACTATAAGCTTAAATTAAACTAAGCTGATGAAAAATTACATCCTATCCAAACCCCGTTCATCAATGGGGTTGCTGATGCTGCTTTGCCTAAACCTGGCAGAGGCAGGACAAACCTTTGACTTAAGTCTTTTATGCTAGGTTCCCAGATGACCTGACCAAGCTGAAGGAGCTTAGGATAGAGTCAAAGTCCCCGCTGTCTTGTGCTCCCTCCACCACCACACACCCAGAATACCCCTATTTGGGGGTTTACTCTAGTCTAGCCTAATTCTGGCAGGTTCAGCTCAGCCAGTTTAGCCATGGCTGAGCTGGAACCAGCAATTTATTTATCCTCAGCTGAGCCGAAGTTCGTTGCTTAATGCAGATTGAGCCTGGCTGAACAGGAAACCAGCCGGTTGAGCAAGAGAGAGACTGCACCCTTAGATCCTCATCCCAGAGAATCTTGGCATAGGATTCCCCAATGAATACTGTATGTCTTTAAAGGCACGTTGGTCCTACCTGATTAAATGTTCTGGGCCATATGATTAAATCCTCAGAAATGGAGAACAGTTTATCTGGGGGTGCCTGAGGGTCTATGGTTCCAACTTTTGCTCTAAGAAAGGATTGGTTTGGGAATGTGATCCAGTTGATAATATCAAATCCAGATACTAATTCCCCATTTTGGTCAAATGCAACTTTTCCCCCAGCACTGTTATTAAATGTGGCACTTCTTAGAAAGTGGGGAAGCTAAAAAGAAAGGAAAGAGATGCCAATTTACATCATTAGATGATAATTGTTTACATTAGAGAGTTACTTGATGAAACGGGTTTCATGTCTAAGTTTCCTCTGCAGAGGAATATGCCATGCAAGCTGAAATCTCAGGATTTTATCTCCCAGTGAGTAGCATTACCTGCCATGTCTTCTGAGCCAGCTCCTTCCATCTGTCCCCCTTCACTGCTGTTCTGCCATTTGAAATGGATGAGAGCATGGCATGTAGTGCATGTGCCACAGCATAGATGGCATTGTATATGCTGTAGCTGTGGGCAGACATGCTCATTTCAAAAACAGACCCAGGAAGGGCCTCCAGTTTCTCTTTGCCAGTGCAGGCATTTTCATCCCTCTCTGCTTCACTAGAGCTAGGGAGCAGGCAAGCAAACACCTGTTGCCAGAAGTCCCTCAGAAAACCATCCTCTTTTTCTAGTGCTGGGTTCCTCATTTGCAGGAATTCACAGAATCCTGCCACCTCCTTGGGGGAGACTGCAAGGGATACGGAGCCATGGATGAAATGAATGTCCCAATTTCTTTGAACTGGAGCAGATGTGAAATCCACATCTGCCGTCAAGATCCAGATCTTTGACTTCACTGGAACATCTTCAAATTGCAAGAGATGGAACAAAATTCTTAAATTCATCATTACCTGAAAGCCGCCATGAAAGATCACTGTGTTGACTGTACTTTCCATGGCAACATTTATAACCCCAAATGCCTCCTGCATCATTTCAGAGAGTTGATTAGAAAAACCGATATCTGGCAAGATTTTGATGAACTCGAAACAAATGCCATTCTGAGCAAGCATGGGGAGCATATTCTGTACAGATATCTTTGAACTGTCCTCATTGTGGTAAATTATCCCAACCCATTTCCACCTGAAATGCAACAGTAACTGAAGCATTCCCATATATTGATGAGCCTCATTTGGGAACATCCAGTGGAAGAAATCTTTTTCAGTTTTGTTATTCATCTCTGGAGAGGATGCATAGGTGACCTAAATGAAAGAAAGCAAAACAGGAGTGGGTAGGGGGTGCTGGATTTAACCTGTGACCTTCCATAATCAAGGCAGGTGCTCTATGACTCAACTATGAACTTTTCATGCATGTAGCGTGTCAGGGCCTGATGCTTATTCTAAAGCATAAAATTGCATACAATACAGAGTATTCGTGTACTGTATTAGAAAGATTCTTAAGCCACCTGGACTGGTGAGTAGAAAAGTCTTATCAATTGACAGGAAGGCTAGAAACAGGAGGAAGGATCAAAGAGCATCCAAATGATATAGGAAAGCTCTAATACAGGGGTCAGCAAACTTTTTCAGCAGGGGGCCGGTACAGTGTCCCTCAGACCTTGTGGGGGGCCAGACTATATTTTGAAGGAAAAGGAAAAGGAACGAATTCCTATGCCCCACAAATAACCCAGAGATGCATTTTAAATAAAAGGACACATTCTACTCATGTGAAAACACGCTGGTTCCCAGACTGGATTGAGAAGGCGATTGGGCCAAATCCGGCCCCTAGGCCTTACTTTGCCTACCCATGCTCTAACAGCCACAAACTGGTTTTCTAGTCTGTCTGTTTGAGAAGATTCAGTTGAGGTTCTGAGAGAACTGGCTGATAAAGCAGATGTTGCAAACTTCAGTTCTTCAACTTACTTGCAGGGGAACTGAACACAAACATCTATCTGTTTGGGTTTTAGCAGGTGGATTTTCTTCTCTCAATGCCCACACCAAAGCTATTGTTCAAACTTTTCTTTTGTAAATAAGCAACTAAGGTTCTACGCAGTTACACTTTCCCCAAAGGAGAACAATTGAAACCAATGGACCTAGATTTGTCATGTGAATGATTTACAATGCGTCTACTTTGACTAAACTGTAATGGTGTACAACCTTATTTTGCTGCTGGCTGAGGAAGCCCAATCTATTGTATTGTCCCATTTTTTAAAATTGCTGGCAGATTTTGAAGTCCAGCAAAATATAGGCTGTTCACCATAGCGTTCAGGGATGGTTTTGCCATTTCATATCAGAGACTATAAATAGGAGAAAGAAATTACACCCAAACTGAGATTCCACAGGTATGCTTGGCAGGGGGTTGGACTGGATGACCCTTGTGGTCTCTTCCAACTCTATGATTCTATGATCTGAACATTAATCAGCATGTGTGGTGTTACCTTCAATTTCAGTCAGATTTCTTTCTGCTTCCAAACACAAAACCTTCATCTTAAAAATAATTCCTATGAACAAAATTTACCTGCAGAATCTTGTAGATGCCCAGTATGGCTGCAATGTGCCCAGCTATGGTGGAACTGGGTCCCCCAATGACTGCTACCAGATTGTTCTGAACATCACATTTGTAATTAGGGATGAATTTATTGAGTGTGGAAAGAACTTTCAATGTTGCCTGGCATGTGAACCGTGGTTGGAAATAATTGTTATATATGTCAAAACCAAGAGTGATGTTGGGTAGGATTTTGGAGTTGTCGTTGATCTCCTTCACTGCAAATGCCATGGCCAAGATGTGCTGGTAATTATGCGCCAGTAATCTGCAAAGAGAGTCACGTGTGGCATCAAGAGTATGGCAACTGCAAAAGATATTTGCTACATTTCTGTTCAATATGTTGTGACGGAAAGCTCAGCTAGACCAGAGTCTGGTGATGCAGTGCAGCAGGGTTCCACCAGGGGCCTGGAGCCTCTCCCGACTGGCTGCAGGTTACAGCTAGCTGGAGTCGGCACTTGGAGAGGGAAAAAGGAGAGTTGCCTACCTATGCAATATAATTTCGTTATTCTACCTTTTTATTTATTTTTAATATTGCTGAGGTTTTGTGTATTCTTTATGATTGTTTTATGTTGATTTATGTTCCCTGCATAGAGCTTTATTTCATTAAGCAATTTATTATCCTGACATATAAAAATATATCAATAAATAACCCAACCCTATTGAAGCAAACATCAATCCACACCACCTGAAAATATGAGTCAGAAAGAAGTATGGCATGGCGAACATTCTCAGCTTCTTACATTAACTCCTCAATCAGCTCCTGATATGGATGCCTTTGGAATTTGATTGGGTCATAAAAGATGTAGCTCTGAGAAAGTATACCAGCAATCCTCAGCTCTCCGGACTGATAATATCTGTGAAGAATAGGAACAGGCATACTCATTGTACATTTAGCAGCAGGAATCCTGCTCACTGCTTTAGGCAGGAGCAGTAATACCAACACTATAAATAACGACATACTGTACAACAGCATTCTTTCTTGAAATCTTCACCTGTTCCACATTATCCCCCAAATGCCCTTGAGTACAAAACAGATTAACTTGAGTGATCAAACATTCAGTGTGATTTTTCATGGTTAGAAACGGAGATGAAGTGACAGTCATCAGGTTTATATTGTGCTGTGTCTAGAATCCAGTCTCAACTCTGAATGGACCTGGATGTGCTAATGACATCCTTCTGTCTTGGTTCACCATTCCACCAGGACTCCTCTGGGACACAAGTAAGAAGTCAACTCAATTATGGTTAATTAGGAATAATTACAGAGAACGTACACGTGCAGAGTCAGGCACTCGAGGCAACATAGCAGGAAACAATGTGTTGACCACATGTCTGTAGAAAGCTCCACCGATTCACTGCAGTGGAATAGCAAGAGGCACAAAGGCTTGCAGTGGGCCACAAACAATGCTGGGGGGGGGGGAGAGATGCAAGATTAAATACCAAAAAAGATGTGGCAGGTTGAAATGGCCTGGTGTTGAAATTGTGTAGTATTTTGCACAAGGTACAAACTGCTGGGGCTGTGCACAGGGTGCAGCCACAGCCTGAACCACAAACCAAACCATGCCAATTTGGGTGGAATCTGGCTTTGCCTAAGTCAGTTGGAGACAACCCCAGATCAACACTGTTTGGTGAACAGCCACCTCCTGGAGTGATCTGGAACTGTCAAAGGTGGGGAATCAGGAAGGAAGCAGAGCCAGGCAGTACCAGGATGTTCCCTCTCAGGGAAGACTCCAGGGAAAACACCCCAGCAGGAATCTCCTGCTCACAAACTGAAGAGTGGCTGATTCAATTATGCCAGGAGCTCCTTTGCAAGTACCCTCCACCCAGTGAAGGTTCTTACAAACCAGCACCCTGCAGGGTTGGACCCTTTGCTCAGAAGTAATTTCAGCTCCTTCACAAGCCTTCAGTACTACTTATTTTGGGCTCTATTGATGCCAAACTTCCAGCATCAGTAGGACCAGGACCATGGACGATGCTAGAATGGCTGGAGCGTTCTTCAGCTCTGACGTCCATTGTATCCTATGACCCCAATACACCCTCTCAGAAGCCATAGGATTGCATTCCAAGTTGCAATATATTGGTGCCAAAATAGAGAAGATCTTGAATATAAATAAAATCAGATAAATACATAAATGAACCATTCACAGCAATTCTATTCAGTCAAAACCCATAATGTTTTTCATGCATGACCCCATAAAATAAGCACAGGGGTGGCCTAGGATATTTTGCTTTGAAAAATGGAAAACTGCTATATCGTCCTTTTGGCTAAATAGCACAACAACAACACATTAAATGAGCAAGAATGTTCTGAGTTGCTATTTTTTTTCACTTCACTTTTTAGTATCAGTGGTTGGTTGAATTCACACGAGTACTCAATATGAATTTCCTATCACACAGATTAGAAAACTGATCTATCAAAAATGTAAGGAGATTATCTGTTTCCAGAAAATGTGTATAGTAAAGGTAAGCAGATATAGGTGTTTGGTGCTCTCTTTGGGTGTCTGATGTGCTTCTATGGCACATCTGATATTGTAATAATTAATGACATGATGTCAGGGAATGGTCTGAAGATGAAGACTGGGGAATGCATTCTATGGCAGACCATCTTCTCTCCGATGGAGAGTTGTAGTAGGAAGAGTCACTCCCCTTGTCCACAGTGTGTTCAGAAGCAGAGAGAGAGGAGACTTCCGGTGAGGCATAATGGCGGGCGCCACGGCGCCACGGAGCTCCTGAGGTCAACGGGCAGATCCTGACTGCCCGGGGGACTTTTGGGCCGCCGGGACCGCCACCACCGCCACCAACGCCGTGTGAAAGCCGGGGGTGTCCAGTGAGCCGGTTAAGGGGCTGCCCCCCCCCGCCCGCTCGCCCCCTCGGTGGGTGTTTCAGGCCGGAGTTGAGGGTGCCCGGTCGCCGGTCGTGTGGAGCCCTGGGGCCTTGAGCCGCCCGCCCCGCGGCGCACCGGAGCCTCGGAGAGGGAAGGGGGACAGTAGAAAATAAAAGTAGAAAAAGCCCCGACCTTCTTGCTGCCTCCGCCATCGCCGCGCTCGATCCGGAGGGGGAGAGGAGCCTTGGATCTGTCATTCTCCTGCGGCTGCTGCTGCGCCGCTGCGCCGGGGTCGCCCGGCTGCCTGGAGCCCCGGGGCCGGAGGGACCCAGGGGCGAGCGAGGGGTGCCTGGGGGACGGACGGAGAGAGGTCCTGGCCTGGCTGCCCCCCTCCCCCCGCCGAGCTCCTGCCGCCGATACTTAAGGAGAGGTAGGAAGACTGACTGAGGCCTGAAATGACACGCGGCTGGTCCTAGACCCAACCTGAGCCCAGTTTCCCGCCAGAGGCCTGCTAGTGAGCCAGAGACCCATTGGAAAGGCCTCGCTTCTTCTATTTTCAAACGTAAAAATATATATTTTTTATTATTTTTTATTATTTCTGAATATACATATATATACATAATTTTTGCATTTTTTAAAAAAAAAGGAAAAAAAATTATAAAAAGAAGATTAGAAAAGGAAGATTTTGTTTTAAAGTATTATATATATATTTAAATATTTTTTATAGATTTTTATATAGATATACTTTTTCTTTTTCTCCCTTCCCCCTTTTTTCCCTTAAATTTTTCTTCTATAAAAATAAATAGAAATATTTTTACCCCTTTTCTCTCTCCCCCCTTTTTAAACAAAGAAGAAGAAGAAGAGGGAGACTAATAACAACATTTTTTTCCCTCTTTAACCAATTATATATAATATATATATATATATATATATATATATATATATATATATATATATATATATATATAGTATTATTACCGTTTATCACTTCTACCTTCTATTTTTTAACACCCAACCCCCCTCTTTTCCTACGTTTTACCTCCTCAGAAAGAACTTCTTATTTTTCCCCTCCATTCCATTTGTTACTTTCCAGCCCCCACCTTTGTCCTCTGTCCATTTTCTTTTTTTCTTTTTTCTTTTTCTTTTTCGGTTCCTTCTTTCCCCCTTTTAATTTGACCCCCCCTATCTAGTGTCTTTATCCACCAGTCTCCAATAGGGGAGCTTTTCCTCCCACCTATCACCTTTTCCTTAAAAATCTCTTCCCAGACACTTGATTCCCCTTTATTCATCTCTTCCTTATCTTCCCCTTCTACCTCACCTCTCATCCCCACCCCCACTTTTGTTTTATACCCTCTTTGTTTGCTGGATTGCTTACTTGTCCACCTCTAAATCGAACCCCTCCCCTTCCTTTGCCTGTTTGTCTGTCTACTTCTGCTTGTTTGTCTATTTGTCCACTGGTCCATCTACCTCTCTGAGTACCTGACCACCGCTTTGACAATACTGTTGAGGCGAATACGACAACCTCAGAGAAGTTCTTATAACAACGTCAAGGGATGACACAAATGATTGCCTAAACCGAACGCTCTGCAGAAGCCACCAGTCAACAACGCCTGACTAGTCCAATAACCCAACACCCAGAAATCATCACCATAACCCCTTACCGCAACACGTCCCACTCTGAGAGAATGCCAAACAAACCTCAAACCAAAAGCGTCAAGGAGATGAAGGTGTCACCAACTAAAAAGATGGTAAAAAACATTGAGACCGCACCACCTCCTCAAAATGACGAAATATTACAACACCTAAGAGAAATGGAAGAGAGAATGACAAATAAACTGGAAGCTGCAGTGGAAAATGCAACGACCCCTATACAGCTACTGATCAGCAATCTTACCTCCAGGGTGGAAGCTCTAGAAAAGAAGAATCAATTGCAAGAAAGAACAATAGAACAATATCGGGATGAAACCACACGCATGAATGAGAAGTTGTGCAAATTGGAAAGAGAAAACGAAGAATTGAGAATTAAACAAGCAGACATCGAAGACCGAAACAGACGCTGCAATATCCGCTTCCGCAACTTCCCAGAAAAAGCAGAGGAGAAAAGCCCAGCAGACCTAATTGTGAGCTGGTTGAAAGATACAATCCCAAATCTGACACTCGAGGTATCCGATCTGGAAAGGGCACACAGAGCTCTAAAACCTTTGCCAAACCCTGGTGCCCACCCAAGAGACATCATAGTGTGCTTTTCACGCTACAGAAAAAAGGAGGAGATATGGAACAGCCTCAAAAACTCAACCAACCTCCGATACAAAGACAACTCCATATTGGTCCTACAAGATCTATCCCAGGACACCCTAAATCGGAGAAAAAACCTACGTCCATACACGCAGCTTCTTCAGCAAAAAGAGATTCGATACCGTTGGGGCTTTCCCTTCCGTCTCATTGTGACAACCGATACAACACAGTACATGGCTACCAACGAAACGGAAGCCCAACAACTATTGAGGAACCTTGGGCTCGACCCTCCATCGGATCAGCAACAGAAAGACCTACCAAGTGGCAGCCGAGATCAAGAAAATGGTATAACAGTAAATGAATGGATGGAAGTAAAGAGGGGAAAGAGACAACAGAAGCAACACATCAAGACTCGCCGATACAACCATCTACCTTCGCGCACAAAATCATTCTACCGAACATTCTCCACAGGACGCCAAACCATGATCAACCGACCCATAACATCATTGAGGAACAACCCTACTACTACAACAACAACAACAACAACCACAGCTGAATGAGACAACCGGAAAACATCTCGAACTGCAGGACTGGTGATTCCCCTACCCTCCTGCCTCCCTCCCCATAGGCCTTGAACATAACTAACATCATCAGTATCCCCCCCCCAACACCACCCCTCCGAAGAACCTACCCCCATCCCAACCTCACCCCGACACTAGTCCAGGTAACCTCAATCACATTCCCCATCAACCACAACCTGTATCTCCAGTATCCCTTTCACACCAAACAAGAGAAAAACAACTCCCCCAACATCCATAACACAACTCACTATCAGGCTAAAACATGATACCTGTTCAACAACATGGTGGCACCAGAGCGCGCCAACACATACACACACTCTAACACATCAGTGATGTTGCTATTAACATTGGCAACATTGCTCTTGAATCTTATACCTGACACTAACATTACAAAACCATTCTACACCGTCTCGCTGATCACCCTCTGTCACAAACGACGTAGGGGAGGGCCTGTCCTTGAATACAGCCCTTCACATCAGCCGAGACCAAGGACCAACTGGCTAATTGCCAAAAGGTCCAAAATACCCCAAACAAACACCTATATAAATACATATAGGAAACCCTCTATAACTTACCTCCCACTCTTTAACCCGATTCTAACTCTAATCCCATTGAACCCCCACCCGCCATACCATAAGTCAGCGCAACTCCAATGGTTCAATACACAACATGAAGTGAGGGACATAAGACAACCCAAACGGGTTGGCAAGGAACCATCCTACAGATTTAATAAACAAGATGGCTAGCTTAAAAGCAATCACATTAAATGTGAGGGGGCTGGGAAACCCCATCAAGAGAAAACGTATCACCTCATACATAAATACCATGAAACCACACATCACCTTCCTACAAGAAATACATAACCCGCCTAAAGGAAACAAACTCCTGAATGACCCTCGTTTTGGTCAACAATGGGTGGCACAAGGCTCAGGAAAGGCTCGCGGAGTAGCTGTAATACTCAGTAGGGACCTGAATTTCAACGCCACAACAGTCCTAAAGGACAAAAAAGGTAGATTCATTTTCATTAAAGGAATACTAGATGGCAAAATTAAACTGACAATCGGCTCATTATATGGCCCTAACTCAAGACAACTTGAATTCTTTCAAAAAACACTAAACAAGTTCCTTTCTTTCTCTGAGGGGGAAGCAATTCTAGGAGGTGACCTTAACTTAAATATAAAGGGCATAACTCTGGAAAACACACATCCTGTAAACTCACAGGCAACCCTCCTCAACCCTCCCTCCCAGACAACTAAGGCTTCTTACAAGTTACTAAAAATGTTAAAAAACAGGGGTCTCTATGACATCTGGGGCGAACACAACCCAGGAGACACCACCTACACATTCCAGTCCGGGCGCCATGGTACAACGTCCAGACTGGACAGCATCCTGCTCACGCAGGGTCTGATCCCCTTAGTAGAATCGACAAACATAGGCAGCATCAAAATCACAGATCATGCCCCAGTAGAAGTCACTGTTAAAATAGGTGAAGAAACGCAAACCACTCCATCATGGTCTTTCAGTCCCATCCTAACTACTAACACCCAAATTAGAGCAAGTATCACAAAAACTCTCCAAAACTATTTTAAAGAGAATGATGTAGACAATATAAATACCCCCCTCTTATGGGACGCAATGAAAGCGGTGACCAGAGGAGCTTGCATAAAAGAGAAAGCACTCCTTAAAAAACAAACCTCTTCAAAAATTGACAAAATAGAACAAGATATCATTGCCCTCTCATCACGCTACACACAAACAGGTTCCAAAAAACTACTTAAACTTCTAGAACAAAAAAGAAGAGAATTGGACTCCTTAGAAATCAACAAAACAATGATCAATATTTTATATTCTAAACAACGCTTCTATGAATACGGAGGGAAAAACTCCAGACTATTAGCAAATAGATGCAAGAAAAAAGCACTTAAAACAAGAATACACTGCATCACTAAAAAAGACGGCAACATAACATTTTCCCCGAAAGAAATAACTTCTGAATTTGCAGAATTCTACTCCAACCTGTACACCTCCCACAACCCATCTGAGGAGGGAATTAGAAAATTCCTAACAGGACTGACCATGCCCACTTTAACCGATGAAGAACAGGAACTCATGGACAGCCCTATCACCCCCGAGGAAATAGACACGGTCCTTAAAAACTTGAAATCACACAAAGCCCCGGGCCCAGATGGCTTCACAGCAGAATTCTATAAAAAATTTAAAGAACCCCTGATGCCCTACATGTTACGCTTGTTTAATGATATCATGAAAGGGGGGCTTATTCCCAAAACATGGAATCACTCCAAAATAGTCTCCATCCCAAAGCCATTGAAGGATAACCTCAAAGTAGAATCTTACCGCCCAATCTCATTAATAAATCAGGATTACAAGATATTCACATCCATCTTGGCCAATCGCTTAAAAATCTTCCTAAGCAATTTAATAGTCCCAGACCAAACCGGTTTCGTCCCTGGTCGCAATATTACAGACCCTATCAGGAAATTACTAAACTTAATTGAACACAGCAAGACAACCAAACTTCCACTGACAATTATGTCCCTAGATATCCTCAAAGCTTTTGATTGCTTAGAGTGGAAATACTTATTAGCAGTACTAACTAACATGAAATTTGGCCCCAACTTCCTTCAAATTCTCAAACAAATATATTCTCAAGCCTCAGCAAACTGCAGAATTAATAATATGGACTCAAACACCATAGCAATCCAAAGAGGCACAAAACAAGGATGTCCGTTGTCTCCATTCTTATTTATCCTGGCTTTGGAGCCCCTAGCAATCCGAATCCGAGCAGCCACAGACATCAAGGGAGTGGAAATAAAAGGCAGAAATTATAAATTAGGGCTCTTTGCAGATGACCTAATGGTCACAACATCAGACCCCTTAAATACAGCAACCTCCCTAATCAGAGAACTTAACACATTTGCAATGGTGTCGGGCTTGCAAGTAAATTTTGGTAAATCAGAAGCCATGTGCTTCAACACCCCTCCTCACACCCAAAAAGAACTTACTAATATCACCAAAATAAAACTTTGTCACACCAAATTCAGATACCTAGGAGTACAAATAACCAAGAACCTCAACAAATTATACCTCCACAATTACAAGCCCCTGTGGCGACAAATAAACAAAGATCTAAAGAGATGGGACAGTATGAGTTTCACTCTTTCAGACAAGATAGCCATGGTCAAAATGGTCATCCTCCCAAAACTAACCTACCTATTCCAAACCCTCCCAATTTGGATCCCCCCAACCCAACTTCGTAAATGGCAGGGAAAATTACACTCTTTTATTTTCTCACATAAAAAACCAAGGATTAGCATCAAATACCTTCACCTCCCCACCTCAGCAGGAGGATGGGGAATCCCCAACATAGAAACATACTACAACGCTAACCAAATACGCCATATAATCCCATATATACTTGAAGACGAGACTAAACAATGGGTACACCTGGAGAGGGTCTCAATTGAAAATATCTGCACCACTGCATACCCATTCCTCCCAAACAAACTCAGGAAAATTCCCACAACACTCAACAGATACACACAAACCATGTTCAAAGCATGGAAAGCAGAAACTAGTAAACTATCTCCAACCCCGTCCCCATTGATTCCCCTGGCTTACCATCCATTGTTCCATCAAGCAGCACAAAACCTCCAGATGAAAACCTGGCGAACCAAAGGTCTACATCGCTTAATGGACTTCTATAAAGACAATAAACCTTTGTCAATACAAGAAATACAGGACAAACTAGAAGACGTCCCAATGCCCTGGTTAGCACAACATCAATTACATGCCTTTCTAAATAATCCAACAGTAAAATCGGCAGCAACTAGACCCCTGACAACTTTCGAAAGCCTCCTCCAAATGTTAAAAGGACACGGAAAAGGGGCGGTATCTGCAATCTACAAAATATTACTCCAAAATCCCACAGACCCCTTGGACAACCTAAAAAGACAATGGGAGGATGACATAGGATATGAAATCAACCCTACCCAATGGACTAGAATGTGGTCGAAACCCCCCTTCAAATCTTTATCAATGAAAAGAAAAGAACTCTCGTTGAAACTAACTCACAGATGGTACCTGACTCCACGAAAATTATCACTAATACGATCAGGAATCTCATCAAAATGTTGGAGAGGATGCACTTCCACAGGCACGTACCTCCACATGTGGTGGGAGTGCCCTAAAATTCAATCATTCTGGAAGACATCCATGCAAGAAATTGGTAACATAACTAAGCAAGTGCTAGAAATTACCCCAGAACTGGTTTTACTAAGTATCTTTCAAGATAACAACGCTCACGCAAATCATAAAGAACTTATAATCCATCTGTTGTCAGCAACCAGAAACATCATAGCCAGGCACTGGAGGGACCTATCGGGAGTGGGCTTGGATCAATGGTACCAAGTTGTATGGGAAACAGCCCTACTAGAAAAACTAACCAGTAAGCTGAAAATGACACGGGGACAAACAGAAGAAGACACCTTCACTCCAGTATGGTTCCCCTTCATCACTTATACAGCCCAACAGGACAATGACAAAAACTTACCGTCAGCATACAAATCAATATGGCTAACTTGATCGAAACACCCTCCCTCCCCACTCACGTAAGAAATTAAGGATCATCACAGCCAACCATAAATGAACAACCACATTCTAAGACAAATCCTGTCCTCTCACCAACAAAGAAACATGAACAAACAACAGAGAACTTGCACAAATGACGCTGACGCCGAACCCCTACACGTATCAAGAAAAACAGAAACATCGGCAATCCACCACACCCAACTCCCCATCCCACCTACCTCTTTCCCCCTCTTCCTCATAAAGTCTCAACAAGTGAAACTGATGTGTAAAAATGATGCATGAAAAAAAAATGAATGAGACATTGCACTACCTTTGTAACCTAAGAAAATCTTTAATAAAAATAATTTAAAAAAAAAAAAAGGAAAAAGGAGAGGGAGGAAATCATTAAAGTTTTTTAAAAATAAAATTAAAATTAATATGCCAAAAAAAAAAAAAAAAAAAAGAAGCAGAGAGAGAGACAGAAGTTGACCAGCTTAGGGAGGAGTTACCCAGTTATGAGATAATGATGAGGGAGCCAGAAGGGACGGGTCAGCTAGTTGATGTTAGGAGACCAGACTGCCCTCTTGATAACAAAGCACACAAGTCATAATTAGCTTGAAGATTTATTGCAATACACACAATTAGCCTCGGATGTCTAACCGAGCATCCGTGCCTTACGAGTCAGTTGACCCTTCTGAGGAGTGCTTCCTGCTTCTGCAGAATATCCTGAACCTATGACCCTTACATTTCTTGTTTTGATTCCTGTCTAATACCTTTTCCATACATCTACTCCCTGGGCTCGGGAGATTTATTGCTTCCTCTTCTGCTTCAGTTGATCGATCAATTGATCAATCTAGTTTCCTTCCATTAGATATTGCTTGGGAGATATGATACCATGTGACGGCTGCACATGAAACCAAAGGTTTGACAGTGTTACGGGTTGAGGGACATTTAAGCACCCTGAAACGCTTTCTATAAAAAAATGGACTCTCCACTACTTCTTACTGTATCTTTGAAATGATAAAAAGAATTGGGAGTAACCTCTATTCCTCCTCCAACTCCCAATAATGCTTTATTTATTATTTATCTTTATATATTTCATTTATAAAAATATATGCTGCTTGGTTGTACAAAACCTCAAAATGTTTTACAGGAAGCTAAAACAATATAATTTAGTAAAAATACTAAAACAGATTAAAATTACCTTTGCTATCTAGGACCTGGGTGGGCTTGTATAAACAAAAATGTTTTTAGCAAGCAACAAAGAGACTACAGTGAAGGAATTATGGTTTTAAATTGTGGTGATTGTTAGTATTCTGTGTGCTCAGCAACAACAGCTTGATATGCCTATGTGCCACATCTCACGATGTTCTGCACCTGAATATTATGTTATCGTTTCAAGGTCATGGAGGCTTGCTAGCTATAAAACCTCTCAGTTGCAGTGAAATGTGTGGGATGGTAATGAAAGGAACGGATGGCAACAGTTATCACTCTGGAACACTGAGAAGATTTATCTGAGTGGATAGGGTTTAGAGACAGGATAGAATTACTTTTGTAAATAATTGTTCCAGTTCTCTGGGTTCTATCAAAATGAATGCTGTCAAAAGGATTTAACACAATGCTTCTGCTTTGTTTGTGCACACTGCCTACTTAATGACAGTGGGCAGTGGTATTAATTCCAACAGTTAGTCATGTCTCCAAGAAACCTAAGAACTGAGCAATGTGGCATGATGACATTGAGCAGAGAGAACTTACAAAATATAATATCACCAGCCTGGGAAAGGTTCTATGCCATGTACCACCACTGTATTATCTTGGCCATAATAATAATAATAATAATAATAATAATAATAATAATAATAATAATAATATTGTATATTGTTGTATATTGTCTATTGTCTCCCTGCTTATTTAACTTATATGCAGAATTCATCATGCAAAAGGCTGGACTCGATGAATCCCAAGCTGGAATTAAGATTGCCAGAAGAAATATCAACAACCTCAGATATGCAGATGGCACAACCTTGATGGCAGAAAGCGAGGAGGAATTAAAGAACCTTTTAATGAGGGTGAAAGAGGAGAGGGCAAAATATGGTCTGAAGCTCAACATCAAAAAAACCAAGATTGTGGCCACTGGTCCCATCTCCTCCTGGCAAATAGAAGGGGAAGAAATGGAGGCAGTGAGAGATTTTACTTTCTTGGGCTCCTTGATCACTGCAGATGGTGACAGCAGTCACGAAATTAAAAGACACCTGCTTCTTGGGAGAAAAGCAATGACAAACCTAGACAGCATCTTAAAAAGCAGAGACATCACCTTGCCGACAAAGGTCCGTATAGTTAAAGCTATGGTTTTCCCAGTAGTGATGTATGGAAGTGAGAGCTGGACCATAAAGAAGGCTGATCGCCGAAGAATTGATGCTTTTGAATTATGGTGCTGGAGGAGACTCTTGAGAGTCCCATGGACTGCAAGAAGATCAAACCTATCCATTCTGAAGGAAATCAGCCCCGAGTGCTCACTGGAAGGACAGATCGTGAAGCTGAGGCTCCATGAGAAGAGAAGACTCCCTGGAAAAGACCCTGATGTTGGGAAAGATTGAGGGCACTAGGAGAAGGGGACGACAGAGGATGAGATGGTTTGACAGTGTTCTCGAAGCTACGAACATGAGTTTGACCAAACTGTGGGAGGCAGTGGAAGACAGGAGTGCCTGGCATGCTCTGGTCCATGAGGTCACGAAGAGTCGGACACGACTAAACGACACAACAACAACAACAACAACAACAACAACAACAACAACAACTACTACAACAAATTTATACCCCACCCATCTGGCTGGGTTTCCCCAGCCACTCTGGGCGGCTTCCAGCAGAACATTAAAATACAATGATTCATCAAATATTAAAAGCTTCCCTAAACAGGGCTGATTTCAGATGTCTTCTAAAAGTCTGATAGTTGTTTGTTTGTTTGTTTGTTTGTACCCCCAAAATAGGTGGAGGGAAAGTGACCCCCAGCCTGAAGCACAAGGTGATAGGAGTACCTTTAGCAGGTTCGGACAATGAGAGCACTGAATAGCCTGCCTCCATCCGGAGAGCTAGATAAACTGAATTGACTTCAGTTCATTGATCCTTGATGGGCTAATATTGCACACTTGAGTCGTCATTTTGCATTGGTACAAATCGGGTTGCCAATCTCAAAACATGAAAGGACTCAGTAAAGGAGGTCACCCCAGAAAAGAAAAGAAATAGAAATATTTATCCTGTCTTTCGTATAAAGCCGCCAGTGTCCCCTGAGTAGTTGCAAATATGCACCTAATAAGCGATATCTCCCTCAACTTCTTTACTTTTATTATAAAACTGACCTGCAAAATCTCCCTAATAAAATCCTAGAAGTCTCCGTTGCTTATCTGTTAATCTGAAATAATGATTTGTTTTGAACGGCACAGTGGGAACTTAGGAGCAAGCATAGAGTGAGGAATCGTATAGGTTACACATCACAGAGATTGCTGTAATTCACTATAAAGTTAGTGGAGTAGAGGAGGCAAATTGCACCATTGCCATTTCTAGTACAAACAATAAATTGTGGCAAACTAATTCCATCATCGAGGTTGCTATAGGTCATCCTCAACTCACTGCTCAGTTTCTGTCCCACTAGGGTTGAGTGACATTTCCACAACTATTTTTGCACCAGCAGGCCTGCTATGGATGATGCCACCCACAGGACAAATATTTTGCTATACGGATTATCTCCTCTGTAATTATCCAAATGACTATGTTCGATTCAGCTGGCCAAAGCTCTGTGGCTTTCCAGAAGACAACAGGCAACCCCCCTCGAAAAAACAACTCATATTGATATGATTTTATAACCACACTGTGTCATTGCCAGATACAGTTAGGGACTTGAGACAGGCAGAAATTAAATGCAGATAGTTCCACCCTGAGTTGTGTAGGTCAGGTTCCCAACTGGCATTCAAGACATGATTTGTTCACCCGCTAAATATTAAATATAAGCTGCATATAGGTCAAATAATATATCTTTTCAAAGCAGGCAGCCATCTAAGCCATCTTGTTCAAACTCGGCTTGCAAGTTTAACCATGCTGTAGAGTGTGTGGAGGAAATTATGTCTTGAAGACACTCACTCCATCAGGAAGATGAGCATTGTGATGTTACTGTTGCTATTGCTACCTCATATGACCTGCAAAGTATCAGATTGTCAATGCAAAGGAAATAATCCTGTGCACATTTCACAGGAATGGTATCAGCCAAGCAAAATAACCATTGGCGGAATAATGTCTCACCTCATCTTCCTTTTATCTGACCTTTCTTTCCAGATGCACCCTTCAGAAGAAGAGATTGATGCCCATCTGTAAGAAATTATTTTTCCCATGCACCCTTGAAGAGAGGTTTGCTTTTATTTTGGCTTTTATTTACATTTTCATGTCTATGAATGATTAATTAGGTAGTAAATATGGAATTGCTGTTGATGATTATTTCTGACTCATCCTTTATCCTAAAGATACAAGGCAGGTTGCAAGAATAAAAAAAAAAAACCACCCATTTTAAACAGAGATTAAAATTAATTACAGTCACAAGAATTTCTATTTCAGTTGTCAAAGGCCAGGGTAAATAGGTGCGTCTTGAAATTTCTATTCAAATAAAATAGAAAGGTATTAATAAATGCATTTGCTGGTGGTACATGACATTTTTTTCATACAAAATTTATATACTGTTTGATTTTAATAAAATACAGAAAACAGTCATTAAAATCGTGTTTAAAATCACTTAAAACAGATATTTTAAAACGTTCAAAACTAAGGAAACATTAAGCTAAAACAGTTTTTATGAAATGTATTTTTTGGATTAGGCTTTCCAAAACAAACAGCCAACCAAAAATGTTCTAAGAAGGCAATGGGATGAATAAAGTGAAGGTGCCCTTTATCAGATTTGAAGCAAGAACTGCCAATGAACAAACGCCACCTTTTCACTTTCTCCCAAACTTCACAGGATATTTTCAGGGGGGAGGGAGTAAGTGTTGGAGATTGCAAGAGTGTGTGCTTATACATTTCATGCATTTTGCTACTGTCTCAAATTAAGTTTCTTTCAAATTAATGAAGTACACAGTAAAGGGCCTTAATAACAGGACCTTTGAGTCATTAAATTTCTAAAAGACAGTTTTACTCTACTCCGGTTATTGCATATAAGCTAAATCATGTATGGGGTGGCTATGCTACCTATTAATTTATTTGCTTCCAGATTTGTTTCATTTGTTTTAAAATTACGGCTTCTTCAGGAAGATCTGTTGAAATAAAGTGAAAACAGAGGGGAAACGTTTCAGAAGACTTATGTTTCTTGCATGTATTTTTAAAAAGTTGTCCATGCATTTTTGCAACTACATGCACACAACTTTTCAGAATGAAATTTCATCATGAAGTTTGAGGTTTTCTGCAGTTATAAGAATGGACTTGTATATATTTGATTCCCCCCCCCCTTTTTCTGCTGGAACAGCTTGGATGGAAAGTGTTGGTTTCCTTTTTTATTCAAATTTTTCAATAACAATAATCTATGATGAAAATGAAAATACTCTTTGGGTTGAGAATGTTGAATTGTAGGAGGGCATTGCCTCAACCATTTCTGGTATGTGTCAACACGCCCCCCCCCCAAATGGTTCCATTAGGGCAATCTGGCTCCTGGACCAAAGCAATTTGTCAGCTCTCATGAACAGGTCACCCCACTCCACTTTGTATTGATGGCAAGAGAATGTATCATTTGTGAAACTATATTTGATGGATCTCACCCTCATGTTATAGTATCTGCAGCTCAGCACCAGCGAGTGAGAGTTGAACACTACATGGATAACATGTTGATTTCTCCCATGATACAGTATCTCTGTTTTGCAGGATGGTCCCAAAGTTTTATCAGCACATCCTGGCCTTGGCATTCGCCATAAAAGAGATCAATGAGTTTCCCGATATCTTGCACAACACCACTATTGGGTTGCACATTGATGATAGCTACTACAATGCAAGGATGACCTACCGTGCCACTCTGGAACTGCTCTTCAAATCACCCCATTTCCTCCCAAATTACATATGTGGCAGCAAAACACAACTAATGGGAGCCATTGGTGGACTTAGGTCTGATACCTCCTCACAGATGGCAGATGTCTTGGGACGTTACAAGATTCCACAGGTATGGAATTCATGGGGAAGTATTTTCAAAATGATTAATATTTTATTTTTTAGATTTACATTCCATTTTTTGCACAGTCCATGCAATGGTTCATAATAAAACTAGTAAATAAAGGGGCAGATGGGGAATGTCAACCTGGAAAGGTAGCCCATCTAGGAGACGGAAAACTCTGGTCCTGAACCTTCACTGTCTTGTGGGGTACCTCCAGGAGAAGAAAATGCTCAGAAGTAAACCCTACACAAATCCAGAGTGGAGTCCCTAAGACGGTTGGATGGTGCTTTGTATGCCTCCTTCTGGCAACTCCGCAACCAAGCAGGTGTCAAACATCTTGCTCTGCTTTCCTTTGGACCACAACAGCATGGCCAAGAGGGGGGTCTTGTCATCTGGGCAGCCCAGGACCTCCATATACACTGTCTAGGCTTGCGCCCTGGGGAAGTCACTTCGCTGTTGCTAACACAGTGGTTTGGCTTCAACCCATTGTCTCTCAAGGAAGATGGATGCCAACAAGTAAATCAGAATCTATCAGGAACACAATCAGTAAACAACAATCACTAACAACAAAACTCTCCTACAAATACCCTCAGAAAATGTGTGTTGTGAGTAAAAGGATGGATTGAGGTCAATAAATACATGAAAACATGGAAGATGGGGAAGGTGGTAGGGTAGTTAAACTGATCATGGAGCTGGAGGATAGTGTTATTAGATAAGCCTGCCCGCTCACCTCAGAGGTAATATGGCAAGAGGTCTGATTCTGAATGCCCAGGTGGTGTCCACCACCACCCCACCCGAAGTTGCTAGCTCTCTTGGCTGCTTGACAATGATTAGCTTGTCACTCCCCTTCATGCTTTCATAATTTCCTGAGTAGATTATCGCAATACAATCTGTATGGGACTGCTATTGAACAAATATACAGAACCCACAGGCTGGACACCAGTCTGATGTTTGTTTGGAGGTGCACACTATGTAGAATGGAACATGGTGTCTATATTTGTTTCTGTGTGCAATTCCAACTACTGACTCTGGCCTTGGAAATAATAAAAAATATGCATCTAGAATTTATGGCAAGAATAAAACCAGGGAATGATAAGTGTTGGACCACAGTGATTCCTTAAAGAGTCTTCAGATAAATACCTGTCCATTACTTCTTCTTTTTAGTTTTCTTATGGCTCATTTCATCCAGCAGTGAATGATCACATTGGATTCCCCTCCTTTTACCGCATGGTTCCCAACGAATCTCTTCAGTACCAAGGAATTGTCCAGTTACTTCTGCATTTCAAATGGAAATGGATTGGTTTGATGAGTTTTGATGATGATGGGGGACAGCATTTTCTGCAGACTATAGAAGCCATGCTTTCTGAGAATGGCATCTGCTCAGCCTTCACAAACAAAGTTCCAGCTAATATCCGTATATTGGAAATGGGTGATATGAACAAATACATATTGGAAAGTGTTCCTATTTTTAAGGACAGCAAAGCCAATGCAATTGTTATATATGGGAAAACATCAAACCTCAGGTGGTTGGCTGCCATTATCTTTGGGATCAAAGAGTCTCTTGCTGGTAATCTTTACTACAATGCAAAGGCACCTTTTGGGAAAGTATGGATTACGACAGCCCAGATTGATTTAGCACTATTTCTATTCCAAAAAAACTGGGATATCCAGGTGTTCCATGGAGCCATCTCCTTCACAATTCCTTCAAAAGACATTCCAGGTTTCCAAACATTTGTTCGGAGTGTAAGTCCTACCCAAGCAAAAGGGGATGGCTTTATCAAAGATTTCTGGGAGCAAGCATTTGACTGCTTTGTTCCAAATTCTGGTGGCTCCACAGATACTGATGGAGCATGTACTGGTGAGGAGAGGCTGGAGAACCTCCCTGCGCAATTTTTTCAGTTGAAGATGACAGGCCATAGCTACAGTATCTACAATGCCGTTTATGCTGTAGCCCATGCCTTACGTGTCAAATACTCAGCTAGCTCCAACTACAGAAAAATGGAGAGTAGAGGCAAGCCACATCCTTGGCAAGTGGAGCCCTGGCAGGTAATGCCTTGTCACTCACAAACATCTCTGACTTGGGCTAGAGCATTATAGTGGCACATAGAATAGTATGCATGTATTTAGTTTTTAGCTCTCTTAAAAAAAATAGGTCCAAGCAGCTGGTCAGACTCATCACATCAATTTCCTTTCTGTAGTTTCCATATATTGTTTAGACCGGTGGTGTCCAAACGTTTTTCAAAGAGGGCCAGATTTGATGAAGTGAAGGGCTGTGGGGGCTAAGCCAAGCCAAGTTGTTGACCTTTTTTAGGGTTAGAGTTGTTGAGCTTCTTTTAGGTTTGAAGTTGTTAAGTTTTTTTTTAGGATTTTACCCCAGGAAATAAACTGCCATGGGGGCCAGATTAAACTGACCAGTGGGCCGGATTAGGCCCCCCAAAAACAGACCTTGGACATGCCTGGTTTAGACAAACCTGCTCAGATGCTTAGAAAGTTAACGTAATTTGAATCTGTTTCAGAATATTAACTTTAGTATGTTTTAAAGTTGGGCTGTGAATTTTCCTTGATTTCCTTGTCACATCTTTTTGTAAACTGTTTTGCATATGCCCACTTTCGCCTCCTACCCCTCCTGCCACTGGCAACATATCCCCAGGAAGGTGTTCCCACAAAACGACACAGCTCTCCGACTGGGGGAAACCAACTATTGTGTATTACCTTGTTCTTACCTAAGGAAATTGAATTAGCCATAATTAATTCACTAGGATATATTTCTGAGCAGATATGCTTGGCATGAGCTGGAAATGGTTTGTGTATATCTTACTGAGAATATTCTGTCTCTTATGGGGCTCTCTGTTCTATTTCTCTCCTCGTGTAGCTCCATTCATTGCTTAGGAACAACCCACTCAATAACACTGTTGGAGACGAAATTATGTTCAATGAACATGGGGAATTTGTAGCTGGATTTGATGTTACAAACATAGTCACCTTCCCAAACAATTCCTATGTCAGAATCAAGGTGGGAAGACTGGATCCTCAGGCTGTTCCAGACAAATCACTCACCATCAACAAGGAGAAACTTGAGTGGCACAGAGACTTGTCTCAGGTGCATCATTGACATCCATCCGTGGGCTGGCATCCGTTTAAAATAAATGGATACAAATTTTGTTTCATACAATCAATGGCATTCATTGGCTTGGCATAATATTAGCACATTATTCCAATTAATAAATAACAACATATCTTGAATAAGGCTGGCAATTTGTTGGTTTGTTTTTGAACTTAGAGTAATTTTGTATGCTGTCCATCACTTTGCTAGGTTTTTTTTTAATAGAAAAAGGCAGCCTACAATTATATACGCACACACACACACACACACACACACACTATATATATATATATATATATATATATATATATATATATATATATATAGTGATATCATTACTAGAGAAATTGTGAATCGGCAAAGGGGAGGGCTATTAGTCTACAAGAAGCAAAACAAGAGACGTAAGTTTCATAAATTCAATATATTCTGTCATCATAGGAAGGAATCTTCAGAAGGGTCATCTTGAGTAATGATGCCAGAGGCTTTGTTATAGCCATCTGGAGCTATCTGTTTTTGCAATAAATCCTCCTTTTTTATATATAAATATTTTATTGATTTTCGACCAAAAGATTAACAAAGAATTTTTTAAAGCAATATAAAAGAAGAAAAACAAAAACAAAAATACAGAATACAAAAATACAGAATACAGAAATACAAAGGAAAAACAAAAAAAGATATAATGCATTACAACTTATCTTCCTCACAGTGTAAGTTGGGACCTCCTCGGGTTCCCGTCCCTGTGGTTCTTATTTACTTTCCTAAATAGGAAATTCTACATCCAAATAATCACCTTTTAAAATACATCTTTTTTTTCCCTTCTAAATAACCTATTCCAATATTCCACAGTTTTATTTACCACTTAATTTCTAATCTAAAATATTACTTTAGCATACTTTTTAAAATACAATTTAAAATCTTTCCACTCTTCTTCCATCGCCTGTTCTCCCTGGTTGCGGATTCGTCCGGTCATCTCAGCCAGTTCCATGAATTCCATCATCTTCATCTGCCATTCATCAATCGTTGGTAATGTTTGCTGCTTCCAGTATTTAGCAATCAAAAGTCTCGCTGCTGTAGTGGCATACATAAAAAAAGATATCTTCTTCTTAGGGATCTCCTTTCCTACAATGCCCACTAGGAATGCCTCTGGTTTCTTAACAAATGTGCTTTTCAGCACTTTCTTAAGTTCATTATAAATCTTATTCCAGAAGTCATCCACTAGTGGACATGTCCACCACATGTGGTAAAATGAACCTAATTCTTTCTTACATTTCCAACATTTGTTATCATGGTTGTGGTATATCTTTGCTAATTTTACTGGTGTAAGATACCATCTGTACATCATCTTCATTATATTCTCCTTTAATAAACTACACGCAGTAAACTTAATATTCTCCTTCCACAACTTTTCCCATTCCTCAATCATGATGTTGTGTCCCAATCCTTTGCCCACAAAATCATCGCATTTTTTGTTTGTTCATCTTTCGTGTGCCACTCTAGCAACAGTTTGTACATTCTGGAAAGTATTTTCATCTTAGGTTCTAATAGTTCTGTTTCCACCTTTGACTTCTCTGATTGAAAACCAATTTCTCTATCCATTTTAAACACTTCATTTATCTGATGATATTGGAGCCAATCATCTAATTTACCTTTCAACTCCTCATATGTTTTTAACTTAAATTGGTCTCCATCTTCGATCAATAAGTCTCTATATTTCGGCCAACCGGTCTCCGTATTTAGCCTTTTACGAGCCTTGGCCTCCAAAGGTGAAATCCATTTAGGTGTTTTCCTTTCTAATAAATCTTTGTATCTGGACCAAACCTTATACAATGAATTTCTAATTATATGCCTTTTAAAGCCTCTGTGGGCTTTTACTTTGTCATACCATACATATGCATGCCAACCATATACATTGTCATAACCTTCTAAATCCAAAATATCTGAATTTTCCAATGTAAACCACTCTTTCAACCAACAAAAGGCAGCTGCTTCATAGTATATTTTAAAATCAGGCAGGGAGAAGCCTCCTCTTTGCTTATCATCTGTCAGTATCTTATATTTGATTCTTGGCTTCTTCCCTTGCCATATGAATTTTGATAGCGCCTTTTGCCATTCCTTGAAACAATTCAGCTTTTCTATTATTGGCAATGATTGAAACATAAACAACATCTTTGGCAATACATTCATCTTAACAGTTGCTATACGGCCCAACAGAGACAATTTCAATTTGGTCCAAATTTCTAAATCTTTCTTAACTTCATTCCATAATTTCACATAATTATCTTTAAACAGATTCAAATTTTTAGAAGTCATGTTAACACCAAGGTATTTCACTTTCTTGACAAAAGATAGACCAGTTGCTTCTTGCAATTTTTCTCTCTCCTCAATATTCAAATTTATATCTAATACTTTGGTTTTTAATTTATTCAATTTGAAACCTGCTACCCTTCCAAACTCTTGAATTACTTCCAGTGCCCTCTGTGCACTGGACTCTGGGTCCTGCAAATCCTCCTTTTTAATTACCTATGCTTACTGTGTTATCAAGCTGAGGACCGGGACTTCTGACAGACACTGAGCTGGGATATATTTGTACAGGAAGTCCCTAGACCTAGGTTTTGAACCTGACTTCATAGCAAACAGGAAGCCACTGCAGAAGATTGGTGCTGGTGGCTAAGAGACTGTAGATATTTTAGCCCGTCTTGTCTTCCTATTTCTAATTCCATTTCATTTTTTGGTATTTTTTAGTTATTGAAAAAAAAAATAGGAATGGGTTTGACATAGATAGAGATTTGTTTATCATGTTTTCCCTCTTATTCCAATAGTAAGCATTGCCCACACTCTCTGCACTGTCTCTGTAGTCACATATGTTAATGTTTAAAGCTAATCAACCTTTCTTTATAAAATAAAAACAATTAATTCCATGGAAAATTATTCCTTCGTCAATGTATAGGTGCCTCCATTCTCCTTATGTAACGATAAATGCTATCCTGGGTACAGCAGGAAAAAGAAGGAGGGGATGAAATTTTGTTGCTACGATTGTTATCCGTGCCCAGAGGAAATGATCTCAACACAGGAAGGTAGGAGACATGTTTAAATATTTCTAATGAAAAGTATAAACAGTTCTTGGAGGTGGATACATGAGATTTAGCCTGTACATTATTTTCAATAGTGTTTTTATGGATGGGAAGGAGATGGAAAGGTTGCTTCAGCAAATAAGCAGCATATTGTATCACCCCTTAATAATGTTTGAAACAATTGATCATTTGTTGAAATCTTGGAACTCTACCAAAAAGAGGGGGGTAGGGGAGAAAATCATAGGTCTGCACAAAAGAAAGCTGGTTCACTTTGGCTGAATTAACCCAAAGGAGCCAGTCAAGGGGTCCCGTGAGCTTTTGAGTCTGCCTAAAGCGCTGACAAAGATGGGGAATAGTAGAAAACCTAGAAAAATAATAGACGACAAAGAAGGAGGAAAAAGAAATGCGTACTGATTCATTACATCGGTATTGGTTATCTCTGTTTATGTTCTAAGAGAAGGTTATATGTCTATACTGTAAAAGGGAAGGGAAGGCTCAGGAAATCTCAATTGAAATCAATCCCTTTTCCCTATCTCCAAATAACCTGCCACACCACAAGTCTTTCTTTACTCTAAAGGGTTAAAGAACCCTGGCAAACCGCATGTTTCTTATGCAGAATGAATTAGAATTAATCCCTGGAAACAATGACCATGACGGCAATACTGATTTAGAAAGTTGGTTCAGATTATATATATACTAGTATCTTGAAGCCCGTTAAATTAACGGGTGCTAGAACATGCAATTCCCCCCGCCGATTCCCCCCTCTCTCCTCCTCCCTTCTTTTCTCCGCCCACATGTGCCGGGACTCTCCTGGGCTGCCACCGGCGCTGCTCCTCTGTCGCTGCTCCGCCTCCTCCTCCTCCGCTGCTGCGGTCCATGCCTAGGCAGGGGAGGGGGGAAGGTAGGGGCGGCCAGGGCCCTCTTTCCTTCCTGCCCTCCCCCTGGGCTCGAGCCTGCTTTTGCGAAGGGTTAGCGGGGAAGAATGAGCAGCATCCCTCCGCTGCCACCGGCTTCTTGCTGAACACAGCGGAAGCATGGGGTAGCAGAGGAGATGCTCCACGGAGCAGGGAAGCAGGGGCAGGCGACGGGCGGCTGTCACCCGCCCCTCCTTCCCTGCTCCCTGTCAAACATATCCCCCCGGGCTGCTCTTTCTCCCCCCCATGCACTGTCCCCGCTTCTGTCTGCCTCTGACCCTGCACCGCGAGGGAAACAGTAGGCAGAGGGGTGGGGGGAGAGAGAGAGCGTGTGCGTGACGCCCGCTTGCTGCTGGTCGTCGGGGGGGAGCGTAGGAGAGGAAAAAAAGGGGGGAAACAGCCTCCTTCTCCCGCCTTTCCCAACCCACCCAGAGCTGAGCCCGCCACACGCCGGGTGGGGGGAGGGGTTGGGATGCGGCGATGGGGTGGGGGTGGGGAATGGCGGCGGCGGCGGGTCAATCCCTCACGGTCCCTTCCCCTCTTCCCCATTAATCTTCCTCCCCATTAATCGGGAGGTGAGGCGCGGAATGGCAGTTTGGAGGCGAAGCCGTTGAGGGAGAGAGAACCGCATTCCGCCCCCCCCCCCCCGGCTCTGTGTGCGTCCAGTCTCTGTGTCCAATCCCTGTGTCCGTGGGGCACATGCTCAGTAGCGCGGAAAACGGGACACACGGAATCTGGATGCAGAGACACAGGGACTTTCTTATATAGGCTATTACACACACACACATACATATCTTTTTCTTTCAGATTTGGACTACTGTACCAGATGCCCTGAAGATCACTTCCCTAATAACCGTAGAGATCACTGCATCCCCAAGATTCAAAGTTTTCTTTCTTTTGAAGATACTTTGGGCCTTACTTTGACTTCTCTGGCTCTTCTCTTTACAATGATCACAGCTCTGGTGCTGGCAGTCTTCCTTAAGCAGCGGGACACTCCCATCGTCAAAGCCAACAATCGGAGCCTCACCTACCTTCTCCTTGCCTCCCTCCTCCTTTGCTTCCTCTGCGCTTTGCTGTTCATTGGACAACCCAATAACATCACCTGCCTCCTCAGACAAACAGCTTTTGGCATCGTCTTTTCGATTGCAGTCTCTTCCATCTTGGCTAAGACTATTACAGTGGTTGTGGCTTTCATGGCCTCCAAGCCAGGAAACATCTTCCGGAAATGGGTGGGGAAAAGATTGGCACATTCTGTCGTACTGTGTTGCTCCCTCGTTCAAGTCGCCGTTTGTGCTGGTTGGTTGGTTTTTTCTCCCCCATTCCCAGATTTGGACAGTCACTCAGTGCATGGAGAAATCATCGTTGAATGTAATGAAGGGTCAGTCACCATGTTCTACTGTGTCCTGGGTTATATGGGCTTTCTAGCCACTGTCAGCTTCACGGTGGCTTTCTTTGCTAGGAAGTTGCCAGACAGCTTCAATGAAGCCAAGTTCATCACTTTCAGCATGTTGGTCTTCTGCAGTGTGTGGCTGTCCTTTGTTCCAACCTACCTGAGCACCAAGGGGAAATACATGGTGGCCGTGGAGGTCTTCTCCATCCTGTCATCTGGCTTAGGTTTACTGAGCTGCATCTTTACTCCTAAATGCTACATTATTGTTTTTAGGCCTGATCTAAACAAAAAGGAGCAGCTAATAAGGAGAAAAAATTAACGTTTCAAATATTCAAATCGTTTTCTTCATTTTAATTTGATTTCTGTGAAAGTCAGTTTCCCTGTGCAATGTCTGATTTTGAACCATCCTTTTGAAATATGTGAAGCATTCTTCTCAAATACACAAAACAAACAGCAGGTGAAATTTATGTAGAATGAAACCTTCATATGCATTTTTGAATAATGCCTTCCTCAGTATTGAATTTTGTTCCTGTTTGCTTGGTGAAATACAGTAAATTGTAGAATTTGGAAATAAAATGTTGAGCAGACTAATCCATAGTGTCCTGATTTCCCCATTCTGGTTTTTGTGTATACGTGAGCCTTAAAGTACAAAACTGCACTCGTGCTTTAGAGCCACAACAGCCATTTTGTGCCATGCCAGCCCTCTAGTGGAAGCCATTTTGTATCGTGTGAAGGATACAATGGCTGCTATTTTGTTACTTGTGCTCATATACATTTTCAAAATCATAGCTCCCTTGGCTCATAGCTATTGTGAGTGCTCACATTACATGTACTTTTTAAAGTACAAAATTCTATATAATAAAGTCCCTGTGTCTCTGCGTCCAGTCCCTGTGTCCCTGGGTTTGCATGTGCCCCACGGACGCAGGGATTGGACGCAGAGACTGGACGCACACACACACGCTCCCCCCCCTGCCTCCTCCAACCGCCGCTCCAGGCCGGACAGCGCCTCACTGCAGGGCACGTCAGGGAAGCGAGGGTGGAGGTCGGCGGAGGTGAATGGGGGGAGGCAGGGCGCCCTGAAGACTGGGGAAATTAAAAAAGCCAGATCAGTGGGTTCCTTCCCCACATCTAGAGCAGCAGGTTTTCCCCCACCTCCGCCCCACACAGGGTCTGATCTCCACCACTCCCTTACCACACAAAGTTTCTGCCTTTCTCCCCTTTGCAGCGTTTGATGAGCCATCTTTCCCGCCCCTACCGTTTCCCTCGTGGTCCTCAGGCTGCGGCGGCAGACAAGGAGGGGGCTCGAGCCCAGGGGGAGGGCAGGAAGGAAAGAGGGCCCTGGCCGCCCCTACCTTCCCCCCTCCCCTGCCTAGGCATAGACCGCGGTGGCGGTGGAGGAGGAGGCGGAGCAGCGACGGAGGAGCCTGTGAGAGGAGCGGCGGGGCCGCGGCCTTCCCTCCCTCTCTGCGCTCGGCTGCAGGGCACGACGGGAGAGCGAGTTTGTTTACTTGTGTTCCTGGCACGCCCTGCGGCCGAGCGCAGAGAGGAAGGGAAGGCCGCGACCCCGCCGCTCCTCCCACATACGTTCTAGCGCCTGTTTACTTAACGGGCTGAATGACACTAGTCTACTAATAAAAGCCTAGAGGACTCCAGTGATCATATATCGCTCCAAAATACACATAGCTGCCAAGTTTTCCCTTTTCTCGCGAGGAAGCCTATTCAGCATAAGGGAAAATCCCTTTAAAAAAGGGATAACTTGGCAGCTATGAAAATACATATTAATCTGATATGAGGAATTATCTTGTGATAACCAGTGGAAAATGAGGACAAGGGACAGGGCAGGGTTTGTGGGAAATGACACATCACCAAAGGTGGACATAGTGCCATTGGAGAAGAGGAGTTCAACTGTAACTTTGACAGATCTAATGCAAATATCCCTGTATCCAGATCTTTTCCATCCTTGTGATCACTGTGGGTCACTTTCAAGTCACCACTCAGCTGAAGACGAACTAGAGAGCTGAAGAAGTTTGATTAGACATCTCACAAACATGTTAGAATCAGCAGGTGGTGATGTCACCCTGTACTTACCCAAATTACTGTATTTCATTCAGCTGGCCAACCCTGCAGGGACTTTTCAGTGGGGTGGTGATGGAGAAAATAAGCATACCTGAAAGGATTTTATATCATCCCACTGTAAAATTGCCAGCTACAGGTAGGGGGATTGGAGAGAGGCTTGAGATCTAAAAGGTCAAGAGTCAGATTATTGTCTTGCAATTGTTGTTGAAGGAACATTTACCCTCTCGGTGGTAAATGCAAGCTGGATACAAGATACAGGTCCCTAAAAGTGTATTTTCAAAAAAAAGTGGCATCAGAGCTAATTTGTTCAAACCAAGCTAGCAGTAATAACTATACCGTAGCATAGAGCATCAGAAATAAATCTCGGTTCAGAGCTTCCTATGGCCATCAGGATGAGGTTTGAGATGTTGTTCTTGCTGTTGCTACCACCTATGGCTTGCAAAGTAGAAAGTTTCAACTGCACTGGGAATGATCCAGTACATATTCCGCATGAATGGAACCAGTCAAGTGAAATCCTCATTGGAGGAATAATGTCTCATATCTACTTCCTTTTAACTGACGTTGATTTTCTGAAACACCCTTTGGAGGAAGAGATTGGTGTCCAACTGTAAGAAATTATTTTTCCCACACACCATAAAAGTGAGCTTTGCTTTTATTTTGGTGTTTATATCCTTTTAGAATCACCAAAGGTTAGTTTATATTGAACAGTATCAATTGTTGTGACTTGAGTGAATGTTCATAAGGACCAGAGCACATTGACTAGATATATCATTGTTTTAAAAACCTATTTGAATCATTAAAATATTTTGAGATATTTTCACTCAATTGAGGTGATAGGCTTACCTGCTGAGGCTTCCGATTTTAGCAAAGTTACAGGTAGGTAGCCGTGTTGGTCTGACATACCAATGATAAACTTAGTTGGTCTCTAAGGAATTTTTATATTTTGTTTCGACTATGACAGACCAACACGGCTTTGTTGTTGTTGTTTAGTCGTGACTGACTCTTCGTGACCCCATGGACCATAGCATGCCAGGCACTCCTGTCTTCCACTGCTTCCTGCAGTTTGGTCAAACTCATGTTCGTAGCTTCGAGAACACTGTCCAACCATCTCGTCCTCTGTGGTCCCCTTCTCCTAGTGCCCTCAATCTTTCCCAACATCAGGGTCTTTTCCATGGAGTCTTCTCTTCTCATGAGGTGGCCAAAGTATTGGAGTCTCAGCTTCAGGATCTGTCCTTCCAGTGAGCACTCGGGGCTGATTTCCTTCAGAATGGATAGGTTTGATCTTCTTGTAGTCCATGGGACTCTCAAGAGTCTCCTCCAGCACCATAATTCAAAAGCATCAATTCTTCAGCGATCAGCCTTCTTTATGGTCCAGCTCTCACTTCCATACATCACTACTGGGAAAACCATAGCTTTAACTATATGGACCTTTGCCGGCAAGGTGATGTCTCTGCTTTTTAAGAGGCTGTCTAGGTTTGTCATTGCTTTTCTCCCAAGAAGCAGGCGTCTTTTAATTTCGTGACTGCTGTCACCATCTGCAGTGGTAAATAATAAAGAAAGCAATCCAGTAAAAGTAAGCCAATGTGAATTTCATTTTCTGTCCAACTAAAAGTATTTACCACCACCATCTTCTGGCAATTGTAGCTTTTGCTTTTCACTGGACAGCTAAATTATCTTAAAACCAGAGTGGAACCATATTTTAATGAACTGTTGATTTTTCTCATAAGAAGAGCTTGTAAATCTGTTTGCAGGATGGTGCCAAAATTCTACCAGCACATCCTGGCCTTGGCATTTGCTGTACATGAGATCAACGAGAATTCCAACATCTTGCCCAATGTCACTCTTGGGTCCCACATCTATGATAGCTACTATGATGCAAGGATGACCTATCGCACCACACTGGATCTTATTTTCAAATTCCATCAGTTTTTCCCCCAACTACAAATGTGACACCCAGACACATCTAATGGGCATCATTGGTGGACTTAGATCTGATACATCCTCACAGATGGCAGATATTTTAGGACTTTACAAGATTCCACAGGTAGGATCTATGTGTTGCATTCATAGGGGATAATAAAATGTTCTTCTTTTCGTAGAAGGAGTCTCAGGGCTCACCCACACTTCTGTCTGTGCCTCGATTTCTTGGCTTCAAGGAACAGATCAAATTAAATTATATCATCCAGGTTTTGGAGCTGGATGCATATTGTCTTGCTTCTTTGGACCAATAGTTTGCTTTGGAAAAGAGGCAAGGGGAAATGCAACCTGGCTCATTCTTCAGGATGCTAATACCGTTAAAATCTGTTTCTTTCTTTGTGTTAGTTTTCATACGGCTCCTTTCAACCAGCAATGAATCATCAAGCAGCTTTCCCTTCCTTTTACCGCATGGTCCCCAATGAAGCTCTCCAGTACCAAGGAATTGTTGAGCTACTAGTGCATTTTAGATGGAAATGGGTTGGGCTGATGACTTTTGATGATGCTGGTGGAGAACATTTCTTACAGGTCATGGAAGCAATCCTTGCCAAGAATGGAATCTGTTCAGCCTTCACAAATAAAGTTCCAATTTATATGAGAATATTGGAAATGAGTGAAATGAACAAATACATTATGAAGAGCGTGCCAGTTTTCAAGAACAGCAAAGCCAATGTGATTGTTCTATATGGAGAAACTGCGAATATTAGATGGTTGGCAGCCATTATCTTGGGGATAAAGAAGTCTCTAGCAGCTGAGTCTCAGTACAACGAGACCACATCTTTTGGGAAAGTATGGATTACAACAGCCCAGATTGATTTTGCACTCTTTATATTACAAAAAACCTGGGATATCCAAATGTTCCATGGTGCTATTTCCTTCACAATTCCTTCAAATGAGGTTCAAGGATTCCAAAAATATATTCAGACTTTAAAACCTACTCAAGCCAAAGGAGATGGTTTTATCACAGATTTCTGGGAACAAGCATTTGACTGCTTTGTTCCAAGTTCTGATGGCTTCACAGATATTGATGGAGCATGTAGTGGTGAGGAGAAGCTGGAGAGCCTTCCTGGGCAATTTTTTCAATTAAGTATGACCGGTCACAGCTACAGTATCTATAATGCTATCTATGCTGTGGCACATGCCTTGCAGATCATGCATTCACACAGATTAAATTACAGACAAATGGAAAATGGAGGCAAGCTGCATCCTTGGAAAGTGGAACCCTGGAAGGTAATGCCTCTGCAATCCATTTAGAACATGTGTCTAAACCCTTGGTCCCGCTCATCAATTTCAATCCTCCCTAGAAATATTTAGGGTATGTTTTGTTTTGTTTTTATTAAAAAAAGATTATCTATTTTCAGGAAGAGTGGAGTTTGAGGGGAGGGTGATGGAAGATTTTGCAACTTTTGGTGAAGTGTTCAAATGTTGCACCTCACACTTGGTACCATAAGTGAGATGCTGTCCCTTACCATAACCCTTTAACTGAAAAATAGTTGCATACATAACTGTATGGTAGAACAGTGTGGTATGAAGTACATAGCTGCCAAGTTATCCCTTTTTAAAAGGGATTTTCCCTTATGCTGAATAGGCTTCCTCGCGAGAAAAGGGAAAACCGGGTCAGAACAACTGCAGCTAGCAACAATGACGGCACTAGAACGGTCGGACTTTCTGCAACAAACGCAGGAGGATGGGTTCGCTAGAGAGAAGAGGAAGGCAATACGAAAGGGGGAAGTCCAGGTGAAGGAGTTTACTGAGAGAGGAGGGCTGCTGTATAAGGGAGAGGCTCTCTATGTGCCAGAAGCTTCGTGCAAGGGTGCTGAGACAATGCCATGACAGTCCAACAGCAGGACATTTTGGGCAGTGGAAGACTTTTCTGCAAGTCTTTTCTGAAAGTCTGGTATCAAGGGATTTTTGGTGGCCACGGATGCAGAAGGAGGTCAAGGAGTATGTCCGAGCATGTGAAGTGTGCCAACGGGCCAAAAGACCTCGCGAAACACCAGCCGGGCTACTTCAACCACTGCCCATGCCACAAGTGCCGTGGGAAGGCATTGCTATGGACTTTATCACTGATTTGCCCGAGTCGCAGAAGCAGACAGTGGTTTGGGTGGTAGTAGATCTGTTCTCCAAGATGGCGCATTTTGTTCCTTGCAAGAAATTACCGTCAGCACAGGAGACCGCTCAACTCTTCATAGAACATGTGTTCAAATTACATGGATTGCCACAGAATATTGTGTCAGATAGGGGAACGCAATTTACCTCCCAGTTTTGGAGGCGACTGATGCAACTGCTGAAAGTGGAGGTGTGCCTCTCTTCGGCTCGGCACCCTCAGACAAACGGGGAGGCCGAACGGACGGATGCGATGTTGCAACAGTACCTACGTTGTTACGTGAATTATCAACAGGATGACTGGGTTGGGAAACTAGCGTTGGCTGAGTTCGCTTATAATAATGCCGTACACACTTCTACACAACAGACGCCATTTTTTGCCTGCCATGGGCGACATCCACGGATGTTTCCGGGTCAGGGGGACAGTCTGGCAGTGCCTGCAGCTGAACAGTTCGCAGAAGAAATGGAATCGCTGCACAATATTCTGAGAGAACAGCTAGAAAAGGCGAAGGCTCAGTATAAGGCCGAAGCTGATAAACACCGACAAGTGGGCAAGGAGATACGGGTAGGGGACCAAGTTTGGCTATCCACTAAATATTGGCCGAGCAAGGGACGTTGTAGGAAGTTACTGCCGCAACGGGTAGGGCCATTTGAAGTGTTGGAACAAATTAATCCTGTTTCGTATAAGTTACGTTTACCGGCTTCAATGAAGATGTATCCGGTGTTCCATCGATCACTCCTATCTCCAGTAACGCCAAGACACCAGTATCAGAAGAGGAAGGAGCCACCCCCCCCCTGCCCATCTGGGTGGAGGGTGAACCGGAATATGAAGTGGTTGAGCTATTAGACTCTCGTAGAAGGGGCAGGGGGGTACAGTATTTGGTGGCTTGGAAAGGGTACGGACCAGAGGAGAACTCGTGGGTGAATGCGAGCGATATACATGCATCCAGGCTGCAGAGAGAGTTTCACCGTAGGTGCCCTAATAAACCCAAACCCCCGGGTTGGGTAGAGGAGCAGGCAGAACAGGCAGATTGGGAAGCTGAAATGAATGGTGGGTCTGAAGAGGAGGAAGAAATAGAAGAGCCGCAACCGAGTTGCAGTTATTGGGGAAGTGAAGGGGGAGAATGGTGGGAGGTATCTCATAACACCCCAAGTAAGGAAGTGTGAAGGCAGGAGGAAGGAGAAGAGGGCCCTAGAGGGGGGGGATGATGATGATAGGTTAGAGCCGATAAGTGATGAGGCTCAGCTGTCGGACTTGGCTGATAGCCCGGAACTGGAAGGGAGGCTTGTTTTGATAAGGGCTGAGGAACTGGCTGGGAGGGGTGAGCAAATGCCAGAAACTCATCAAACCTCAGAAGAGAGTTTGTCCGAGCCTGTTCCTGGGTCTTTAAGGTTAAAAGAACGCAGGAGGGGAGGGTTACAGGATAAGAGGAAATTGCAATACAGACGGAAGCAGAGGGAGGTGTTTGAGCGTAGGGTTAAAAGGAGACGGAATCACGCTAGAGAGCTAGAGGAGACATCATCTGATTAACTAGTGGCCTTGAGCATGAAGCGGCAGTCTGCCTTTGTTTTCTATTTGGAATAAATTTCACTATTCACAAAAAGACTGTGTACTAGTCATTGCTGTTGCTTACAGTTTGTCATGAAAAGTATGAATAGTAGTAGAACTTATATGTGTAAACAAGCACCATTTCTGATTTCTTCAGATTTAGCTGCTGCCACTTGCAGAAAATTCTCATTTGTGGTTAGTGTAATAACATCTAGTTTGGGAGGGAGTAAACGATTGCCTGGAGCATGCAAGAACATTGATTATTAATTAGAAATTGTCAACAAGATAAATTTTATTCATTTCTCTGGACAATTCTTCCAATGGGTTGTATAGCTGTAGAGTATTTATCTTTACCAATCCTTGACCCTGCTTTTTGTTTTGTACTCAATTAAATAATTTATTTTTTTTATTTCCTCCTTCAAAAATTGATTAAAAAATCACACACACAAACCCAAAAACTCAACAATAATAATATAATCACCTGCAAAGAAACCTAACAGGTGAACACAGTGGGCTTCCAAATCTTCACACCATGCATAATCCAAACACTGTAGTGTCCACCTTCCCATGACTTTGTTTCTTGGAAGTTAAAAGCTGCAATTGTAACATTCCTCAAAAAGGAGTTGTTCCAACCCTTTGATCATTTTACTTGCCCCTTTCAGAAACTTTTCCAGCACCACATTAGTATTCCAAGAGTGGTCACACTATAGGTCAAGCTATCCTCCACAATTTAAAGATCTTACTACTAGTCAATAACCACCAGATCAGACTGAATTTCTGAATATGTGAAATTAGGATTTTTGCTGCAATTTACACCTGCTAATGCTGAATTTCATTTGCCATTTTGATGTCCATTCACTCAATACATTTATTCTCTCACTTCAATGCTGGATAAAGGTCACTGGTGGACAATGCTGAATCCAGAAGATTTAAACACTGGATTTGGGTGGATTTTTAGAAAAGTGGCTCTTAATAAGAGAGAACAATTATGGGCATCTTTACAGTATGCATAATATATTTCTCTTACAGACCTGGACTACTGTACCAGATGTCCCGAAAATCACTTCCCTAATAACCGTAGAGATCACTGCATCCCCAAGATTCAAAGTTTTCTTTCTTTTGAAGATACTTTGGGCCTTACTTTGACTTCTCTGGCTCTTCTCTTTACCCTGATCGCAGCTCTGGTGCTGACAGTCTTCCTTAAGCAGCGGGACACTCCCATCGTCAAAGCCAACAATCGGAGCCTCACCTACCTTCTCCTTGCCTCCCTCCTCCTTTGCTTCCTCTGCGCTTTGCTGTTCATTGGACAACCCAATAACATCACCTGCCTCCTCAGACAAACAGCTTTTGACATCGTCTTTTCTATTGCTGTCTCTTCCGTCTTGGCTAAGACTATTACAGTGGTTGTGGCTTTAATGTTGCTGTACAGATAAAAGAGAGGGGGGTGTCTTCCCCTGGTCTCCATTACCTGATTTTCCACACTAAATATAGTGATACATTTGCCAAAATGTAATGCTTATTTCCAATCATCCATTGATGTCATAAACAGATTTAATATTTGATGGCTACGGTACTTATTAAGCAGAAGGACTAACATATGACTATGTCACTAAGGGGCCATCTTTTTTAAAAAAGAAAGAAAGAAAGAAAGAAAGTTGATGCAGAGGACTCCCCCCCCCCATGGATTGGCAGTAAAGATTCCACAATTATGTTTGACCTACATTCCTGCCTGACTCTCTAGCACTGCTTCTGCATTTCTCAATCATCTGAGGTATTTAAGGAGAGGTGGGTGTCCACATGCCAGGAATGCTGTGGGTTATTGCAGTGAACAGGGAGTTGGACTAATAGAGGTCATAAAAGGAATATTAGGAAGAAGAGGAGGAGGAGGAGGAGGAGGAGTTTGGACTTGATATCCCACCTTTCACTACCCTAAGAGGTCTCAAACCACTCACAATCTCATTTCCCTTCCTCCCCCACAACAAGAACTCTGTGACATGAATGAGGCTGAGAGACCTCAGAGAAGTGTGACTAGCCGAAGGTCACCCAGCAGCTGCATGTGGAGGAGCGGAGACATGAACACTGGCAGTTTGGAACTGCACATGAAGTCAACTTAAGGATTATTTTCCCTTGGTCTATATTTGTTCCTTAAGCAGCATGCAGCCTGAAACCCTATGATACTCCTCTTCCTGCACCCACCCCAGATTTATAAACTCCCAGGTCCTTGGGTAGCCAACTTACACGTGGAATCTTATAGTTGTTCAGAATGACTGCCATGTGGAGACAGACATTAGAGTCAGGTCCCCCAATGACCGCTGCCAAACTGTTCTGGGGTTCACATTTGTAGTTATGGATAAATCTTCCCCGTGTGCAGAGAACTTCCAGAGAGGCTTGAAGTGTAGATATTGGTTGGAAATAGTTCTCATAGATGTTGAAACCCAGGGTGAAATTGGGTAAGAGATGAGTGTTGCAATTTATCCCCCTAACAGCAAATACAAAGGCCAGGATGTTCTGGTAATTCTGAGTCAGAAACCTACAAAGGACGTACTACTACTTCCTACTACTACTACTACTATCATCATCATCATCAAAACCAAGCTCCGTACATGAGCTCATCAACTACGTCCTGAGAAGGATGTTTTGTGAATGTTATCTGGTAAGAAGATCTGTAGATCTGCGAAATAATGCACCCAAGGATGAGATCACCTGACTGATAATAGTTGTGAAGAGTAGGAGCATGCTCATCCCTGCAAGATTTAAGAACAGGAAGTCTGCAACCAGCTTGAGGCAGCCACACTAATGCCAGTATTCCAAATAGAATCATCTTGGGTGATAACCATCCAGTAAGAAACCATTTTATCAGTTCCCACATTATCATTTGAGTGCCTATTAGTTTCCTCATCTGAGCCGAATAATCACTCAGTCAGCTGAGCTCGAAAGCTGGGACTTTCAAGAGTGCAGTTTATTAGCACTCAGACCGATGGCACAGCAGGTGTTAATATCTAGCTTGAGTCAGAATTTACTATTTTGCTAGTGGCCAATAGAATTCCCCATGATATTTGCAGAAGCGGTTGTAATCACAGTTGATTTGAGAATTACTGGGGAGTTAATCACATGTTTAGCATTTACTGTGGAGGTGCAGAAGAACATTTCCCCCCTGACATATCAGCAGAGGTCAGTGGGCTTCACAGCCCTCCCCGGTGTGGCAACAATAAGCTCCAAAGCCACTAAAGGCCACTAAAAAAGAGAAGCATTGAGAAACAAGCAAAGACTAACATACCACCCTATACCCGGGGGTCTCAGAGCAGTTCACAGAATATCAGGGCGGTTCACAGAATAATCTGGCATCAAATGGTAATGGTACCTTAAAAAGTATTCATTTCCTAATCTCAGCCCATGGGGCCATCAGATAATAGGAACCATTGCATTTTCTCTGGTATTCAGGGCCCAAGAAAAGGAGACTTATTCCATAGATACATAGGCCAACCATTAAGTTATTTTAGTGACTAATTCCTGCTGTTGATTTTTTTATTAAAAAAAACATTATATTCATTATATAGTAACATTCACATCACCATCACTATTTCCCTTAAGACAGATGTTTTTAATACATTCAAAAGCCTTTTTGTGGGGGAGAACAATCCTGCTTTTCTTTCATGACACTAGACTTATTCTGGTGGTTGTAAAGATTACGTTATGACAGACACAATCCTGAGATGTCAAAACACCAGGTCTTGTAGAGAGGCAGTTTTCTAATTTAGCTGGGGTGTGTGGATAGTTCCAGCCAAAAATCTGGGGAGCCTTCTTGCCCTAGGTCAATCAAGACATTAACTTTTTTCACCAATCCCTTTTCTCCACTCAAATGTGGATGAACACAAGGCATGCTAAACACGTTGTCTTGCAGGTAGGTAGCCGTGTTGGTCTGACGTAGTCAAAACAAAAATTAAAAAAATCCTTCCAGTAGCACCTTAGAGACCAACTAAGTTTGTCATAGGTATGAGCTTTCGTGTGCATGCTAAGGTGCTGCTAGAAGGAATTTTTTATTTTGTTTCGACTATGTCAGACCAACACGGCTACCTACCTGTAACTGAAACATTGATAAAGATGTTTAATAAGACTGGGCCCAAGACAGAACCCTGTGGCACCCCACTAGTCACTACTCTCCAGGATGAGGAGGAGCCATTGATGAGCACACTTTGGGTTAGGTCAGCCAGCCAGTTACAAATCCACTGAATGGTAGCATTGTCTAGCCCGCATTTTACCAGCTTCCTTCTAGGTGCTCACAGACCATTTGCTTAATGATCTGCTCTAGAATCTTTCCTGGTATTGATGTCAGGCTGACTGGGTGGTAATTTTTTTCTACTCAAATGTTTTTCTCCACTCAAATGTGGATGAACACAGGGCATGCCAAACACGTTGTCTTGAACTGCAGGCCCAAAGGAGGGTTTGAGCAAAAACAACAACCATGAGAATGGCCAGATCCAATGCTTTATTAAATAAAGGTGTAAACAGACATCAAGGCGTGCAGAGTCACACGTTCTTAAAGACACGGGACAAGAATTATGGAATATTATGCCAATATGTGATCACAAGTGGAGAGAATTGTGGACACAGATTGGAGAATTTGCTATTATTCAGTATGGAGAAATGGCAGAGGGAATTAATGAAGTAAATTTGATACGTAGGAAAAAACACGGTTAACCTTTACCAATAATAATAATAATTTGGGATCCCCTCTTGGACTTTTCATGGGAGAAAGAAATGAATGACTTTGAGACACTTTGACTTAAAAGAAATATTATTTAACAGAAAGTAGATAAGATGGTGTTATCTGGACTGAATGTCTTAATTCCTCACACACACACACTTTTTATGTAACCAGCAGATGGAAAATCATTAAGTCCTTTTTCTTTTTCTTAATTGTTTCTCTTCTTTCTTTCCCGTCTTCTTTCTGCTTCCTTCTCTTCCTCTTCTTGTTTCCTCTCCTTCTTTTTTTGCTTTTTTGTTGTCTCTCTCTTTCATTTTCTTCTCATGATTGGGGCTGCAATAGTAGTGTAACTTAGCTGAGGATAAGTATATTTGGTTGGGATTGCATTGTGAGTTTCATGGATGACAAGGTAGGTATTTAGTGATGGCTAAATTTCCATGGCTTACAATGCGATTAAATGATGAATAACGTTAGTTGGGTTGAGTACCACATTACAATGATTATTTTCTCCTCTGTATTAGCTGCTCTCTGCTGTTCAACTCAGGCCTAACCATAATTATATAGCTTTTTGGGAAAAAGATACAAACCAGTAAGCCTGCACTGGAGGACAAGATCGAGAAGATCTCTACAGCCACCATGTATTTCCCCTTAGTACTCAAGTAGGTTGGAACAAAGGAGAGCCACACACTGCAAAACACCAGCATGCTGAAGGTGATGAACTTGGCTTCATTGAAACTGTCAGGCAACTTCCGGGCTAGGAAAGCCACACTGAAGCTGACAATGGCTAGGAAGCCCAAAAAGCCCAGCACAGAGTAGAACATGAGAGGTGAACCTTCACTACATTGCAGTACAATTGCATCAGGCATTGTGTGCATGTCCAAATATGGGGATGGAGGAGAAGTTGACAACCACACAGTACAAATAATGGCTTGAATCAGGCAGCAGGAAAGAACAATTGAGGTGGCCAGGTGTTTCCCCACCCATTTTCTCATTTTCGACCCTGGCTTGGTGGCCCGGAAAGCTATGACAACAATGATGGTTTTAGCCAGCACACTTGATACAGCCACAGTAAATATGAAGCCAAAAGCAAGTTGTTGGAGGAAGCAGGTTTCCTTCTCAGGTTGGCCAATGAATAGCAAAGCACAAAGGAAGGAGATCAAGAGGGAGATGAGGAGAGTGTAGGTGAGGCTCCGGTTGTTGGCTTTGACTATGGGAGTGTCCCTGTGCATAATGAAGATTCCCAGCACCAAAGCTGTGATGAAAGACAAGGAAAGAGCAAGAAGAGCCAAACCGAGGCCCAATGTTTCTTCATAAGACAAGAAAGTTATATATTTTGGAAGGCATGAATCCTGGCCATTGTTTGGATACTGTCCATCTGGACATTGAAAGCAGGCAACCATGTCTGAAAAAAGAAAATGTAGTTTTCAAAACACCTTTCATTTTGTTATACATGCTCTGATATCGGAAAAACCCAAATGAAGGCAAAAAAGGTCAAAAGATGAAAGAAAATCTTGCACCTAAATGCTCAGAGCTCAGTGGCACAGGAAAATGCCAATGCTGCTTTTTGTCCAAGGGTGCAATGCCTCTGCTGCCATCTTGCCTGAATGTATATATCAAAATATCTGTTTGGTTTTATTCAAGTGGTATAATATACTGCCCTGTTTAGGGAGGCTTTTAATGTTTAATAGATTATTTTATTTCATTTTTCTGTTGGAAGCCGCCCACAATGATATTAATCCACACTGAAATGGGACTGCCTGTTTGTATTGGTGGAAGGGCTTGACTCAAGGATTCCATTGAAGCTAAAGGAAAAAGGTAAAAGGTAAAGGACCTGGACAGATAAGTCCAGTCAAAGACAACTATGGGGTTGTGGCGCTCATATCCATAGCTGCCAAGTTTTCCCTTTTCTCACGAGGAAGCCTATTCAGCATAAGGGAAAATCCCTTTAAAAAAGGGATAACTTGGCAGCTATGCTCATATCACTTTCAGGCTGAGGGAGACAGCGTTTGTCCACAGACAGCTTTCCAGGTCATGTGGCCAGCAGGATTAACCGCTTCTGGCACAACAGGATACCATAATGGAAACCAGAGCACATGGAAACACCGTTTACCTTCCTACCTATTTATCTACTTGCACTGGCGTGCTTTCAAACTGCTAAGGTAGGCAAGAGCTGGGACAGAGCAACAGGAGCTCTGTGTGGATTCGAACACCAACCTTCTGATCGGCAAGCCCAAGAGGCTCAGTAGTTTAGACAACAGTGCCAACCCCATCCTTTGAAACTAAAGAACAGCAAGAAGAGCTCTCTCTGAGATTTAACCGAGTTGATAATTAACTGGTTGTTGTTCTCTAGCAGTTAACATGTGAGTGAATAACATTAAATCAGGTGATAAGGGTTTTTGGTTGAAAATCTCCGTTTTGAAAGGAGTTGCCTTTGGGTTTCTTTGTTTTCAAACTTTGTGGAGTGAGGATGTAAATGAAGCTCTCCAAGTAAGTAGCTCCAGGCTAAAGCAGCTGGATGGCAGGCAGTGAAGCCTGTGTGTGAGTGTATGCGAGAGAGCTGTTTGTCAGCTTTGAATATAAATTAAAGTTATTTCTAAGCTCGACAGCACAAGGTATTGTGAGGATATTTTTGATGTATCATTGATGTTTTTGTTTTGTTTTTGAAGAACGTTCTGCTAGTAAACTTTTTAATTAAACATATGGGCCTTGACAATATTTTTATTCCAAAAGGACTCCATTTTCATGTATCCAGTTACTTCAAACTGTTCAATATTAGCATCTCCAATAAAAATTGCCTATTCATTCTTCATGAAATAATACAAGAACTGAAAACACTGCTAACCTTTGGAGTTCACTTTTTTCTGAGCTTTGTTATAGAGTTCTAATCCAAAAATCAGTATGAAAATATATGGAAAACTGAACTACAAACATTTTTTAGCATCGTTAGATAAATGAGTTTCAGCCTGATATGCATCCAGTGGACTACATGCTAAACTTCTGAGAACTTTATACATTATCATGATTACCCTTCTGGTTGGAGATCTTTCCTTCTGGACATGGAAGGCAATCATAGCAGCAAGATGGCTTCCCCTCCTTCTTGCCCTTTCTATAACCTGGATGACAATTGTCATTGCACAGAGAAATGGGACGCGACTGTCAATAAAGGAAAGCACAGAATATTTTAAGATTCAAACAATAGATTTAGATTGTTTGTATCATATAGTTTAATCTACAGCTGAGAATGAGATTAAGGTTGGCATGGCATAATAAATTTGCTTGAGTCTTAGGAGTTGCTTTCTATGCAGTAGGACTGATTGCACTTCCACCTTGGTTGTGTTTAAGATAAATGAGCCTCATCAAGCTGACATGAGAAAGAGGCAAAGTTGGTTCCAATTCTGAAGAATAAACCATTTTAAAAACTTTGGGAAAATAATGGGAACCATCTGAAAAGTTTTGTGGACCCTTACCTGGTTATAGATATTGGGCCAAACAATGGCATCCTCATCAATAGTGAATGCTTGAGGAGCATCTGGGTCTATGTTTCCAACTCTGACTCTAAGAAAAGATTGATTTGGGAATGTGACCCAATTTATAATATCAAATCCAGCTTGTAAGGCCCCCTTTTGATCAAATGAAACCTTTCCCCCAGCACTGTTGTTAAATGAAACATTTCGTAGAAAAAATTGAACCTAAAGGGAAGAGAGAGAGAGAGAGATCTTAAGAGAGAAGCAAGGCAAGAATACAACACACTTCAAACTAGGATCAATGGGCTCTTTAAATGATTAGTGCAGGATGTGGCAGTTCATTGTTCCAAGCAAGAAGCCAGTGATGTTCTCCTCCACAGTACTATGAGCTCAAGCAGGGCAAACCCCATTGCCCCACCATGTTCTTTATCTTCTGGAGGCAACTGAACATGCTTCGGTGTGTGAGGAGTTGCTTTCTTATACTATTAAAAATATGTGCCTTTTCTGCATATTGTGGAGTTAACCAACATGAAAAACAAACTTCGGCCACAGTGACATTGACCAAACAGTATGAAGGTGCAAAGACCAGCTTATTCATTGGGTGCTTATGACCCTCAGAATTGTCTCCTGGAACATGGCAGGCTGGTTCACCTACCTGCCCACTGCCCAGGAGTCTGGATATCTATTTCATCAAGCATTTGACTTTATCATGCTCCAAGAAACTTGGATGGCCAAATATCCAGTAATAGGTAGATATTGTGCAGTCAAATTAGAGGCCACTGCACGTCTTGGTCCTGAAAGAATGAAGGGTGGCTCTGAGAGGCAGGTCATCAAGTTGATATGCTTAGGTATTTTCAAAATAACCAGTGTTTAATGTGTTTACTGTGAGCAAGAAACACCAGAAAAGAAGTTGAAAAATGGGTCAGTGAGAAACCATGTCTGTCGCTGCCCCAAACCCAGACTTGGTACAGAGAGTGACCACTCTTCTCTTTGTGTTTTACCTGCCATGGAAGTTCAGTGAGAAACTTCTTTCTCTGTCCTCCGGCAATTGCTTTCTTTTTGGACTTGGACAAATCCATGGATTGCAGGGCATGGACCATAGCATAAACAGCCAGGTAGATGTTGTAACTGTGAGCAGTTGCACTCATTTCAAAAATGGATGCTGGAAGAGTGTCTAGCTTCTCCTTCCCTGTGCAGAATTCCTCATTTGCCATGTCTACCTTGGTGTCAGGGAGAAGACAGGTAAATGTATGCTCCCAGAATACTCTCAGAAATTTGTCTTCTTTTTCTGAAATGGGGTTCCTGTTCTGAATAAATTTACGGAATCCTAACACCCCTTTAGAGTGAACTGCTAAAGATAGAACACCATGGATGAAGTCTATGTCCCACTGTCTTTGCAACGGAAATGATGTGAAATCCATTTGAGCTGTCATAACCAGGAGTTTTGCATTCTTTTGGCCACTACTGAATTCCCAAAACTCAATCAATGTCCTCAAGACCAGCATGGTCTGAATTTCACCATGCACAACCACCACACTGGCAGTGCTCGCCATGATTCCCACAGTCATGTTGATCCCCTTGTCCGCAATTACACCAGAAGCACTGGAAGATCCTTGTTTTGGTAAACGTTCTATGAAGGCAAAGCAGATGCCTCTTTGGGAGAAGCTGGGAAGCACATTCTGCACAAACCTCTCTCCGTTGTCATCATCCAGATAAACTACCCCAATCCATGTCCACCTGAAATGAAGAAGTAACTGGAGAATCCCCATATATTGGTGAGCCCCATTTGGGAACATCTGTTGGATGAAAGCACCTTGTTTTTCAGTATCCAGTACTGGTGCGGAACCGTATGCAAGCTAAAGAAATATTAACATAAAACAGTAAAGTTCTCATCATATTATCATGTTCTTGTAGGTTAATGTGTGCATCTCCGGCAAAACAGCTACTACCAAAGCATAGTGCTTCTCACAAAGTATCACCTAAGAAGCATCAACCTTTTCTTTTGAACCTTCTGCCAATCTGTTGTTGTTTAGTTGTTTAGTCGTGTCCGACTCTTCGTGAACCCATGGACCATAGCACGCCAGGCACTCCTGTCTTCCACTGCCTCCCGCAGTTTGGTCAAACTCATGTTCGTAGCTTCGAGAACACTGTCCAACCATCTCATCCTCTGTTGTCCCCTTCTCCTAGTGCCCTCAATCTTTCCCAGCATCAGGGTCCAGATCTGCCAATCTAACATCTTAAACTCTGATGGTACCATAGATCAATGCCAAAGGGGTTTGCTGCTCATGCAACAGGACTTTGTGTCTCTCTCATCCTCTGTGTAGCCTCCAGCATGCCCCCCTGGGTTGCGCAAAAAAGGCCCTTTCACAATGCACCTGAAGGCTGGGATGGTGTGTGTGTGTGTGTGTGTGTGTGTGTGTGTGTGTGTGTGTGTGTACTCTGAAACAGAAATCTCTGTTTTTGCCAAATGGATCTGAGATAATGTAGACATTCTCCCTATAGTCAAGTTTTCCTGCAAGGCTTCCAGTGTGATTTCAGCCACATCCATTATAACCTCCAAACCACATCTAAAAAGCAAGAGAAGCAACCTGTGGTTTGCTCATAGATCCTGCTTACCTGTGGCATCTTGTAGTTGCTCAGGATGGTTGCCATATGGAGGCAGACATTGGAATTAGGTCCCCCAATGACTGCTACCGGATTGCTCCGGGTGTCACACTTGTAGTTTGGGATAAAATTTTCCTGAGTCGAGAGAAGTTCCATTGACGCTTGATAGGTTCCACTTGCGCTGAACTGGCTATTATAGATCTGGAAGCCCAAAGTGATGTTGGGTAAGAGTCGAGGGTTTAAATTGATTTCGCTTACAGCAAATGCCAAGGCCACAATGTGCTGGTAGAGCTGGGTCAGTACGCTGTAAGGAGAGTTACATGCCACAAAATGGTTCATCTGCTTCAGATTATATTTGGCACAGTTCTATACATTACATACTTAACTGTGGCATTTCATCAAGCTATGTATTACAGCTCATATACAGGAAAGAGCTGTTGACTGTGGTAAGGCAGCCACTGGCATTTTATCCCCTTTACTCTTCCCAATATGCATCTAAAGAAGGCCAAGTTTGAATAGCAATTAGGGAGGCTTTGTATTTCTTAAATCAGGTCTATTCCAATTCTTGAAATTATCAGATACCATATATTTAACAACAGAAGATATACTGAAAGTACCAGGATGAATTTAAAACCATAGGGTTGGTAATGATTGCCTGTAAACTCTTATCCAATCCAGAATATCTAATAGACAATACAGTTTAAAATGTCATTCCCCTACAATTTAATAGTAATAATAAAAATAAAAATAATTTATTATTTTTTTCCCAGCCACTCTGGGCGGCTTCCAACAAAATATTAAAATAAAACGGTCTGTTTAACATTAAAAGCTTCCCTAAACAGGGCTGCCTTCAGATGTCTTCTAAAAGTCTGGTAGTAATATATTGGAACAGTTATATTTTATAACTCCTTACATGATATCACCAAAGAGCTCAGTAGAGGGAGGTTTTTGAAATGTCATTGGACTTGAAAACACAAAGTTTTGTGAAGAGATGCCAGCAATATTGAGATCTCCAGGCTGATAATACTTGTGGAGAATAGGAAGAGGGTCATTGATACTACATTTAGCATTTGGAAGCTTGCACACTGCTTGAGGCAACAGCACAAATACTAACACAACTAACACCATCATTTTATATTAAGATCCGATTTCTAGAAAGAATTCCACCTATTCCAACATTGCTATTCAAGGAGCTGTGAATCCTGGAATTAGATTCAAATGGCAACTTATTCAGCATATGTGACAATTTGCATTTCAGAATGACGGGGCTCTGCCTGTCTCTTTCTCTTTTCTGAATGTTGCAAAGGGATATGGATGGTTTATTCAGTGCCAACACATAGTTTTCCTCATGACCATGGACAATCCCCAGGAACTTTGAAAACAAGGAGAGGAGAATTAATCATAGTTAATTTGATAATTACAGAGGAGATAATAAACTTATTATGCAGTGTGAAGTTGCAGCAAAGAGATTGATGAAGTTGTGTCTGTTTCTAGCCTTAGTTCTAAGTTTCACAGGAAATAATACAAACCTATATTTCACTGTTTGTCCATGGAGTTTTCTTGCCAGGGATACTGGAGTGGCTTGCCAGTTCCTTCTCCAGGTGGATCACATTTAGTCAAAACTCTCCACTATGACCTGTCCATCTTGGGTGGCCCTGCATGGCATAGCTCATAGCTTCTCTGAGTTATTCAAGCCCCTTCGCCACGACAAGGCATTGATCCATGAAGGGGCATTGATCCATGAAGCGAAAGCGAAAGGAAAGTCCGGTGCTGTAAAGAAAAATATTGCATAGGAACCTGGAATGTAAGAACCATGAGTGGAGGTAAGCTGGATGTGGTAAAAAATGAGATGATAAGAATAAATATCGACATCCTGGGCATCAGTGAACTAAAATGGAAGGGAATGGGCGAATTCAGTTCGGGTGACTATCATATCTACTACTGTGGGCAAGAATCCTGTAGCAGAAATGGAGTGGCCCTCATAGTCAACAAAAGAGTGGCAAAAGCTGTAATGGGATGCAATCTCAAAAATGACAGAATGATCTCGATACGAATCCAAGGCAGACCTTTTAACATCACAGTAATCCAAGTTTATGCACCAACTACCGGTGCTGAAGAAAGTGAAATTGACCAATTCTATGAAGACCTACAACAACTTCTAGAAATGACACCAAAGAAGGATGTTCTTCTCATTACAGGGGATTGGAATGCTAAAGTAGGGAATCAAGAGATAAAAGGAACAACTGGCAAGTTTGGCCTTGGAGTTCAAAATGAAGCAGGGCAAAGGCTAATAGAGTTCTGTCAAGAGAACAAGCTGGTCATCACAAACACTCTCTTCCAACAACACAAGAGACGACTCTACACATGGATATCACCAAATGGGCAGCATCGAAATCAGATTGATTATATTCTCTGCAGCCAAAGATGGAGAAGCTCTATACAGTCAGCAAAAACAAGACCTGGAGCTGACTGTAACTCAGATCATCAGCTTCTTATAGCAAAATTCCAGCTTAAACTGAAGAAAGTAGGAAAAACCACTGGGCCAGTAAGATACAATCTGAATCAAATCCCTTATGAATACACAGTGGAAGTGAGGAACAGGTTTAAGGATTTAGATTTGGTGGACAGAGTGCCTGAAGAACTATGGATGGAGGCTCGTAACATTATACAGGAGGCAGCAACGAAAACCATCCCAAGGAAAAGGAAATGCAAGAAAGCAAAATGGCTGTCCAACGAGGCCTTACAAATAGCGGAGGAGAGGAGGCAAGCAAAATGCAAGGGAGATAGGGAAAGATACAGGAAACTGAATGCAGATTTCCAAAAAACAGCAAGGAGAGACAAGAGGGTCTTCTTAAATGAGCAATGCAAAGAAATAGAGGAAAACAATAGAATGGGGAAAACCAGAGATCTGTTCAAGAAAATTGGAGATATGAAAGGAACATTTCGTACAAAGATTACCATAATCAAGGACAAAAGTGGTAAGGACCTAACAGAAGCAGAAGACATCAAGAAGAGGTGGCAAGAATACACAGGGGAATTATACCAGAAAGATATGGAGGTCTCGTACACCCCAGGTAGTGTGGTTGCTGACCTTGAGCCAGACATCTTGGAGAGTGAAGTCAAATGGGCCTTAGAAAGCACTGCTAATAACAAGGCCAGTGGAAGTGATGATATTCCAGCTGAACTATTTAAAATTTTAAAAGATGATGCTGTTAAGGTGCTACACCCAATATGCCAGCAAGTTTGGAAAACTCAGCAATGGCCAGAGGATTGGAGAAGATCAGTCTACATCCCAATTCCAAAGAAGGGCAGTGCCAAAGAATGCTCCAACTACCGCACAATTGCGCTCATTTCACACGCTAGCAAGGTTATGCTTAAAATTCTACAAGGCAGGCTTAGGCAGTATGTGGATCGAGAACTCCCAGAAGTGCAAGCTGGATTTCGAAAGGGCAGAGGAACCAGAGACCAAATAGCAAACATGCGCTGGATTATGGAGAAAGCTAGAGAGTTCCAGAAAAACGTCTACTTCTGCTTCATTGACTATGCAAAAGCCTTTGACTGTGTCGACCACAGCAAACTATGGCAAGTTCTTAAAGAAATGGGAGTGCCTGATCACCTCATCTGTCTCCTGAGAAATCTCTATGTGGGACAAGAAGCTACAGTTAGAACTGGATATGGAACAACTGATTGGTTCAAAATTGGGAAAGGAGTACGACAAGGTTGTATATTGTCTCCCTGCTTATTTAACTTATATGCAGATTTCATCATGCGAAAGGCTGGACTAGATGAATCCCAAGCCGGAATTAAGATTGCCGGAAGAAATATCAACAACCTCAGATATGCAGATGACACAACCTTGATGGCAGAAAGCGAGGAGGAATTAAAGAACCTTTTAATGAGGGTGAAAGAGGAGAGCGCAAAATATGGTCTGAAGCTCAACATCAAAAAAACCAAGATCATGGCCACTGGTCCCATCACCTCCTGGCAAATAGAAGGGGAAGAAATGGAGGCAGTGAGAGATTTTACTTTCTTGGGCTCCTTGATCACTGCAGATGGTGACAGCAGTCACGAAATTAAAAGACGCCTGCTTCTTGGGAGAAAAGCAATGACAAACCTAGACAGCATCTTAAAAAGCAGAGACATCACTTTGCCGACAAAGGTCCGTATAGTTAAAGCTATGGTTTTCCCAGTAGTGATGTATGGAAGTGAGAGCTGGACCATAAAGAAGGCTGATCGCCGAAGAATTGATGCTTTTGAATTATGGTGCTGGAGGAGACTCTTGAGAGTCCCATGGACTGCAAGAAGATCAAACCTATCCATTCTTAAGGAAATCAGCCCTGAGTGCTCCCTGGAAGGACAGATCGTGAAGCTGAGGCTCCAATACTTTGGCCACCTCATGAGAAGAGAAGAATCCTTGGAAAAGACCCTGATGTTGGGAAAGATTGAGGGCACTAGGAGAAGGGGACGACAGAGGACAAGATGGTTGGACAGTGTTCTCGAAGCTACGAACATGAGTTTGACCAAACTGCGGGAGGCAGTGCAAGACAGGAGTGCCTGGCGTGCTATGGTCCATGGGGTCACGAAGAGTCGGACACGACTAAACGACTAAACAACAACATATTTCACTGTTGGTTTGTAATTTTGCTAGTTCCCACTACACGTCTCCAGGGAATTAGAGAAAATGCAATCACAGTTAACCTGGTAATTAGAGGGTAAATAATCACTACTCAGACTTCCAGGTTCTCTGAGACATGAAAAAGAAAACATGTTTAACTCGGCATAATTTTCTTCTCTATAAGAAAAATGAGGTATTCAAAAAAGAGTCTTTCGAATAAAAATCATTGTGCAATATATTTATATGTAGAGCTGTGTTAAAACCTTTTTTTTTTAAAAAAAGCAGTTGTCCAACATAAAGCAGTCTCCCTTCAGTTTTCATCTAAAAGGGGGCATACACCTCCCAAAACTCATGTTATTTCATATGTGTGATCACTATGTCTGCCAAAATGAAACATTTTTACAAAGTTTCCCATATGATGGAAACACGAAAGGGGAGCGAAAGTTGCAGGTGTAGTTTTGTGATTTACAGGCCAAGTTCCTTATCCGGTTGCCTATATTCTGTGCTGTTTCATCAGAGCAGAAATGTTTTGGTAGGATTGTAGTATTCTTAGAATCAGAGAATTGTGGGTTGGGAGGGAATATGCAGGAATATCCAACTGTCCCATGCAGGGATAGAACCTGTGACCCTGACTTTATCAGCACCACACTCTAACCAACTGAACTATCCAGCTGGATGATAAACTACCTGTTACCCAGTTATATTACCCAACAAGCCTTGCTGGATCTGACTGGGAGTCCATCTAGTCTAGCCTCCTGTTCCCACATAAACCAGTTCTTTATGAGACACCCACAATACGAGTGTAAGTTCAGCACTTATATACAGTGGAACCTCGGTTTACAAACACCTCGGTTTGCGAATTTTCGGTTTACGAATGCCGTGGACCCATCTGGAACAGATTAATTCACTTTTCATTACTTTCAATGGGAAAGTTCGCTTCATTTTATGAACGCTTCAGTTTAAGTACTCCGCAGACCGTCTGGAACAGATTAATCCACTTTCCTTTACTTTCAATGGGAAAGTTCATTTCAGTTTATGAATGCTTCAGTTTATGAACAGACTTCTGGAACCAATTGTGTTCATAAACTGAGGTACCATTGTATTGTTGCAGGGGGAAAAGGGGGTTATTTGTCAACAAAAAGTGAGTGGAGGCAGGAACCAGGAGAAGGAAAGCAAGGAAGATCTTTATTTGTCTTGTAACAGAGTACCCCCACCCCCCGCAAAAAGGCATGGACCCAGAACAAAGGTGTGTTGCAACTTTTAAATACATTAGAAATTGCCCAGTCCCTTAGACAAAGACCGCCCAAAAGCATCAAATAAAGAGGTGGTCTACAACAGAAATTTGAGAGTGTAGATTGTCTCCCGTCTGTCAAGATAATCTGATAAGGTTTGCTGGTTGCCTTCACCTTGGCAAGTCTGGGCCATGCTGTTGAAATAGTAAATACCTTAGTTCTTGAATCCAATTAACAGACCTACCCTATTCATTCACAAAATATGTCCTTTGGGCAGGATTTGAAGAATTTGTAAGTGAAAAGAACTATTGGGAGAGGTTTTTCCAAGACATTTCCTTCTGCAGATAAAACATTTGGGGTCATTAAGAGTCAAGTTGGCTTCAGGAGCTAGTCAGGAAGGGCTGGGCGATGGGCTTTGCGGGTTGGTGAATGATTTTCCCTGTGAGGGAGCCGTCCCAGACCCGCTGAAAGAGGCGGTTATCAAACTGCTTCTTAAAAAAAAAACATCTTTAGATGCGGGCAATATGGCCAACTATTGCCCAGTCTCAAATATTCCATTCATGGGCAAGGTGGTTGAGCTAGTGGTTGCTGAACAACTCCAGGCACGCCTGGAAGAAGTGGACCATTTGGATCCCTTCCAGTCAAGATTCAGGCCTCATCATGGGACTGAAACTACCTTGGTCGCACTGGTTGATGATCTCTGGCAGGCTAGGGACAGAGGAGAGAGCTGTTTCCTAGTTCTGCTGGATCTCCCAGTGGCTTTTGATACCATCAACCATAACATCCTTCTGGACCGTCTAGAGGGGTTGGGAGCTGGGGGCACTGTCATACAGTGGTTCCGCTCTTTCCTCCTGGGTCGTGTTCAGAAAGTGGTGGTGGGGAATGAGTGTTCAGACCCCTGGGCTCTCACTTGTGGGGTGCCTCAGGGTTCCGTCCTCCCCCCCATGCTTTTCAACATCTACATGCAGCCGCTGGGAGAGATCATCAGGGGCTTTGGGCTGGGTGTTCATCAAAATGCGGATGATACCCAGCTCTACTTCTCTTTCAAATCAGAACCAGTGAAGGTGGTGAAGGTCCTGTGTGAGTGTCTGGAGGCGGTTGGTGGGTGGATGGCGGCTAACAGATTGAGGTTGAATCCTGACAAGACAGAAGTACTGTTTGTGGGGGACAGGGGGCGGGCAGGTATGGAGGACTCCCTGGTCCTGAATGGGGTAACTGCCCCTGAAGGACCAGGTGCACAGCCTGGGAGTCATTTTGGACTCACAGCTGTCCATGGAGGTGCAGGTTAATTCTGTGTCCAGGGCAGCTGTCTATCAGCTCCATCTGGTACACAGGCTGAGACCCTACCTGCCCGCGGACTGTCTAGCCAGAGTGGCGCATGCTCTAGTTATCTCTCGCTTGGACTACTGCAATGTGCTCTATGTGCTGATACCTTTGAAGGTGACCCAGAAACTACAACTAATCCAAAATGCAACACAGCTCTGCTGCTGGCAGTCTTTCTTAAGCAGCAGGACACTCCCATCGTCAAAGCCAACAATTGGAGCCTCACCTACCTTCTCCTTGCCTCCCTCCTCCTTTGCTTCCTCTGCGCTTTGCTGTTCATTGGACAACCCAGTAAAATCACCTGCCTCCTCAGACAAACAGCTTTTGACATCGTCTTTTCGATAGCAGTCTCTTCCGTCTTGGCTAAGACTATTACAGTGGTTGTGGCTTTCATGGCCTCCAAGCCAGGAAACATCTTCCGGAAATGGGTGGGGAAAAGATTGGCACATTCCGTCGTACTGTGTTGCTCCCTCATTCAAGTCGTCGTTTGTGCTGTTTGGTTGGTTTTTTCTCCCCCATTCCCAGATTTGGACAGTCACTCAGTGCATGGAGAAATCATTGTTGAATGTAATGAAGGGTCAGTCACCATGTTCTACTGTGTCACCATGTTCTACTGTGGGTTATATGGGCTTTCTAGCCACTGTCAGCTTCACGGTGGCTTTCTTTGCTAGGAAGTTGCCAGACAGTTTCAATGAAGCCAAGTTCATCACTTTCAGCATGTTAGTCTTCTGCAGTGTGTGGCTTTCCTTTGTTCCAACCTACCTGAGCACCAAGGGGAAATACATGGTGGCCGTGGAGGTCTTCTCCAACCTGTCATCTGGCTTAGGTTTACTGAGCTGCATCTTTTCCCCTAAATGCTACATTATTATTTTTAGGCCTGATCTAAACAAAAAGGAGCAGATAATAAGGAGGAAATGTTAAACTTCTAAAAAATCAGATAAATTCATATGTGGCTTTATACAGAGTATGATTGTATCCTATCCTGTTGAAACCTTTGATCTACTCTCCTCACATGCATCAAAGTAAGAAAGGGTTGAAATAGCAATTTAAAATATTTACCATGGCACAAAATTTTCCTTACAACCAAACACTTGTAGGGTGGAGGTCGTTGTAACTTTATTGAGATTATTAAGTGGTGTACAATGTAAAGAAACCTTATATCACTGGGGGGAATTTATAACCAATAATAAAAAACAGCATATAAAAACAGATCTGTAATTGTATCCTTTTTCATGTGATCTAAGCTAAACACCTCATGACAGAGCTAGCTTAGATACATTCTCAGTTAATCATTAGACTTTCAGAGTTCAACTCTATGCTCAGTTGGTAGAGCATGAGACTTATAATCTCAGGGTCGTTGGTTCCACCCCACATTGGGCATAAGATTCCTGCATTGCAGTGGTTGGACCCTCATGGCCCTTTCCAACTCTATGATTCTATGATTCTGTGGGAACAAGAATTCATACAGATAAAACAGGGTTTGATCTTATGAATCAGGGAAAGCCTGCACAAAATCACAGGGTTGTTGTTGTGTATTCTTTACAAGATTTCAGTACATTCTCATACCGCCAAAAACCCTAACAGACATATAGAGCATATAGACAATATAAGGACAGAAAAACCTTATAACTATTAAAATACAGGGTTTTTTGGTTGCTCATAGATCTGCATTGCTGTGCTACAGATCATTGGGCAGACTCCACCCCTTCTGGCCTGCCTGCCGGAAGAACTTGAATTTCGTGGTGAACTGGAAATGAGGGCGTCTTTGACATGCCAAGGAGTAACTCCCCCATTGGATTGGACCTGCGGAGTGCTGTGGCTACTTGCCCTTGCCTGGCTGTTCAAACTAAGGCATCTCCCCTGAATCCCTTTTACTGGATACCACAATTCTCACCAAATTGAGTAAGTAAGAAAGAAAACTTTATTATATTATATTAATTATATTATATTATAGATATATTTTTACATAACAGTATGTAAAGAAGATCGCGCATGGGTGGAGGGAAGCAATGGGTCTTGGGGGAGGGAGATGAGGGCACCAATTGAAAAATTGTTAAAGATATATAGAATTTAAGAGATTGAGAATAAGGAATTAAAACAAGGAGACAAATATTAAGGAATATTAAAATAATGGAATCTGAGAAGAGATTGGTATAGTAAATGAAAGCATGAGACTCAAGGTATTGCCATATATGATTTTATTTTGGATGTAAAGTCTTTTGTTGTAAAGATTGTACACTAAATGATTAAAACAATAAAACGCCCCCCCCCAAAAAAAAAGAGAAAGAAGGAAAGAAAGAAAGAAAACTTAGCTCCCAGTGCAATTAAAATTAATCATGATTTTTAATGGAAATAACCGAATCAACAATAAAGTCCCATTTACTAAAAGAGAATGCACCATTTCGACCTATGTTTAATTGGAAGTTAATTTGCTTTGAGTTCAACATGATTCCCCTACAGGTGTGATTAAGCTTACATTGAAAATAGACCTGAATCATAAATTTGAACCAAAGAGCTGGCTTAAGGCTATTAGGGATTAACATTCTTTACTTTTTCCTCATAAGCTGTTCTTTGTTGTTCAGTTCTGGTCTTATCAAAATGATGTAACATTTTGGGGTGAAGATGCAACCCAGTAGTCCCAAACTGGAGGCTAAGATAGAGAAGATCTCCACAGCCACCATGGACTTCCCCTTGGTGCTCAGATAGGATGGAATAAAACACAACCAAACACTGCAGAACACCATCATGCTGAAGGTGATGAACTTGGCTTCATTAAAGCTGTCAGGCAACTTCCTGGCTAGGAAGGCCACAGCAAAGCTGACAATGGCCAGGAAGCCCATAAAGCCCAGGACTGAGTAGAACATGATAGTGGAACCTTCATTACACTCCAGTATAATTTCTTGCGTCATGGAGTGCATGTCCGTATCTGGGAATGGAGGAGAAGTTACCAGCCACACTGTGCAAATGGTAGCTTGAATAAAGGAGGAGGATAGAACAATGGAGCTGGCCAGATCTTTCCCCATCCAGGTCCTCATATTGGATCCTGGCTTGGTGGCCTTGAAAGCGAGAATCACAATGACAGTTTTGGCCAAGATGCAAGACATTGACACTGAGAAGATGATGCCAAATGCAGCTTGTCTAAGGAGGCATGTCAGCTTTCCAGGTTGCCCAATAAATAGCAAAGCACAAAGGAAGGAGAGAATGAGGGAGATGAGGAGAGTGTAGGTGAGGTTCCGGTTGTTGGCTTTGACTATGGGAGTGTTTCGGTGCTTAACAAATATCCAAAGCACCAAAACTGTGGTGGAAGAAAAAGAGAGGGCAGCAATGGCGATGCTGCCGCCTAAAGATTCTTCAAAGGACAAGAAAGTTATATATTTTGGAATGCATAAAGTTTTGTTATTATTTGGATAACGATCTTCTTGACACTGAAAGCAGTCGTCCATGTCTGAAAAAGAAAAGTAAAACAAAGCCAGTGAATGTTCTTCTGTTTCTTCAGGCCTAGCATACAAATGATGACATTTGTTTCATAATTAGAGGGAGATGAGGAGCGTGTAGGTGAGGTTCCGGTTGTTGGCTTTGACTAATTAGAGTTGATTTCCTAGCATGCAATGTCTACTTACAGATGTAGTTATGGGCTTAAAATATGTAGGGGACTGGTCATGAATGCACTGGTCCCACCTCTCACATCCCTGTGCATGTTGACCATGCCCACTCACTGTTACATCATATATTGAACAGGAAAGGGGTATTCCAGGTGCATTTGGCTTAATGTGTTTCAGTGGCATAGCAGGAGTTGCCAGCACCCGGGGCAGCATGGAGGGGGTGGGAGGGAGGGAGGGAGGCAAATGGATCGTGTACACATGCACATTCAACTACCTTGGGCTTTTGAACACCTGAATATAATGTGTATGTATATAGATATACTGTAAATACAATTCCTAAACACAATAAGGATCTCCCCAAATGAATTAAAGCACCAGGAAGACCCAAATATGTAAAATGTATATTTTCCTTGCTGTAACAATACAGCATACATAAATAGATAACGATAAATAAGTCCACTTTGACTTTAGACCTTATATAGTCTGCATGTAGTTTAAACAGATTCTTACCAGCACATCCAGACAGTGTTATATTTAATCAGCATTATATATTTTCCACCCCATAAGATGCACCTGACCATAAGACACACCTAGTTTTTTAGAGAAGGAAAGGGGGAAAGCCCTGGGTTTTTGGGGATCACCTCACAGTTGTGCAGTTTCTTTTGCAAAGGAAAAAAATCCTGGTTTTATGGAGTACTGCACAGTTCTGCAGCTTTTTTAGGAAAGGAAAGGGAGCTGTTTCAACAGTTTCCAGACAGATAATCTAATCATCCAGTCAAATGTCACTGAGGAAACAAACAGCCTTCATCTGCAGAACATTCAACAATGGAGCCCTGGGCAAGGGGCTGGGGCCGGAAAGGGAGCTAGCGATCGCCCACACATTCACTCCATTTCCCCTTACTTTTTAGGAGGAAAAAAGTGTGTCTTATGGACCGAAAAAATGGTACTCTTTATAGTCACCACACACAGAAACACCGGGGGGGGGGTGGAGTAGAGCGAGAGAGATATATATATATATATATATATATATATATATATATATATATATATATATGGCTGATATGAGCATTTTGGTCAACCCTGCTACACACACAAATAATTCCCAAATTATGGGTTTCCTTTTTTGTGTGTCATCCCTGGCCATTCTGAAACAACCATATTTTCTGTATGGCCTATAATACTTTTTCCCTATTGGGAACAATAGGACTGGTATAGACACATCAGCAAACCCCACTCCTTCTGGACTTTGAATAAATTTTTAGACTTGAGTGAAATGAATTTCTAATACAAACATCTGCCCAAATGCTTGACATATTCCATTAAAAAAACCATTTCTTACCTATCTGGTTTGAAATCTTTCCTTCTGGACAGGGAAGACAATCATAGCAACAAGGGGGCTTTCCCTCTTTCTTCTTTCTACTGTAACCCAAAGAGCATTTATCATTGCATAGAGAAAGCGGTTGGGCCTGTTGATAAATGAAAGAGGCTTGTTTTAACAGTTATGGGGAAATAGTGTTTCGAAAGCTCTGTGATGTTTTCGCAAGAAATGGGTGACTGAAGAAGGGGTTGCCATTTATTTGTGCCTACCAATGTATTTTGTGAAAAATTAGTCCAGTGACTGATGGCTGGACAGAGTTTCGAAAGCTACTGTGTTAAGTTCATCCATGAAATTCCTCAAAAATTCCCCTTTTCTAGATCCCGTAAGTCCCCAACATTTTCACAATTTGAGAATGCGGCCATACATCTTGTTTGGGGGTGGGTGGGAGGAATATCACTAAGTGATGCAGCTAAATAAGCAAGTGGGTGATAAAAGTGTGGGGTGGGGGTGGGGTGGGGGTGTTTGCTTTTCCAGCTTCACTTTCGGTTTCAGAATACTTGACATGCAGAATTTGTAAGCAACACTGGACTAGGCAATGAACTACTTTTGCTTTGCTTTGAGGTTTGTTTGTTTTAATGCAGAAAATAAGGACATACCTGTAGAAATGTATACTGTACAGGCCCTACCTGGTTAAATCTGTCAGGCCATATGATGATATCATCTGAAATTGCGAACACTTTGTCTGTGGGAGCATTGGGGTCTATCTTTCCCACCTTCACTCTAACAAAAGACTGGTTGGGGAAAATAACCCAGTTGATAATATCAAGTCCACCTAATAATTCCCCATTTTGGTCAAAGGAAATTGTTTCCCCGGCACTGTTGTTAAATGAAACACTTCTCAGAAAGTGGAGCATCTAAACAGAGGGGGAAAACACATTGACACCATGACAATGCCGATGATCAAATTAGAGGCAATATAGAAGAGCAAATAAAAGAGGTGCTGTCATTGTAGATTTGTTCCCTGAGCCAATCTTTGGGCTTATGCAAGCATGAACTAATAAAAAGGTTGAGACTTGCAGGGGGAGAGGAGGGTATGTACTCAATGTCTGCTTAACCTCTTCTGTGCTGAACCAAAACTCTTCATTTGTAGGCTTCAATTCATTGACCCCAGGGTGTCCCAAACTTGGGTATCCAGCTGTTGTTGGATTACAACTCCCATCATCCCTGGCTAACACGACCAGTGGTCAGGTATGATAGGAAGTGTAGTCCAAAAACAGCTGGAGACCCAAGTTCTGGAAACCCTGATTCACCCTAAGCTGACTCGCCCAACTGTGTGAACATCCCAATAAGCTCGACCTCCAAAACCTCCACTTATTAGGCAAAATTGCAGTGTGGGAGCTGTGGACATACAGTCAAATATTATTTGGAAAACTTTCATGATCAGGGCTCCCAGTTGCATAGAGAAGCCTTCGCCTGTAAAGCTTCCTATATCTTCAAACAATAGAGAGGTGCCTGTGGTATGAAGTCAATGGCAATGATCACCTGTGGTGGTGAGGCCAGTGCCCATAGGACGACTCCCCTTTTCATGTATGCTTTGGATACATGGAGAAAACCATGTCAAGGGAACACGTCAAGGATGCATTCTTAAGAGAGAGAAAATCCAATATACTGTACATAAAATCATAGAATCATAGAGTTGGAAGAGACCACAAGGGCCATCCTGTCCAACCCCCCTGCCAAGCAGGAAACACCATCAAAGCATTCCTGACATACATATACAATAATAAATTAAAACTGTCTTTCTTTTTGTAAAACATCCCAGTGACACCCAAGGACAGCTACTATTAAGAAAGTTAAAGAAAATGAAGAGCGTAATGCTTAAAACAGGCATTGGCAAACTCCGGCCCTCCAGATGTTTTGAGACTACAATTCCCATCATCCCTGACCACTGGTCCTGTTAGCTAGGGGTGATTGCAAATTAAGGCAGTGCTAGATGGCCCACCACTAATGTCTAAACAATCGAGGATGGTTTGTTTCTTCACCCATGGATAGGGTGAGATCTATAATAGTTTTAAGTTCAGAACTTTACCTGCCACGGATGTAGATTAAGAAGCTTCCATTTTCCTTCATCCACTGTTGCTCTGCGCTTCAATCTGGTTGAATGCATGGCATTGAAAGCATGAGCGATAGCATAGACAGCGTTGTATATGCAATAGCTGTGGCCAGTCATTGTCATTTCAAAAATAGATGCAGGAAGAGTTTCCAGCCTCTCCTCTCCAGTGCAGATTTCATCAACCTCCTGGTCAACCATGGATATGGGGAAGAAACATTCAAATGCCTTTTCCCAGAAGACCCTGATGAAGCCATCTTCTGTTTCTAAAGCAGGATTTCTCATCTGAAGAAACTGATGGAACCCCAGCACCTCCTCTGAGTGGACAGCAAAGGATAGCGCACCATGCAGGATGTCGACATTCCACCTTCTTTGAAGAGGAAGGGACGTGAAAGCCATCTCAGCTGTCATAAGCCATACTTTACCTTGGCTGTTCACCCATATATCATAAAACTGTAAATACTGAATACAATTTCTAAAAACTATCATAGTGTGAGTCTCACCATGGAAGACCACCACATTGGCTTTGCTTCCCACGATGACCCTAAATGTTTCAATCGCCTTCTGCAACATTTTTTCAATCTGACTGGAAAAATCTATTTGGGGTAATTTCTCTATGAAGTCAAAGCAGATACCATTCTTGGAAAAAACGGGAAGCATGTTCTGTACAAATATCTCTGTGCTTGCGACACTGAAATAAAGCACTCCAATCCATGTCCACCCAAAATGCAGCAGTAATTGGAGAAGAGCCTTGTGTTGATTGAATGCACTTGGAAACATCCAGTACTCAAACGCAGCTTGGGGGTTGCTGTTGGTTTCTGGAGCGGAGCTATAGGTGAGCTGAAGAAAATCAAGAACAACGAGAAGAGTGGAAAAGGTATTTTCAAAATAATAATAATATTGAAATATCATTTTGCAAATTTGTTCTTTTTCTGGCTATGTACACATTAGTGGTTTGAAAAAGCAGCGAAGTCAGTTCTCCTTGCTGTGTTTTGAGCAGCATTTTAATGTTGCTGTACAGATAAAAGAGAGGGGGGTGTCTTCCCCTGGTCTCCATTACCTGATTTTCCACACTAAATATAGTGATACATTTGCCAAAATGTAATGCTTATTTCCAATCATCCATTGAGGTCATAAACAGATTTAATATTTGATGGCTACGGTACTTATTAAGCAGAAGGACTAACATATGACTATGTCACTAAGGGGCCATCTTTTTTAAAAAAGAAAGAAAGAAAGAAAGAAAGTTGATGCAGAGGACTCCCCCCCCCCCATGGATTGGCAGTAAAGATTCCACAATTATGTTTGACCTACATTCCTGCCTGACTCTCTAGCACTGCTTCTGCATTTCTCAATCATCTGAGGTATTTAAGGAGAGGTGGGTGTCCACATGCCAGGAATGCTGTGGGTTATTGCAGTGAACAGGGAGTTGGACTAATAGAGGTCATAAAAGGAATATTAGGAAGAAGAGGAGGAGGAGGAGGAGGAGGAGGAGGAGGAGGAGGAGGAGGAGGAGGAGTTTGGACTTGATATCCCACCTTTCACTACCCTAAGAGGTCTCAAACCACTCACAATCTCATTTCCCTTCCTCCCCCACAACAAGAACTCTGTGACATGAATGAGGCTGAGAGACCTCAGAGAAGTGTGACTAGCCGAAGGTCACCCAGCAGCTGCATGTGGAGGAGCGGAGACATGAACACTGGCAGTTTGGAACTGCACATGAAGTCAACTTAAGGATTATTTTCCCTTGGTCTATATTTGTTCCTTAAGCAGCATGCAGCCTGAAACCCTATGATACTCCTCTTCCTGCACCCACCCCAGATTTATAAACTCCCAGGTCCTTGGGTAGCCAACTTACACGTGGAATCTTATAGTTGTTCAGAATGACTGCCATGTGGAGACAGACATTAGAGTCAGGTCCCCCAATGACCGCTGCCAAACTGTTCTGGGGTTCACATTTGTAGTTATGGATAAATCTTCCCCGTGTGCAGAGAACTTCCATAGAGGCTTGAAGTGTAGATATTGGTTGGAAATAGTTCTCATAGATGTTGAAACCCAGGGTGAAATTGGGTAAGAGATGAGTGTTGCAATTTATCCCCCTAACAGCAAATACAAAGGCCAGGATGTTCTGGTAATTCTGAGTCAGAAACCTACAAAGGAAGTTTGATTATTTTTAAAGACTGCTTTCCACTTCTATGATAAATATCAAGGTGGTCACATCATGAAAATACAAGACAATATCTAGTGGAGTGAGAGACAATGCTGATCATATTCAGAATGGATCCATTGGAATAAACAGATACTCATTTCAAAGGGTCTCCGCTCAGTATGATTTAGTTGGCCGTCACCTATGATCAAGAAAATCCAGGTGTCATTGGTTTTTTTAAAAAATCAGGGCAAAAGATACCTCAAGATCACATGATCAACAACAGGAACTGATAATAGTGGCCATGAAAACTAAGAAATAAGTGCATTTCTAACATCAAGTGAAAGCTATCTAAAGTCCATAGCAGCCCAGGTGCCTTCTAAACATGTCATGGGGGTAGCACATGTTCTGACAAGAGTCTCTCAGCCGTGTGCAGCAAGTTCAAGAAATTAAACAGAGCTTACTGTAATGTAAATCTGAGAAATAATGCCAGCATCAGTGAGGTCTCATGATTGATCATACTTACAAATAACAGGATTGAGCTTAGCAATTGTACACTCAACATCAGAAATCATCCACATGGTTAGTGAGAGAAGTAATGTTACAGAATATCTGCATTTATTATTACTTTTAATACTAATATTGTCATCTACTCCACCACAGCAAATAAGAACATACCAAAAGGTAGCGGTAGAGGCAGAATGCCTTTCTAAAAAGGAAGTAAGGAATGCAGTCAGGTCATCCCCCTATTGAAGCTACAGCTCATCCTCATAGAAACATCCTGAGATTATTATCTGAAAAGATTTTCATATTATTATTATTATTATTATTATTATTATTATTATTATTATTACTATCATCATCATCATCAAAACCTAGCTCCGTACATGAGCTCATCAACTACGTCCTGAGAAGGATGTTTTGTGAATGTTATCTGGTAAGAAGATCTGTAGATCTGTGAAATAATGCACCCAAGGATGAGATCACCTGAGTGATAATAGTTGTGAAGAGTAGGAGCATGCTCATCCCTGCAAGATTTAAGAACAGGAAGTCTGCAACCAGCTTGAGGCAGCCACACTAATGCCAGTATTCCAAATAGAATCATCTTTGGTGATAACCATCCAGTAAGAAACCATTTTATCAGTTCCCACATTATCATTTGAGTGCCTATTAGTTTCCTCATCTGAGCCGAATAATCACTCAGTCAGCTGAGCTCGAAAGCTGGGACTTTCAAGAGTGCAGTTTATTAGCACTCAGACCGATTGCACAGCAGGTGTTAATATCTAGCTTGAGTCAGAATTTACTATTTTGCTAGTGGCCAATAGAATTCCCCATGATATTTGCAGAAGCGGTTGTAATCACAGTTGATTTGAGAATTACTGGGGAGTTAATCACATGTTTAGCATTTACTGTGGAGGTGCAGAAGAACATTTCCCCCCTGACATATCAGCAGAGGTCAGTAGGCTTCACAGCCCTCCCCGGTGAGGCAACAATAAGCTCCAAAGCCACTAAAGGCCACTAAAAAAGAGTAGCATTGAGAAACAAGCAAAGACTAACATACCACCCTATACCCGGGGGTCTCAGAGCAGTTGAGAGAATATCAGGGTGGTTCACAGAATAATCTGGCATCAAATGGTAATGGTACCTTAAAAAGTATTCATTTCCTAATCTCAGCCCATGGGCCCATAAGATAATAGGAACCATTGCATTTTCTCTGGTATTCAGGGACCAAGAAAAGGAGACTTATTCCATAGATACATAGGCCAACCATTAAATTATGTTAGTGACTAAATCCTGCTGTTGATCTTTTTAAATATATATATATATATTTATTATATAGTAACATTCACATCACCATCATTATTTTCCTTAAGACAGATGTTTTTAAAACATTTAAAAGCCCTTTTGTGGGTGGGAGAACAATCCTGCTTTTCTTTCATGACACTAGACTTATTCTGGTGGTTGTAAAAATTACGTTATGACAGACCCAATCCTGAGATGTCAAAACACCAGGCCTGGTAGAGAGGCAGTTTTCTAATTTAGTTGGGGTGTGTGGATAGTTCCAGCCAAAAATCTGGGGAGCCTTCTCGCCCTAGGTCAAGCTTTTTTCACCAATCCTTTTTCTCCACTCAAATGTGGATGAACACAAGGCATGCCAAACACGTTGTCTTGCAGGTAGGTAGCCGTGTTGGTCTGACGTAGTCAAAACAAAAATTAAAAAATCCTTCCAGTAGCACCTTGCAGACCAACTAAGTTTGTCATAGGTATGAGCTTTCGTGTGCATGCTAAGGTGCTGCTAGAAGGAATTTTTTATTTTGTTTCGACTATGTCAGACCAACACGGCTACCTACCTGTAACTGAAACATTGATAAAGATGTTGAATAAGACTGGGCCCAAGACAGAACCCTGTGGCACCCCACTAGTCACTACTCTCCAGGATGAGGAGGAGCCATTGATGAGCACCCTTTGGGTTCAGTCAGCCAGCCAGTTACAAATCCACTGAATGGTAGCATTGTCTACCCCACATTTTACCAGCTTCTTTACCAGAATATCATGGGGCACCTTGTCAAAGGCCTGGCTAAATTCAAGATAGGCTATATCCACAGCATTCCCTTCATCTACCAGGCTTGTAATTCTGTCAAAAAATGAGACCAGATTAGTCTGACATGACCTATTTTTCAGAAACCCATGCTGACTTTTAGTGATCACAGCGTTCCTTTCTAGGTGCTCACAGACCGTTTGCTTAATGATCTGCTCTAGAATCTTTCCTGGTATTGATGTCAGGCTGACTGGGTGGTAATTTTTCTCTACTCAAATGTTTTTTCTCCACTCAAATGTGGATGAACACAAGACATGCCAAACACCTTGTCTTGAACTGCAGGCCCAAAGGAGGGTTTGACGGGGGGAGGAACCATGAGAATGGCCAGATCCAATGCTTTATTAAATAAAGGTGTAAACAGACATCAAAGCGTGCAGAGTCACACAGTTCTTAAAGACATGGGACAAGAATTATGGAATATTATGCCAATATGTGATCACAAGTGGAGAGAATTGTGGACACAGATGGGAGAATTTGCTATTATTCGGTATGGAGAAATGGCAGAGGGAATTAATGAAGTAAATTTGATACGTAGGAAAAAACACGGTTGACCTTTACCAATAATAATAATAATTTGGGATCCCCTCTTGGACTTTTCATGGGAGAAAGAAATGAATGACTTTGAGACACTTTGACTTAAAAGAAATATTCTTTAACAGAAAGTAGATAAGATGGTGTTATCTGGACTGAATGTCTTAATCCCTCACACACACACTTTTTATGTAACCAGCAGATGGAAAATCATTAAGTCCTTTTTCTTTTTCTTAATTGTTTCTTTTCTTTTCTCAATAATTTCTCTTCTTTCTTTCCCGTCTTCTTTCTGCTTCCTTCTCTTCCTCTTCTTGTTTCCTCTCCTTCTTTTTTTGCTTTTTTGTTGTCTCTCTCTTTCATTTTCTTCTCATGATTGGGGCTGCAATAGTAGTGTAACTTAGCTGAGGATAAGTATATTTGGTTGGGATTGCATTGTGAGTTTCATGGATGACAAGGTAGGTATTTAGCGATGGCTAAATTTCCATGGCTTACAATGTGATTAAATGATGAATAACGTTAGTTGGGTTGAGTACCACATTACAATCATTATTTTCTCCTCTGTATTAGCTGCTCTCTGCTGTTCAACTCAGGCCTAACCATAATTATATAGCTTTTTGGGAAAAAGATACAAACCAGTAAGCCTGCACTGGAGGACAAGATCGAGAAGATCTCTACAGCCACCATGTATTTGCCCTTAGTACTCAAGTAGGTTGGAACAAAGGAGAGCCACACACTGCAAAACACCAGCATGCTGAAGGTGATGAACTTGGCTTCATTGAAACTGTCAGGCAACTTCCTGGCTAGGAAAGCCACACTGAAGCTGACAATGGCTAGGAAGCCCAAAAAGCCCAGCACAGAGTAGAACATGAGAGGTGAACCTTCACTACATTGCAGTACAATTGCATCAGGCATTGTGTGCATGTCCAAATATGGGGATGGAGGAGAAGTTGACAACCACACAGTACAAATAATGGCTTGAATCAGGCAGCAGGAAAGAACAATTGAGGTGGCCAGGTGTTTCCCCACCCATTTTCTCATTTTAGACCCTGGCTTGGTGGCCCGGAAAGCTATGACAACAATGATGGTTTTAGCCAGCACACTTGATACAGCCACAGTAAATATGAAGCCAAAAGCAAGTTGTTGGAGGAAGCAGGTTTCCTTCTCAGGTTGGCCAATGAATAGCAAAGCACAAAGGAAGGAGATCAAGAGGGAGATGAGGAGAGTGTAGGTGAGGCTCCGGTTGTTGGCTTTGACTATGGGAGTGTCCCTGTGCATAATGAAGATTCCCAGCACCAGAGCTGTGATGAAAGACAAAGAAAGAGCAAGAAGAGCCAAACCGAGGCCCAATGTTTCTTCATAAGACAAGAAAGTTATATATTTTGGAAGGCATGAATCCTGGTCATTGTTTGGATACTGTCCATCTGGACATTGAAAGCAGGCAACCATGTCTGAAAAAAGAAAATGTAGTTTTCAAAACACGTTTCATTTTGTTATACATGCTCTGATATCGGAAAAACCCAAATGAAGGCAAAAAAGGTCAAAACATGAAAGAAAGTCTTGCACCTAAATGCTCAGAGCTCAGTGGCACAGGAAAATGCCAATGCTGCTTTTTGTCCAGGGGTGCAATGCCTCTGCTGCCATCTTGCCTGAATGTATATATCAAAATATTTGTTTGGTTTTAGTCAAGTGGTATAATATACTGCCCTGTTTAGGGAGGCTTTTAATGTTTAATAGATTATTTTATTTCATGGGCGGGGTATAAATAATAAATTATTATTATTATTATTATTATTATTATTATTATTATTATTAAATCAGTCTGTATTCCCTTGTCAACGATCACCATCAAACTGAAATGATTTATAGAGGAAAGAATCATTCTGTTTGTATTGTCAATTGTAATTCAGATTTGTTAAGTATAATTGGTTTCATTCACACTAAAATGGGACTGCCTGTTTGTATTGGTGAAAGGGCTTAACTCGAGGATTCCATTGAAGCTAAAGGCGTGCAACAGGAGCTCACCCCGTTGTGTGCAATCGAACACCAATCCCTTGAAACTAAAGAACAGCAAGAAGAGCTCTCTCTGTGATTTAACCAAGTTGATAATTAACTGGTTGTTGTTCTCTAGCAGTTAACATGTGAGTGAATAACATTAAATCAGGTGATAAGGGTTTTTGGTTGAAAATCTCCATTTTGAAAGGAGTTACCTTTGCATTTCTTTGTTTTCAAACTTTGTGGAGTGAGGATGTAAATGAAGGTCTCCAAGTAAGTACCTCCAGGCTAAAGCGGCTGGATGGCAGGCAGTGAAGCCTGTGTGTGAGTGTGTGCGAGAGAGCTGTTTGCCAGCTTTGAATATAAATTAAAGTTATTTCTAAGCTGGACAGCACAAGGTATTGTGAGGATATTTTTTTATGTATCATTGATGTTTTTGTTTTGTTTTTGAAGAACGTTCTGCAAGTAAACTTTTTAATTAAACATATGGGCCTTGACAACATTTTTATTCCAAAAGGACTCTGTTTTCATGTATCTAAACTGTTCAATATTAGCATCACCAATAAAAATTGCCTATTCATTCTTCATGAAATAATACAATAACTGAAAACACTGCTAACCATTATAGTTCACTTTTTTCTGAGCTTTGTTATAGAGTTCAAATCCAAAAATCAGTATGAAAATATATGGAAAACTGAACTACAAACATTTTTTAGCATCGTTAGATAAATGAGTTTCAGCCTGATATGCATCCAGTGGACTACATGCTATACTTCTGAGAACTTTATACATTATCATGATTACCCTTCTGGTTGGAGATCTTTCCTTCTGGACATGGAAGACAATCATAGCAGCAAGATGGCTTCCCCTCCTTCTTGCCCTTTCTATAACCTGGATGACAATTGTCATTGCACAGAGAAATGGGACGCGACTGTCAATAAAGGAAAGCACAGAATATTTTAACATTCAAAAAATAGATTTAGATAGTTTGTATCATATAGTTTAATCTACAGCTGAGAACGAGGTTGAGGTTGGCATGGCATAATAAATTTGCTTGAGTCTTAGGAGTTGCTTTCTATGCAGTATGACTGATTGAACTTCCACCTTGGTTGGTTGATAAATGAGCCTCATCTAGCTGACATGAGAAAGAGGCAAAGTTGGTTCCAATTCTGAAGAATAAGCCATTTTTAAAACTTTGGGGAAATAATGGGAACCATCTGAAAAGTTTTGTGGACCCTTACCTGGTTATAGATATTGGGCCATACAATGGCATCCTCAACAATAGTGAATGTTTGAGGAGCATCTGGGTCTATGTTTCCAACTCTGACTCTAAGAAAAGATTGATTTGGGAATGTGACCCAATTTATAATATCAAATCCAGCTTGTAAGGCCCCCTTTCGATCAAATGAAACCTTTTCCCCAGCACTGTTGTTAAATGAAACATTTCGTAGAAAACATTGGAGCTAAAGGGAAGAGAGAGAGAGAGAGAGAGATCTTAAGAGAGATGCAAGGCAAGAATACAACACACTTCAAACTAGGATCAATGGGCTCTTTAAATGATCAGTGCAGGATGTGGCTGTTGTCTTTGTCCATGGAGTTTTCTTGGCAGGGATACTGGAGTGGCTTGCCAATTCCTTCTCCAGGTGGATCACGTTTGGTCAGAACATAACTTCTCCAAGTTATTTAAGCCCCTTCGCCACGACAAGGCAGTGATCCATGAAGCAGAAGACATCAAGAAGAGCTGGCAAGAATACACAGAGGAATTATACCAGAAAGATATGGAGGTCTCGTACACCTCAGGTAGTGTGGTTGCTGACCTTGAGCCAGACATCTTGGAGAGTGAAGTCAAATGGGCCTTAGAAAGCATTGCTAATAACAAGGCCCGTGGAAGTGATGATATTCCAGCTGAACTATTTAAAATTTTAAAAGATGATGCTGTTAAGGTGCTACACCCAATATGCCAGCAAGTATGGAAAACTCAGCAATGGCCAGAGGATTGGAGAAGATCAGTCTACATCCCAATTCCAAAGAAGGGCAGTGCCAAAGAATGCTCCAACTACCACACAATTGCGCTCATTTCACATGCTAGCAAGGTTATGCTTAAAATTCTACAAGGCAGGCTTAGGCAGTATGTGGACTGAAAACTCCCAGAAGTGCGAGCTGGATTTCGAAAGGGCAGGGGAACCAGAGACCAAATAGCAAACATGCGCTGGATTATGGAGAAAGCTAGAGAGTTCCAGAAAAACGTCTACTTCTGCTTCATTGACTATGCAAAAGCCTTTGACTGTGTCGACCACAGCAAACTATAGCAAGTTCTTAAAGAAATGGGAGTGCCTGATCACCTCATCTGTCTCCTGAGAAATCTCTATGTGGGACAAGAAGCTACAGTTAGAACTGGATATGGAACAACTGATTGGTTCAAAATTGGGAAAGGAGTACGACAAGGTTGTATAGTGTCTCCCTGCTTATTTAACTTATATGCAGAATTCATCATGCGAAAGGCTGGACTAAATGAATCCCAAACTGGAATTAAGATTGCCGGAAGAAATATCAACAACCTCAGATATGCAGATGACACAACCTTGATGGCAGAAAGCGAAGAGGAATTACAGAACCTTTTAATGAGGGTGAAAGGGGAGAGCGCAAAATATGGTCTGAAGCTCAACATCAAAAAAACCAAGATCATGGCCACTGGTCCCATCACCTCCTGGCAAATAGAAGGGGAAGAAATGGAGGCAGTGAGAGATTTTACTTTCTTGGGCTCCTTGATCACTGCAGATGGTGACAACAGTCACGAAATTAAAAGACGCCTGCTTCTTGGGAGAAAAGCAATGACAAACCTATACAGCATCCTAAAAAGCAGGGACATCACCTTGCCGACAAAGGTCCGTATAGTTAAAGCTATGGTTTTCCCAGTAGTAATGTATGGAAGTGAGAGCTGGACCATAAAGAAGGCTGATCGCCGAAGAATTGATGCTTTTGAATTATGGTGCTGGAGGAGACTCTTGAGAGTCCCATGGACTGCAAGAAGATCAAACCTATCCATTCTTAAGGAAATCAGCCCTGAGTGCTCCCTGGAAGGACAGATCGTGAAGCTGAGGCTCCAATACTTTGGCCACCTCATGAGAAGAGAAGAATCCTTGGAAAAGACCCTGATGTTGGGAAAGATTGAGGGCACAAGGAGAAGGGGACGACAGAGGATGAGATGTTTGGACAGTGTTCTCGAAGCTACCAACATGGGTCTGACCAAACTGCGGGAGGCGGTGCAAGACAGGAGTGCCTGGCGTGCTATGGTCCATGGGGTCACGAAGAGTCGGACACGACTAAACGACTAAACAACAACAACAGCAGGATGTGGCAGTTCATTGTTCCAAGCAGGAAGCCAGTGATGTTCTCCTCCACAGTACTATGAGCTCAAGCAGGGCAAACCCCCTTATTCCACGATGTTCTTTGTCTTCTGGAGGCTACTGAACATGCTTTGGTGTGTGGGGAGTTGCTTTCTTATACTATTAAAAATATGTGCTTTTCTGCATATTGTGGAGTTAACCAACATGAAAAACAAACTTCGGCCACAGTGACATTAACCAAACAGTATGAAGGTGCAAAGACCAGCTTGCTCATTGGGCACTTATAACCCTCAAAATTGTCTCCTGCAACATGACAGGCTGGTTCACTTGCCCGCCCAGGAGTCTGGATATCTATTTTACTGTGTTTACTGTGAACAAGAACACCAGAAAACAAGTTGAAAAATGGGTCCGTGAGAAACCATGTCTGCAGCTGCCCCAAACCCAGACTTGGCACAGAGAGTGACCACTCTTCTTTTACCTGCCATGGGAGTTCAGTGAGAAACTTCTTTCTCTGTCCTCTCTGTCCTCTCTGTCCTCCGGCAATTGCTTTCTTTTTGGACTTGGACAAATCCATGGATTGCAGGGCATGGACCATAGCATAAACAGCCAGGTAGATGTTGTAACTGTGAGCAGTTGCACTCATTTCAAAAACGGATGCTGGAAGAGTGTCTAGCTTCTCCTTCCCTGTGCAGAATTCCTCATTTGCCATGTCTACCTTGGTGTCAGGGAGAAGACAGGTAAATGTATGCTCCCAGAATACTCTCAGAAATTTGTCTTCTTTTTCTGAAATGGGGTTCCTGTTCTGAATAAATTTATGGAATCCTAACACCCCTTTAAAGTGAACTGCAAAAGATAGAGCACCATGGATGAAGTCTATGTCCCACTGTCTTTGCAAAGGAAATGAAGTGAAATCCATTTGAGCTGTCATAACCAGGAGTTTTGCATTCTTTTGGCCACTACTGAATTTCCAAACCTCGATCAATATTCTCAAGATTAGCATGGTCTGAATTTCACCATGCACAACCACCACACTGACAGTGCTCGCCATGATTCCCACAGCCATGTTTATCCCCTTGCCCACAATTACACCAAAAGCACTGGAGGATCCTTGTTTCGGTAAACGTTCTATGAAGGCAAAGCAGATGCCTCTTTGGGAGAAGCTGGGAAGCACATTCTGCACAAACCTCTCTCCGTTGTCATCATCCAGATAAACTACCCCAATCCATGTCCACCTGAAATGAAGAAGTAACTGGAGAATCCCCATATATTGGTGAGCCCCATTTGGGAACATCTGTTGGATGAAAGCACCTTGTTTTTCAGTATCCAGTGCTGGGGCGGAACCGTATGCAAGCTAAAGAAATATTAAAATAAAACAGTAAAGTTCTCATCATATTATCATGTTCTTGTAGGTTAATGTGTGCATATCCGGCAAAACAGCTACTACCAAAGCATAGTGCTTCTCACAAAGTATCACCTGAGAAGCATCAACCTTTTCTTTTGAACCTTCTGCCAATCAAACCTCATCTTAAACTCTGATGGTACCATAGATCAATGCCAAAGGGGTTTGCTGCTCATGCAACAGGACTTTGTGTCTCTCTCGTCCTCTGTGTCGCCTCCAGCATGCCCCTTGGGTTGCGCAAAAAAGGCCCTTTAAGAATCCACCTGAGTGTGCTTCAGAAACAGGAGGGGATCCACCAGACTTGCAGCTAAGACATGTCTGTGATCAGACCTGGCACCTCTTGGAACATACACAGCTGTCCCACCAACTTAAGGGCTATTGTTGGTAGTGACCCAAAGGTACAGACACTCACTGCCGTCAGAAGGCTGGGATGGGTTTTAAAAAAATAAAATTAAGATAAAGGTATATATAGGCTTTGAAACAGAAATCTCTGTTTATGCCAAATGGATCTGAGATAATGTAGACATTCTCCCTATAGTCAAGTTTTCCTGCAAGGCTTCCAGTGTGATTTCAGCCACATCCATTATAACCTCCAAACCACATCTAAAAAGCAAGAGAAGCAACCCGTAGTTTGCTCTTTGCGCATGAGCAAAGCTTACCTGTGGCATCTTGTAGTTGCTCAGGATGGTTGCCATATGGAGGCAGACATTGGAATTAGGTCCCCCAATGACTGCTACAGGATTGCTACGGGTGTCACACTTGTAGTTTGGGATAAAATTTTCCTGAGTCGAGAGAAGTTCCATTGACGCTTGATAGGTTCCACTTGCGCTGAACTGGCTATTATAGATCTGGAAGCCCAAAGTGATGTTGGGTAAGAGTCGAGGGTTTAAATTGATTTCGCTGACAGCAAATACCAAAGCCATGATGTGCTGGTAGAGCTGGGTCAGTACCCTGTAAGGAGAGTTACATACCACAATATGGTTCATCTGCTTCAGATTATATTGGGCACAATTCTATACATTACATACTTAACTGTGGCATTTCGTCAAGCTATGTATTACAGCTCATATACAGGAAAGAGCTGTTGACTGTGGTAAGGCAGCCACTGGCATTTTATCCCATTTACTCTTCTCAATATGCATCTAATAATGACACTTGCTGGAAGCTAAAGAAGGCCAAGTTTGAATAGCAATTAGGGAGGCTTTGTATTTCTTAAATCAGGTCTATTCCAATTCTTGAAATTATCAGATACCATATATTTAACAACAGAAGATATACTGAAAGTACTCGGATGAATTTAAAACCATAGGGTTGGTAATGATTGCCTGTAAACTCTTATCTAATCCAGAATATCTAATACACAATACAATTTAAAATTTCATTCCCCTACAATTTAATAGTAATAATAAAAATAAAAATAATTCATTATTTTTTCCCCAGCCACTCTGGGCGGCTTCCAAAAAAATATTAAAATAAAATGGTCTGTTAAACATTAAAAGCTTCCCTAAACAGGGCTGCCTTCAGATGTCTTCTAAAAGTCTGGTAGTAATATTATCAGTTACATTTTATAACTCCTTACATGATATCACCAAAGAGCTCAGTAGAGGGAGGTTTTTGAAATGTCATTGGACTTGAAAATACAAAGTTTTGTGAAGAGATGCCAGCAATATTGAGATCTCCAGGCTGATAATACTTGTGGAGAATAGGAAGAGGGTCACTGATACTACATTTAGCATTTGGAAGCTTGCACACTGCTTGAGGCAACAACACAAATACTAACACAACTAACACCATCATTTAATATTAAAATCTGATTTCTAGAAAGAATTTCACCTATTCCAGCATTGCTATTCAAGGAGCTGTGGATCCTGGAATTAGATTCAAATGGCAACTTATTCAGCAGATGTGACAATTTGCATTTCAGAATGACGGGGCTCTGCCTGTCTCTTCCTCTTTTCTGAATGGTGCAAAGGGATATGGATGGTTTATTCAGTGTCAACACATAGTTTTCCTCATGACCATGGACAATCCCCAGGAACTTTGAAAACAAGGAGAATTAATCATAGTTAATTTGATAATTACAGAGGAGATAATAAACTTATTCAGAACTCTAGCTGCTCCATGAAAATGTTCAGTTGATCTAAACTAATTGAATACAGTGCCTACAAAATTGAAAGGGACTTAAATTATTACTAGTTTGCCACCTTGTTTTCCATGGGGCCTAATTTCAACTCACTTGGTATGGAACTGATTCAAGCAAATATGATGCAGTGTGAAGTTGCAGCAAAGAGATTGATGACGTTGTGTCTGTTTCTAGCTTTAGTTCTAAGTTTCACAGGAAATAATACAAACCTATATTTCACTGTTGGTTTGTAATTTAGCTAGTGCCCACTAAAGGTCTCCAGGGAATTGGAGAAAATGCAATCACAGTTAACCTGATAATTAGAGGGAAAATAATCACTACTCAGACTTCTAGGTTCTCTAAGACATGAAAAAGAAAACATGTTTAACTCAACATAATTTTCTTCTCTATAAGAAAAATGAGGTATTCAAAAAAGACTCTTTCGAATAAAAATCATTGTGCAATATATTTATATGTAGAGCTGTGTTAAAACCTTTTTAAAAAAAAAGCAGCTGTCCAACATAAAGCGGTCTCCCTTCAGTTTTCATCTAAAAGGGGGCATACACCTCCCAAAACTCATGTTATTTCATATGTGTGATCACTATGTCTGCCAAAATGAAACATTTTTTCAAATTTTCCCATATGATGGAAACGCCAAAGGGGAGTGAAAGTTGCAGGTGTAGTTTTGTGATTTACAGGCCAAGCTCCTTATCCGGTTGAATTATTTTACAAAGGCTAGATACCGGTAGTCACATTGTTTTCCAAGGTAGAATATTTAAGTACAAAAATGTTGCTCTTGCCTATATTCTGTGCTGTTTCTTCAGAGCAGAAATGTATTGGTAGGGTTGTAGTTTTCTTAGAATCAGAGAATTGTGGGTTGGGAGGGAATATGCAGGAATATCCAACTGCCCCATGCAGGGACCGAACCTGTGACCCTGACTTTATCAGCACCACACTCTAAACAACTGAACTATCCAGCTGGATGATAAACTACCTGTTACCCAGTTATATTGCCCAACAAGCCTTGCTGGATCAGACTGGGAGTCCATCTAGTCTAGCCTCCTGTTCCCACATAAACCAGTTCTTTATGAGGCACCCACAATACCAATGTAAGTTGAGCACATATATATTGCTGCAGGGGGAAAATCTGTCAAAGAAAAGTGAGTGGGGGCAGGAACCAGGAGAAAGAAAGCAAGGAAGATCTTTATTTGTCTTTTCACAGAGTGTAACTTGTCTCCCGTCTGTCAAGATAATCTGATAACGTTTGCTGGTTGCCCTCACCTTGGCCATTCTGGGCCATGCTGTTGAAGTAGTAAATACCTTAGTTATTGAATCCAATTCACAGACATACTCTGTACATACACAAAATATGCCCTTTTGACAGGATTTGAAGGATTTGTAAGTGAAAAGAACTATTGGGAGAGGTTTTTCCAAGACATTCCCTTCTGCAGAAGAAATATTTGGGGTCATTAAGAGTCAAGAGGGCTTCAGGAGCTAGTCGGGAAGGGCTGGGTGATGGGCTACGCAGGGTGGTGAATGCTTCTCCCTGTGAGAGAGCTGTCCCAGACCCGCTGGTTGAGCAAGTGGTTGCTGAACAACTCCAGGCATGCCTGGAAGAAACAGACCATTTGGATCCCTTCCAGTCGGGATTCAGGCCTCATCATGGGACTGAAACTGCCTTGGTCGCACTGGTTGATGATCTCCGGCGGGCTAGGGACAAAGGTGAGAGCTGCTTCCTAGTTCTGCTGGATCTCTCAGTGGCTTTTGATACCACCAACCATAACATCCTTCTGGACCATCTAGAGGGGTTGGGAGCTGGGGGCACTGTTATACAATGGTTCCGCTCCTTCCTCCTAGGCCGTGTTCAGAAAGTGGTGTTGGAGGATGAGTGTTCAGACCCCTGGGCTCTCACTTGTGGGGTGCCTCAGGGTTCCGTCCTCCCCCCCATGCTTTTCAACAACTACATGCAGCCGCTGGAAGAGATCATCAGGGGGTTTGGGCTGGGTGTTCATCAATATGAGGATGATACCCAGCTCTACCTCTCTTTCAAATCAGAACCAGTGAAGGTGGTGAAGGTCCTGTGTGAGTGTCTGGAGGCAGTTGGAGTATGGATGGCAGCTAACAGATTGAGGTTGAATCCTGACAAGACAGAAGTACTGTATGTGGGGGACATGAGGCGGGCAGGTGTGGAGAACTCCCTGGTCCTGAATGGGGTAACTGTGCCCCTGAAGGACCAGGGGCGCAGCCTGGGAGTCATTTTGGACTCACAGCTGTCCATGGAGGCGCAGGTCAATTCTGTGTCCAGGGCAGTTGTTTATCAGCTCCATCTGGTACGCAGGCTGAGACCCTACCTGCCCGCAGACTGTCTCGCCAGAGTGGTGCATGCTCTAGTTATCTCCTGCTTGGACTACTGCAATGCACTCTATGTGGGGCTACTTTGAAGGTGACCCGGAAACTACTACTAATCCAGAATGCGGCAGCTAGACTGGTGACTGGGAGCGGCCACCAAGACCACATAATACCAGTCTTGAAAGACCTACTTTGGCCCCCAGTACGTTTCCGAGCACAATTCAAAGTGTTGGTGCTGACCTTTAAAGCCCTAAACAGCCTCTGTCCAGTATACTTGAAGGAGCATCTCCCCCCCCCATCGTTCTGCCTGGACACTGAGGTCCAGCACTGAGGGCCTTCTGGCGGTTCCCTCCCTGTGAGAAGTGAGGTTACAGGGAACCAGGCAGAGAGCCTTCTCAGTAGTGGCGCCCGCCCTGTGGAACGCCCTCCCACCAGATATCAAAGAGAAAAACAACTACCAGACTTTTAGAAGACATCTGAAGGCAGCCCTGTTTAGGGAAGCTTTTAATGTTTAACAGACTTTTGTATCTTAATATTTTGTTGGAAGCCGCCCAGAGTGGCTGGGGAAACCCAGCTAGATGGACCGCTTCTTGTTCAGAAGTGTGCAATCTTTGTTCACCAGGCTTCTTCTTGCCCCCTGCTTAATCTTACGTGGCCCACAACATAACCTGTGTTAAACTACATGAAGAAGGTTGGGCTCCAGATAATGTTCACCTTTTTCGTGCAGGCTAGTCCACTTTTCGTGACTATTGGCTGTTTCCCAGTCAGCTGAGCAGCACAAGGGGCATTGCTGGAAGAGGACGCTTTTGAACCTTCCACCTCCCAATTCTGATGGAAATTTCCCATCCATCCACCCCTGTGCTGCCATCAAGGGTATCGCCTACTTTTACTTCACTGCAATTAAACAAAACCCTACTGGAATTGTGAAACCTCAGTTCATAATATAACAATGGATACTTCCATTTGCACTATGAAAACCTAGCCCAATTTGGAATGTGCACACAATCTTGTAAACTGGCTATCATTTAAGAGCCTTTTTCTTTTCTTTTTGGACACCACAAAGTCCTTGTGGTCTTTATTTTATTTTTTTACTGTTAGTCTTTTGATGTCTTATTAAGGAGGATGAAATAGGAACTGTTGCTGACGTGTGATGAACACCTCACCCCCACCCCCACCCTGCCTTGTCTCAGAGACTGCAACGCTGTGAGGTTATTATCTCTCTTGCAATTATGGCAATAACTATGATTACTTCTCCAGTTCTCCAGAGAGTTCCACTGTCCAGTTGCAAAACATCAAAGCAAGACAGAGGGTTGCTTTTAATATCATCTGCACCATTCAGAGCTGGGGCTTGAGGTGCAGAGAGCTGTATCAGTCTGATTGCTAATACTTTGTATCATGTCACCCTGGCTTCAGTCTTCTGAGTGAGTGTGGAGTCAAGCCAGAGACTTGCTGATGTAGGAACAGGTTATTTTGTTTCTAGAAAGGAGGTTTTCATGCAGTATGGTGATATTTGCGGTGTTGGTATTAGTACTGCTTCCTCAAGCAGTGTGCAAGGTTCCTGTTTCTAGATGCCATGTTAGTCACCCTCTTCCTATTCATCACAAGTATTATCAGTCAGGAGACCTCATAATTGGTGGCATTATTTCTCATATCTTCCGGTTTTTAAGTACGTTTCACTTCCGAAACCGTCCCTCTCCTGAACATTTTGATGATCTCATGTAAGGAGTTGGGTTTTCTTAAATGTACCCTATCTATCCTGATAATATTTGTTGCTGGTCTGATTCTGTTATGGTCTTCAAAATCTAAGGGGCCTATTTGCCTGTAATATGGTTTGTTGTATTCAATCTGTAGATGTTACAATGCCTGCAAATTTTATCCACATTGGTCAAAAGAGATGGGGGGCAGTTATAGCTTCTTTAAAGAAATAATAATAATAATAGCCAGTATCAGTAACATAGCAGATAACCTGGGTTTAAATATATTGCATGTGCTATCTAAAAGCTACCAAAAGGGGGGGTATTGTTTGAATAATAGGCATGTAAGTCAAAAGTTGAGGTTTGAATGTCAAGATCAATTCATATGTTCCTCAACCTTGGCCATATAGTGCAAGAATGTTTAGCAATTGAGTATTGACTTGAAATTTCTAGCACACTCATTTTAAGGTGGCAATTTCTTTCATTTTAGAGTTCTGACTCAGCACTACCAGCACATCCTGGCCTTGGTTTTTGCTTTAAAAGAAATAAATGAAAATCCCCAGATCTTAGCCAACATCAGCCTGGGTGCCCATGTCTGTAACAGTGAATTCAGTGCAAGAACCATATATCTTGCCTCCATGGAACTTCTCTCCACAAAGGGAAAGTTTTTTCCTAACTACAAGTGTGCTATCCGGGAAAATCTGGTAGCAGTCATTGGGGGACCTAATTCTGATGTTGATCTCAACATGGCAGTCATGCTGTATAACTACAAGATCCCACAGGTAAGTTTTCACATAAAGTACAGGAATTTAGAGAGCTATTGTCTATCCTGCTTTCTTCAAGGTGAAGTTTTTCTTGTGGAGATTATAAAGAGGGTTTGAGATAAATAGGAACCCCGTTTACTCTGTTTAGGCATAACATTCTGTCCAAGAAAAAGAATATTTACAGCTGATTCACAGTTGGCTGTTCTGGTATTCATGCACATAACCACTTACAGGGAAGTCAAGAACTTCTCTACATTCTTGAAGATTTTGGTTACTCTTTGAACTGCAAATATTGGCTATGATCCAAAGGGCAACTAGTTTCTGATAGGCCAAATATTATTTTTTGTTTTCTTCAGTTTTTAGATCTGAGGGGACTTTCAGAAACAATTTGTGGAGCAATATATTTGTTGGATATGGGCATCTGAGGGATGGAGAGAGGGACATTTCAAAATAATAATAATAATAATGTTTATTTATTTATCCATCCATTAATCCATCCATCCCCCACATTATTCCCTTACAGGGACTCAATGTGGCTTACAGATAAAAAATACAAATGGCTAAAAATATACTTTAAAAAATACAAATTAACATTAATACAATAACTTACAGTAAATCTTAAACTACTATGTTTTTATGCAACATACTAGTTAATATTAAAAGAAATGAAAAATTCCAGCATATTGTGTGTTCCATAATATTTAGCCTTGAACGGCACCACATGGTGCTTGGGATCATTTAAAATAATTGTTTGGAACATGGCACACTTCTGTTGTAGGTAAGTAAGAGGTAGCTCTAATAATAAAATTTCAGGAAATATTTTCAGGAATTTCAGGAAATATCCATGTCACAGCAAATTCTAAAACAAAGAAACAAAAAAACCAAGTTATGGGCAATGTAATGTTCCTAAACTAAAGTTGCTGACCAGTGTTTTGAACCAGTGTGCCATGATCCAAGTTCAAAACATAACAGAATGCAAACATCTTTAGCTCTTCATGTCTTGATGTGCTTTTCATCTCCAGTAGGTTAGGAATATAAAGAGGGTGCTAGCGCAGTTTGCTGCCCTAACCTGGTCCACCAGCCTCCCAGGTCCTGCCCTATTTACACCTCAGTGCTCCTGTCTGCAACCCTTGTGAAATATCTACCACAGCTTAGTAGCAAATCTTCTGTGTGGATGCATTAAATAGCAATAGTATCATATGGTGATTATTTGCACGGTCAGGCGGAGACCCCCGAAACCCCAGGCAGCCCCCGAGCGGAATAACGACACCAGACAACGTTCTATGGGATTAAAATTGGCCACAACTTTATTAAGAGTCAGATGTAGGGAGACCTTGGCACAGGCATTGGGTATTTATCCTTCCCAGCCCCCCAGCCAGGGGTCTGGGTAATTTCCGGGTTATCCAGCATATGTGGGAGTTGGGCTAGCTCTGGAGAACATATGTTAAAGCAGATAGCCTGCCCCCCTTTTCGCCACCACTGGAGGGGGAGGGCAATTACGGCCCCTGCGCAAATGCTCAATGCCTCCCTCCTAGACCCCTTTAACGGGAATCTTGGTATCGCCGCCGCAATGGGGGTGGGGAGTCACCTCTCCCATGCCCCCCCCCATTTTGGTAAATGTCTAAAGGATTCCGCCCAACCAGGTATGTCTCACCTTCTGCTATGTGCACCGGATGGTTACCTCCTCCTACCTGGCCAGCCCCCTCCTGGCAACACCTCCCCCAGCTGGATTGGACGGCTGGCTGTGTGGGCGGAGACCACAGGTATCCAGCCTGGGAAGGTGATGCTAGCCTCCGAACTGCGGTGGGCTGCCCAAGGCTCCCAGGGTGCTACGCACGACCGCAAAATGCACACCAAACGGTCATTGCAGATAGAGCAGAAACTATCCATGCAACTGGGAGGAAGGGCCATTTTTTACTATCCCTCTTCCACTCTGGAGTTCCCCGTGCCCACTTCTACAAATGTTTTTTGGGGGGGCTCTCATTAGCAATGTTTGGTTTGTGTGGCATACTGCAGTGGAGAAAGAGACCACCAAAAACGATCTCATTTCCAATACAGCTGATGGACAGTAAGCACTGGATCAAACCCCGTGTCTGTGCCTTCTTCAGTCTATCACACCTGTAGGAACTGAGAAGATTTTGAATCATCATAGTTCATAGATATTTGCTTAAGTAACAAGATGAAATCTGGATGGGATCTCGGTAGATATTTGGGGAGATGCATAATTATTTTGCATCACACACAAAATTTGTTTTACTTTGGAAAACATTGTCTTAGAAATAACTTTTCCATCTCCTCATTTCAAATGTTGTTTAGCTCTCATATGGCTCCGCCCTAATAATGGATAACAAAATACAAGGAGTTTTCTTCCACCAGATTTTCCCAAATGTGGACCATCAGTATAAGGGCATGCTCCAGTTACTGCTTCATTTCAGGTGGACATGGATTGGCATACTTTATTTGGATGACAGCAATGGTGAGAGATTTGTACAGAATGTACTTCCCAAGTTCTCTCAGAGTGGCATCTGCTTTGATTTCATAGACAAAATCCCAGAACCAACATTTTCCAATAATGCCGATGTAATGGTGGACTATGGGATTCAAATGGTAAAGGTTATCATGGGCAGCACTGCCAGTGCTTTGGTTGTACATGGTGAAATTCAGACCATGGCTTATGTGAGAACATCCGTCTGTTCCTCAGTATTTTTTGATATACCAGTGAAAACAAAGGTCTGGATCATGACAGCCCAGATGGACTTCACATCACCTTCCTTTCCAATAAGTTGTGGCATAGAGTTAATCCATGGTTCCATATCCTTTGCAATACATTCAAGTGAGTTGCTAGGATTCCAGAAACTCCTTCAAGCAAGAAACCCTACCTTGACAAAAGGAGATGACTTTATCAGAGACTTCTGGGAGCATGCATTTAAATGTTCATTCTTAAAATCTGTAGTAGACAATTTGGACAGCAAAATCTGCACTGGAGAGGAGAAGCTGGAGACTCTACCCGCAACAGTTTTTGAAATGAGCATGACTGGCCACAGCTATAGCATATACAACGCTGTCTATGCTGTGGCGCATGTTCTGCACAGCATTGAACTACTTAAATCCAAGCCGAGAGCAACGGCAAATAGAAGGGGGTGGACACAACCATGGGAGGTAATATCCTCAGCCGATTAATGCATTGTTATCTACTTCTGTAGGTGCAAAATTAACCAGAATGTGTAGGAAACCGAATTATTACCAAGCATTTTAGGATGGTGTCTTATAGCTTCTATTTCACAGGAAATTCACAAGTCACTATCACTAGTCACACAGCATTGTTCTTCTGCACCAAGGTAGGAATATATACATTCCTGGTTAGCAAGCAGTGGGGCAAAATGAAAGAGTTCCTTTGTATGTGTAGTCCTGCTGCCTGTGCCCTCCGGGGCAGAAAGTGGGGTGGTGCTTCTCACTATTTTTGCTGTGCCAGTTCCAGCTCTGCAAAAGAGAGTCCCATATTGGAACCTTCATCAGGAAGTCCACCAAATTTTGGATCCATCTTTGGTTTTGCCCCATTCCTACTCTCAGAATGCCTTGTATCCAGTCAGCAATAATTTAGCCAATGTATACAAAGTATCAAAGTGGTGATAATAATATAGCAATAAACCAAAACAAACCATCACAAACTGGCTAATAAATATAAAAGGGAATTTACTGGGATTATAACTGGACTAAAGATAGACTAAAGACCATTCAAACAAACAAAAACATGTTAAAATGCCATGTGCAGGTCAATACTAGTTCTGTCAGAACATTCAGTCAAGAACATGTTGCAGAACACTCCTGCAATAAAACAACAGTTTGGAGGGAAGCCTTTTTTAAAACTTTATCCCTAGTTCTGGTTTGGTTTTTTTAAAAGGCACTCTCAAATATCATGCTCGTGGATTGAATTTGTTGTTGTTAAAACAACATATGTCCTTTAATATTTAGACATTTCAATATGATCATTCTGCATAAAGCTTCTAAAACGTGCATTAATCACAGTACTCAGCTGTGAAATATTGCCACCACCATGCAATATCACTTTTTAATATCCTCTGCAATGCTTTGTTCTCTGTGTCTTTTCTATCCTACTTTAGCTCCACCACTACCTGAGACATGTTTCATTTAACAACAGTTCTGGGGAAAAGGTATCCTTTGATGAAAATGGGTCCTTAGTTGCTGGATTTGATATTATAAATTGGATCACATTCCCAAACCAATCTTTTCTTAGAGTGAGAGTTGGGAAAATAGACCCACAAGCTCTTACTGGCGAAGTGCTCACCATTTCTGGAGATGACATTATATGGCCCAGCAAATTCAACCAGGTAGGGTCTGTGTTCATTTCCAGATACAGTATATCGACCGTTGGATGAACTGGACATGGACAAAGGGGTTTATTTCCTGCATGAGCACAAATCACCCTTTGTACGAGATAAGTCAATCAGTGCATGGCCAGCCAAGGCAGGAACTATGGCAACTGCCCAGTGCTGTCTATATAAGTTATTAATCTTGTGGTGGGTGCTGTGTGTTAGGGTTAGTCTTGAAAAGTGAGTCTGTGTTACATCTTGAATTAGTCGAGCAACTGAAATTTGCTTTGGACTATTATATCTGTATCTGTATCTGTATCTGCAAAGCCTGCAATGTGTCTGTGTGTGCCTGAAACTGTATTACTGAAGCCTTATCTTCTGCAGCAGCAAACTATTTTGGACCTTAATCCTCTGTGTGGTGTCTGGAAGTGGGGACAGCAATGCTAAAAAAAAGTGAAATACTGTTTATATACTGTATGTTGTCAGCCATTAATCCTGGTTTATCAGGCCCCATGATAGGAGGTCTGTGTTTGTTCGGAAAAACAGACTTCATAGTCCAATCTAAATCCAAGATTCATCAGGATAAGAGAGTTTGGATTCAGCAGATCTTTGGCTTTCCTAGCTATGCAAAGGCTCAGTGGAAGCTTTGTTGTTGTTGTTGTTTAGTCGTTTAGTCGTGTCCGACTCTTCGTGACCCCATGGACCAGAGCACGCCAGGCACTCCTGTCTTGCACTGCCTCCCGCAGTTTGGTCAAACTCATGTTTGTAGCTTCGAGAAGCTACACTGGTGTAAATACCTCACCTTAGCTGAGCCAAAGGTACACCATCTCAGGCAAGGAAGTTTAGATCAGTGCAACATAATCTGGTGTAAGCGCCCCCACCCCACCCCACAAGGTGGAATTCCAGTAGCATGGAAGGTGTATTACAAAGGTGGGATGGGGCAATGAGAGAATTACATCTATTTCAAATCCCTTTCAGCTTGGTCATGTGCTCTGCAACCCAGCAGAACTTAGCCCACAAAAAAAGAGTTGGTGTAACTTACACTGGCTTTCTATTGTTATGATTGATTTAGAACCCCTCCTCCACTCAAAGTTCTCCCCTGGCCATGCTGTGAAGCTACAATGCTTTACATTTTTATTGATTTTAATCATATTCATGGAGGCCCCCTGAGTGATTTTGAATGCTGGTAGAACTCTTGAAGAGCAACAGGAATAAAAGCTTGTAGCCGGGGCAGAGGAAGTTTAGTGCAGCCATACCTGTATTCCGTTGGTTTTACACATGAGTAGAATGTCCCCCAAAGGTTCCTGTCTTTCCAGAATCAAGCAATCTCTTAATGTATAATGACCTATGATATCCAAACTCCAAAACTGTACTTTCTGAATGTTGAAATGCATTATGTCTTTCAATCATGCACAGACACCGCCCCGTTCATTGTGTAATGACAACTGTCATCTGGGTTATAGGAGGGCTAAGAAGGAAGGGAGACCATTTTGTTGCTATGATTGTTTGCCTTGTGCAGAAGGAAAGATCTCAAATAAGACAGGTAAATTCATGTACAAAAGCTTTAAAAAATAAATATATGGTTGGTATCCATAATATTGCCAAGAAAAAGAATGATATGGTGACTGATTGTGTGTAGCACCTCATGTGAGAAAAAGCAAAATAAATTACACTATATCCCAATTTAAGCTGAGATGGTTCTATCTTTGAGGTTGTGCTGTGCAAAGAGAGAAGGCAACTTCAGTTTTGGGATTAAGAAAGATTTTGTCTGAAGCTTAATATGAGATGTTCCAAGTACAATGTTTCTCTGGAGCACCCCAGTGACTTTTTGCAAACATCATTACATTTTTAAAGTCATGAATTTAGCTTTCAAATATCAGCCCTCATAGAGCACTTTTGAATTTTAAGGGATTATTTATTTATTTTTAAAAGATAATTTTATTAACTTTCCAAATTAACAACATCAAACAATAACAAAATAACAATAACAACAACAACAACAACAACAACAACAACAACAACAACAAATAACAGAGTCCCATTGACTGCAAGAAGATCAAACCTATCCATTCTGAAGGAAATCAGCCCTGAGTGCTCACTGGAAGGACAGATCCTGAAGCTGAGGCTCCAATACTTTGGCCACCTCATGAGAAGAGAAGACTCCCTGGAAAAGACCCTGATGTTGGGAAAGATGGAGGGCACTAGGAGAAGGGGACGACAGAGGACGAGATGGTTGGACAGTGTTCTTGAAGCTACGAACATGAGTTTGACCAAACTGCAGGAGGCAGTGGAAGACAGGAGTGCCTGGTGTGCTCTGGTCCATGGGGTCACGAAGAGTCGGACACGACTAAACGACTAAAGAACAACAACAACTACAACAACAAACATTTTGTCTTCTATTCACCTATTTTAGTTCATTTTGCTCTGCTGAGCTTTGACTTCCCTCCATCCCATCATTCAGATTTCTTTCCCACTCCTATTTCACAGTTTCTTTTAGTCCTACTATTTAAAACCAATTCGTAATACTGCCCCATATACAGGGCTACCATGTATAAGAAGCTTTTTTTTCTTTTTTACAGACATGGATGACTGCATTCAATGTCAAGAAGATCAATATCCAAATCGTGGCCAGGATTTATGCATTCCGAAATATTTAAGTTTCTTGTCTTATGACGAACCTTTGGGGACCTGTTTGGCCATTTTTGCTCTTTCCTTCTCTTTCCTCACAGCTCTGGTGCTTGGAGTCTTCATTAAGCACCAGGACACTCCCATCGTCAAAGCCAACAACCGGAGCCTCACCTACAGTCTCCTCATCTCCCTCCTGCTCTGCTTCCTTTGTGTATTCCTATTCATTGGTCAGCCTGAGAAGAGATCGTGCCTCTTTCGGCAACCTGCGTTTGGCATTATCTTCTCAATGGCAGTTTCTTGGGTGTTGGCCAAAACCATCACTGTGATCATGGCTTTCACGGCCACCAAGCCTGGGTCCAGGATGAGGAAGTGGATAGGGAACAGACTGGCCTTTTCCATTGTTCTCTTGTGCTCCCTTATTCAAACCACTCTTTGCGCTGTGTGGCTGGCAACCTCTCCCCCATTCTTGTATTTTGACATGCACTCAATGACTGAAGAAATTGTTCTGGAATGTAATGACGGTTCAGTTATTATGTTTTACTGTGTCTTGGGCTTTATGGGCTTCCTAGCCATTGTCAGCTTCACGGTGGCTTTCCTAGCCAGGAAATTACCTGACAGTTTTAATGAAGCCAAGTTTATCACCTTCAGCATGCTTCTGTTTTGCAGTGTTTGGCTGTCCTTTGTTCCCACCTACCAGAGTACCAAGGGAAAATACATGGTTGCCGTGGAGATCTTCTCCATCTTAGCTTCCAGTGCGGGGTTACTGATTTGTATCTTTTTACCAAAATGCTATATCATTGTGGTTAGGCCTGAGTTGAACACTAGGGGACAGCTAATAAGGATAAATGATTAAAATTCTTAATTCCTATTTTCCAACTATAGCTACAATTAGCTGCCATTCTGTTCCATTTTAAGGAACAGAATATTTCATTGTCATCATCATTACAGGCATGAACAATTTCTTGCACTGGGAGTCTGGGAAGTCTGGGAAGTATTCAATCACTGATAATTATAGGTGCATGAGGAGCTGTGTTTTTCAGGTTTTATATTTATTCCCATAATTAGAATGAATGCAAGCCTGATTAGGTATTATGCTTCATCATTAAATTTGAGCTCATTTAGGGGCTATGTGGCCACAGCTGCCAGCTCAAAATACCCAAGTTTGTTTGTTTTTCCATGTTGAATGGGGAATGAGTGAATGGAGATTCTACAATTGATTCTAAATTTGTTTTAGGTGTTCTATTGTTTTTTATTTCCTAAAAACTGTGTTTTATTTTAGTTTGAAGTATATATATTTTTCTCTTACATGTTTTTTGCAACCTTGTCTCTTTGGATATATAAAATAAAGAAATCTGCATGCATTTGTTTGTAGCTTCCTCTTTGTGATTTGGAACTTAATCATTCGATATCAGTTACAATATCATGGGAAGATAGCCCCCTTCAGCATTGCAAGAGAGGGTATTCCCAGTGTATTGTCATAGATCTACCGAAGCAGTCCAGAGGACGGACAAATATGGGATCCTCCTCCTCTGAGAAGAACACTCATGATCCATGCATATTCCAGCAGGAATGAAGAAGCCAAAAAGTAGTACTAAAGCTACTTTATTGTAAGGCTAATTACACAGTCCATTCTCTGTTTCTCTGCTCACCAAACTCCAACAGAACAAAGCTAGGCATATTGCTTCTTACTCCATTGAGAAGCAGAAACGAAAAAGTACAGAAACAGAACATCACATGGTCAGGAAGAGATAACATCTCTCCTCTCTCACGCTGTAACTCAGACTCACTGTGTGAAAACCAACAGACATATGTGCTGCTGCTGGAGCAGCAGAGGATATATAAAAATCCTAAAATGGGCTACCAAAGTGTGAATGGTAGAAGTTATTAAACAGTAGTATATAGATAATATTTGGGATATGAAAGGAAAACACAAGTTGCAGAAATGTGCTAGGTAAGAAAGCCCTGAGTTAGCTTATGGCAGGCATGTCCAACAGGTAGATCACTAGGTGTCTGTGGTAGATCACTGGCTCCCCCCAAAGAAGCTCAACAACTTTGGCTCCCCTAAGAAAAGCTCAGCAACTTTGACCTGAACCCCCCCCCCCAAATGGGGTAGATCACTGCCAGTTTTCAACTCTATGAGTAGATCACAGTCTCTTGGGAGGTGGCCACCCCTGGCTTATGGAAACCATCCTTGCTGGGCTAGTGAAGAGCACTGGGGTAGTAAGAGCAATTGACAATGCAAAAAGCTATCCTCCCCCCCCCCCCCCCGCTCCAAAGACTGGACAGAGTCAGGAGATTTGAGAGCCTGTCGAGGTGACGGAGTGTGTGCGTTAGTGGCGGAGCATGCCTCCACACCACCTGGTGTGTGTGTGCGCACGCCTGTGCCGGGGGCAGGACAAATGGAGCCCACTGCACCCACCAACCCCCCACTTCTGCTGGAGTGACACCAGCCCTGAACGGCATGCCTATTGCACCCTCCTTGCACCACTGTCTCCGGATCTGAGCCTTGCAAGGCTGAGATAGAAGGGCACAAAGTTTCCATGCGCCCCCCCCCACTGCCCTCCCCGAGTGGCCTTGCAAGGCTTGGATTTGGGGAGGGTGGTGCGAGACGGGTGCAACAGCCACATGCCCCTTGCCACCTAAGGCGAGGCTGGGATAGAAGGACACACACCTCCTGCACCCTCCCACATCGCCACTCCCCTTCCAGCAGCCTTGCAAGGTTGGGATTCGGGGAGGTCCTTTCTCCTCTGGTCACTGCTATGAGGTGAATGCCTGGATGATGGGCTATTAAGAGAACAAAGGATTCTGGGGCTTGGTGTGATATGGGAAATGGGTGGGGCCCCTCCCTCAATGAAGAAAAGACAGAATTGAGGTTTTGGGACTATGATGAAAGCAGAAAGCTGGAGAAAGAGTCAGTGTGTGGTGTTTGATTTCTGTTTGAATCCAAGGCTGTGGATATGGTAGAAGAAGACCAGTTTGGGGTGTTGGTGCTGTGAACCCCTTGTCAGGGAATGGCAGGACTCTGAAGAGTGGGGGGGGGAGAAGAGGACCACGAGAGTCACCCAGGAACCAGTGATTGATGAGGTTTGGCGCTGCCTGCAAAGGAGGAGCCTAGGAGGGTGGGGAAAGTCAGGGCAGCCCAAGATGGAGGAAGGCATGGCGGAAGTGGTGGAAGAAGAAGAGGGTGTTCAGCCAAAAGATGGGCCAGCAGACTCCCTACCTCCCCCCCCCCCCCTGCTATCTTCTAGAACCAGGAAGGGCTTGAAGGAGGAAGAGCAGTAGTGACTTCCATGCAGGAGAAGTCTCAGGTATCGGGTGCACAACCCATCAAGGGAGGGTATATCAGCTGCAGAAAGTAGGGTCTCCCTCTTGCTGGAACTGCTCCACAGGGCCTAGACCTGTGGACAGCTGCCTAGAGGCTAGGTGTGTGTGTGTGTGTGTGTGTGTGTGTGTGTGTGTGTCCGGAGCACTGTGCAAACTGCTGAAAGTGTTTTCCTTGTTATTAAGCGTTAACTATTGGGTTTCTTGTCAATTAAGAGTTAACTTAATTTGGCAGGGGAGGGCCAGGACAGCCCTGCATTGTAAGCTCAGGTTGTATCATAGCTGCCAAGTTTTCCCTTTTCTCGTGAGGAAGCCTATTCAGCATAATGGAAAATCCCTTTAAAAAAGGGATAACTTGGCAGCTATGGGTTGTATATATGTGTAAATAAACATATCATTTTAAATAAACCTAATAAATAAATAAACCTTATAACATGATGATGGATGTACTTTTTAAATTGAGTCATTGTACTGTTTTGGAATTCCTTGTGTTGAAAAATGGGCTATTTTTTAAAACAGCAGCACTAATGGATTCACTGTGATTTGCTCAGATACATTCAGTTTCCAAATGCTAAATATTTACTGCTCAGTTTCCAGTAAGAGCTCATCTTTTAACATGTCTTTTCACAAGCTCGGTGCAGAATTCTAGGGGGGGGGGGGGCGGGAGACACAGGACTTGCCTTCTAGAGCTTTAAACCAGGGGTCAGCAACCTTTTTCAGCTGTGGGCCGCTCCACCATCCCTCAGACCATGTGGGGGGCCGGACTATATTTTGGGGAAAAATATGAACAAATTCCTATGCCCCACAAATAACCCAGAGATGCATTTTAAATAGAAGCACACATTCTACTCATGTAAAAACACTGGGCAGGTCCCACAAATAACCCAGAGATGCATGTTAAATAAAAGGACACATTCTACTCATGTAAAAACACGCTGATTCCTGGACTGTTCACGGGCCGGATTCAAAAGACGATTGGGCCCATGGGCCTTAGGTTGCCTACCCCTGCTTTAAACCATTGAGAGATATCAAGAATGGTGGAGTTTTCTCCCAAATGTCCCAATTGGTTCCTTCTTTGGCTATAATTTACTGCAATGACAAGGGAGGACTGGCCAGCTTCCGCAGTTCACATAGGCAGCATCTATAAGGCGCAGCCACTCATGTATTCCCAGAATCCCCAGCATGAAATGGAATCAGCCATGTTCAGAATAATTCATTTGTCACCATTCTTTAAGGATGAGGGCACTACAGCTGCAGAAGACTTCCACAACAAAATAAATTACATTCCTCCTGTTTCAGAAGCTAGTTTGCTATGCAGATTGACCAAAAGGATATCAGCAAGGAGGGATATGTTAAATATGAAGAGCAATGGGCAGAGCATTATCTTCCAGGTTCAGGCTGGGGCTCATCTTGTAACAGCATATTATTGTTATCTGAATTGGTTGTGAAACACCACATTCTGAATTGCAGGACTATCTCAAACAATCTTGATCCATCAGATACAGCAACCAGGAATGGAATATAACTAATTTCTCGCTACATGCAGCTCAATACAATGGGGTTAAATTACAGGCACATTTAATATCTCTAGAAAGTAATGTCAGTTCTTTAATTATTTATCCTGATTAGCTGCCCCCTACTTAATTCTGGTATAGCAAAATCATATTGTTTCCAGAGAGAATTCTTTATGCACCACAGCCAATTCTAGTTGTGGAATGTCTGGCAACACTACGCTTGCGTTTCATTTATGACGAAGATGTTGGAATATGCATTGACTGTCTCAAAGCACGGTCCATTGTCTTATTTATTTAGATCAAATTGAGATGTGAAACACAATTATCTGCCCTTGATACCACCTTGCCAATGTTCCTTGCTTCAAGTTAGCTACTTTGTCAGCACATTCATGTCTTGTACAATTTATTTTTATGTGCTATCCCCACATCTCCCCATAACCCACCTCCTTGTGGCTGGGGTGTCCTGGTGCCCCAGACAGGCCACTGTAGTGCATCTGTGTGAGAGGAGGGGGCTCCAAATCTGGTCTCCAAGGAGCCTGTCATTGGTCCTAGCTTCATATACTGCCCTTCCAATTGTAATGATCACCAGCCATCACTACCGGTAATTCCTGTGAAATTTGGGACTTGGTTAGCTAAAGAGAGTGAAACATGGGGAATTCTCTCTCTCTCTCTCTCTCCCTCTCCCTCTCTCCCTCTCTCTCTCTCTCTCTCTCTCTCTCTCTCTCTCTCTCTCTCTCTCTCTCTCTCTCTGCACTTCTGCAGCTGGCGCAGCGAGAAAATCATGTTGACTATGGACTATGGAATTGTACTGCCTTTACATTTTTCATAGCTTTGGAAATCATTGTGGTTGGATTTCCTTTTTAATGTCTTAGTAAAGTACTAATTCAGGGGACGCGGGTGGTGCTTGATGATCAGAAGGTCGGCGGTTCGAATCCCCACAACAGGGTGAGCTCCCGTTGCTCGGTCCCAGCTCCTGCCAACCTAGCAGTTTGAAAGCACGTCAAAGTGCAAGTAGATAAATAGGTACCGCTCCGGAGGGAAGGTAAAAGGCATTTCCATGCACTGCTCTGGTTTTGCCAAAAGCGGCTTAGTCATGCTGGCCACATGACCTGGAAAAACTGTCTGCAGAGAAATGTCAGCTCCCTTGGCCAGTAAACCGAGATGAGTGCAGCAACCCCAGAGTCGGCCGCAACTGGACTTAATGGTCAGGGATCCCTTTACCTTTTAAAAGTACCAGTTTACTGATTTTTTAGGCTTTTATGGATATCAAGGAACTGATTATCTCACCAACTTATACACTTTTTAACACGAACTCTCCCTCCCATTGTGCTGGTTTAAGCACCATGTTATTTTCAATAGGTCCTCTATTACAAAGTCCATAGCTGTTTTGGGAGACTATGGCCTCAGATCTCACCTGCAATATCTATTTTAACCCTGACAGGCAGCTGTTTCAGGGTTTGAACCAGAAACCAATCTTTCAACACTGAATAAATAACTGGAGACAACCTGCAGTAGACCTTACTTGGTTGAACCTGCGGGGCCACACAACTGTGTTGTCGTGAATGTTGAACCTCTTGTCTGGGGAAGCCTGGGGGTCTATTTTCCCAACTTTGACTCTAAGGAAGGAGTCATTGGGGAATATGACCCAGTTGATAATATCAAATCCAGATACCAGTTCCCCATTTTGATCAAAGGAAACTTCTTCTTTAACACTATTGTTAAACGAGACACTTCTCAGAAAGTGGTGAAGCTAAATCAGTGCAGAGAGAAAAGCAATAAATAAGGATGTACAAAACGGTGAAATATTACAAGTGAGTGATAATCTTTCACACTTTGGTACATGACCTGTTAAAAAGCTGTATATGGATTTATTATTTGCCTTGTTGAACGAGGTTGTTCTTAGAAACAGGTTGAACCAAATGGGGGAGAATAAAGTATTAAAAACAATGTACATACAGATACAAATAAACAACAGGTGATAGTGCACCACATTCAGAAATGTGAATTCTTTGTGAAGGATTATTTCTATTGTAGCAGTAGTCTTCCTAGTGGTATTTAGTTACTTGTAACCATTAAAGCTGAGGTAAAAAAAAATCCTGAACATGGTTTCCCTCACCCTCAGAAAATCTTTGATATTTTCTTCACCAGAAAAAAAGATAACTTTTCAGTGTTTTCTATTAACATCTTCCCCCTTGTGGCTGTTCACAATACAGTGGTACCTCGACTTACGAACGACTCGACAACCGAATTTTTCGACTTACGCATGGGGGTAATGGCTGCGCGCTTATGAATGTCTCGACATCCGGGAAAAAAAGTGGCGGTTTTAGATAGGGATTTTTCGACTTACGAATTTTTAGATAGGGTTGCTTCGATTTACAAATTTTTCCGTTTTCAATGCATTCCTATGGGAAATCGTGTTTCCAATGGCATTTTTTGACTTACAAATTTTTCGACTTACGAAGGTGCCTTCAGAACGGATTAAATTCGTAAGTCGAGGCACCACTGTAATTAGTAGCATTGGTGCTGGAGTCTGTAACCCAGGTACACTCTAGAACAGGGGAGGGGATATTTTAAAGTCCCTTCACAGTCAACTTTA